>NW_024884364.1:29569523-29604287 GCF_019232065.1 Centrocercus urophasianus | reverse complement strand
CGGGGCTTGGTCCCGACGAAGCTTCTTCTCTCGCTGCCTCCTCGGGGACCGTACCGGACGGGGCTTCCTCTCTCACTGCATCCTCAGGAACCGTCCCGGACGGGGCCGCCTCTTCGGGTTCTGCTCCCACCGCCTTCACCCCCTGTACCACATCCTCGGGGTCCGACCCCGACGGGGCTGTCACTATCACTTCTTCGGGCTCTGCTACCGCCGGGGCCACCGCCGCTTCTTCGGGCTCTGTTCCCACCAGAGCCACTTTCCCCGCCGCCTGCTCTGGCTCTACCCCCGCCGGCGCGGACTCCAGTCCCGCGGCCGCTGCCGGTTCCCTTCCCTCCAGAGCCGCACCGTCCCCATCGGGTCTCGGCAGCTCTGCCTCCTTCTGTTGCCCCGCTCCTTGGCTTTCCGCTACCCCTCCGGGCTCTCCACCACCCTCTTCGCCGGGCACCTCGTTGAGCACGGCGGCCTCCTCTTGCCCACCGGCACCCCCTCCGCCGTCGGAGGACTCATCAGTGGGTTCCTCTCCCCCATCGGGGCACAGCACGGTCTGCGGCTTCCCCACTGCCTCCGCGCCTTCTTCTTCGCCCGCTCCCCGCGGCTCGTCGCTCCCTACCGGCTGACCCGGGCTCTCCGCCATACCGCCTCCCCGGGGCGCCGCCGACACGAGCGCAACCGCAACCACCGTACCGGGATCAGTGCTGGACACCTACGAGCAGCGGGGGAACGGCCGCGCCTGCGCTGCGGGCGGAGGCAGGGAGGGCGGCGAGGGGGAGGCAGGTGCGGTGCTCCTCCTCCTCCCTGCTGCCCCGACGGGTCCTCTCCCTCTGCAGCCAACCTGCCCCGGTAAATCGTTCGTCCCGGGGAAAGCCCGAGCTCGCTTCCCCTCCCCGACCCCATTTCTACCCCCCGGGCTTCTGTCCCGTGGTATCAGCACGAAGCCTTACAGAAGCTGCCGGTTTGGGGAAGGTGGCTGTGGGTTCAGGTTCATCCCCCAGGCTGCCTTCTCTTCCAACTTTCACGCTTGATAATTTCTCTCGTTTATGGAAGTACTTTGCATAAAAATGAGGATCGGTGGGTTCTGGTGTGAGAACCATCTTTACTAGATTTTACTTGTAGGCAAGAGGAAATCATTTAGTAGGAGGTGCAGCCTGCTCCAACCACACTCCCTCAAGTCTAGTGGTGCTGATGGTAGAGAAGCATTCGCTATTTCACAGGTCATAGAACGGCTTTGCTTGGAAGGGACCTTAAAGATCACCTGGTTCCAACCCCAGATTTTTGTGATGGAGAACCAGGCTCCAGTGGCAGCAGATTTGGGTGACAGATTTGGAGCCCAGTGGCATCACAGTCAGATGCTGGAGATCCAGATCCCAGTGATGCCTGAGATCCAAACCCTAATGGCATCATTGAGTTGGGTGATGGATATCCAGACTGTGGAGGCATCACAGAGTCAAGTGATGGAGACCCAAACCCCATTGCCATTCCAAAGCCATGCCACACACCATCCCTATTTGTCCCCTGCTAACAGAAAGTAGTTCCTAGTTTTCTAAGGTGCAGAGGGGGAAGTGGATGGAAAAGTGAGCTGACAAGGGGAAGCAGAAGGTAGAAAAAGCACGCAGTTCAGCACTGTGATGCATGTGTATGTATATAAAACCACTTTGTATGTTTGGATGTGGAAAGAGTGGGCTGAAGATAGATTTTTGAGTGGATGGAAACAGAGAAAGTTCAGCCAACAGGAGACAGGCAACAGTGAAAAATAAATAATTCAGTCAGACAAATACCCACTCTGATAATAATCTGACAGACACTTTCCATAGAAGTTGTGCTTGCCTGGAGTTGCTTTGCTAGTGAGGCAGAAGAACAGGGAGATGCAGCCTGACCTGCTGGGCAGCTGTGGTCATCAGGGATGCTTCTGGACACTTGGCAATGATGGGTTTAGCATTTGGCAATAGCAGTCTTGTAGTTGGACCCATAATTAAGCAATTATTTCACTTCTCTTATGGGTTCTAATATCAGTAGGCTGACACATCTCAGTCACCTCTATTTCTACACAGATAGGGCTAGTTCACTCATCTCAGGTCTTGCTGAAGGGACCATAACAGGTGGCCCAAAGGTTGCACCCCATGTACAGCATTTTACACGTAAGACAGAGCAGAGCTGGAGGCAGCAGAGTAGGCAAGCCATGAGCACTGCCATCCTTTGTGTGTTTCCACAGGTATACACACAGATGCTTTTTTCATTTTGGTGGAGTTAGGACCTGGCAATGCCATGTGATTGGGTCCGTGCTGCCTGCTTTAGCAGCCCACTCTGCTCAACACTCTTCTCTCAATTACTGGGCAATTACTTAACAATTAATCTCTCCCACTTGGTGCTCTTTTACACTGTCTTCAAGCTCTTTACATCCCATCTGTTTCTAACACAGGCCCTCAGCTAATAAATATTATTTCCCTAGTTCAGCTTTGGGAAGGATTACTGCACACCTTCTTCATTTAGAAGCTGAGCGCAGGTAATTAAATATCACATATGTTCGACATTAGTGGGCAGCATGGCGATCCCCTCACAGCCTGCTGGAAGCATGCTGCATCCTGAGGTCCTATCAATTACGCTGCATTCGCTTGGATTATTGTCACTTCCTTTCCTCCCTTCACTGCGTGGGGAATCATGCACTTATCATTTTGCATCCTAAGATAAGGAAAAAATGCCACTTACGTTTTATAGAACCATAGAATGGATTGGGTTGGAAGCAATATTAAAGATCATTTAGTTCCAACCCCTGCCGTGGGCAGGGCTGCCCCCCACCAGCTCAGCTGCCCAGGGCCCCATCCAACCTGGCCTTGAGCACCTCCAGGGATGGGGCACCACAGCTTCTCTGGGCAGCTGTGCAAGCGCCTCACCACCCTCTGAGGAAAGAATTTCCTTCTAACATCTAACCTAAATTTCCCTTCTTTTAGTTTAAAGCCATTCCCCCTTGTCCAATCACTACCAGATCATGTAAAAAGACTGTCTGCCTTCTGTTAATAATCTTCCTTCAAGTACTGAAAGGCTGCAATGAGGTCTCCCTGGAGCCTTCTCTTTTCCAGGCTGAACAAGCCCAGCTCCCTCAGACCTTCCTCACAGGAGAGGTGCTCCAGCCTTCTGATCATCTTCATGCCCTACTTTGGATCCACTCCAACAGCTTCATGTCATTTTTGTGCTGGAGGTCCCAGGCCTGGATGCAGTACTCCAGATGGGGCCCCAGAAGTGCAGAGTAGAAGAGGACAAACAGTGAATTCAGTGGTCAGTAGAAGTGAGCAGACAGGCTGTGGAGACTCCTTCTCTGACGATATTCAAGACTTGCCTGGAGACTCTCCTGTGCAATCTACTGTAGGGAACATTCTTCAGCAGGGGGTTGGACTAGATGATCTCCAGAGGTCCCTTCCAACCCTTATAATCCTATAATTCTGTGATTCAGTGAGACATTCATCATGGTCAGTGTGGACAATCTCCATGTCTGCAAGCCCAAGAGTCCAGCGGAGATCTAGTGAAGTGACATCTCATCCCCAGCTGTACATCTGAAATAGGCTGTGTGACCGTGGCATTAAAGTCCATTTCTCTGCACTGACTGCTGAGAAGTTAGGGGTGACTGGTGCATGGCAACATCTCTCTGCTGCACCCACCTAAACTTATATGCCATTAATCCCCAGGTGATGTCCATCAAGACTGAAGTTTGGGAATGATCAGTGAGCAACATGTGGACTAAAGATTCCTTAGTTTCTCCCCATAGTGTGTTATTTTCATTGCAGCTTGTGGCTTTGCCGAAATTCCCACAAATTATTTGTGGTGTAATACAGTATTTTTATATATTTAGGTTGGATATTATGAAAAATTTCTTCTTGGAAAGAGCGATGAGGCAGTGGCACAGGCTGCCCAAGGAGGTGATGGAGTCACCATCCCCAGAGGCATTCAAGAGCTGCGTGGATGTGGCTCTGAGGGACGTGGGCAGTGGGTATGATGGGGGTAGGCTGGTGGTTGGACCAGGTCATCTTAGAGCTATTTTCCAACCTTAGTGATTCTGTGATTCTGTATATGAATACAGCTGTCTTGCCCTTTGTGATGGAAAAAAAAATATTTTATTGAAATTATGAAAAAGATAAAGCTACAAATGGGGAAATATAGGAGATCTGTGATTTTTCAGCACAATCATAATTCAGATACCTCTTTTCTTTCTGCCCCTGGCTCCTTAAAAGCCTGCCCAGAGGTCAGCATGTCATTCTGCTGCTTTGTGCTTGGCAAGATGCCCCATCCTCTCAAGCCAAATTAAGAGTAGGAGAGACCCTTGAAAATGGCAGTGGTGTGGTGTGCTGGGGGTGCCATCTGTATTTAGAGCTCTGAGCTGCCCGGCACTAAGCAGCTTAGGGTGATCAGCTCTCTCCCAGCTGCTTAGCTGCCTGCGGGGCACCGAGCGGGATCTGTATGTGTGTGGGGGCAGAAGCTACTTTGTGGCACCTGCCCATGCTGTGATTCTGCTTGGGAAACCCCAGCCAAACGTGTTTCACTGAACTCCTCCTCCATCCCCACTTTCCAATGCCTTTCAGCCATGCCCATGCTGTCACTCTTGTACAGTTGCTTAGGACGTGCACACGCCGCTATTTAAAGGACCATCATGACTTATAGGTGATTCAAAAGGATTACTGATATGTTTAAAGCTAAGAGTCTTTGCAAGGATCTGGGTCTTATTAAGTAACTGTGATTTCATTATTGGCATCCTCATCGTTCCTTCCTCTGTTTCTGACATATACTGTGGCATCGAATTTGGGGTGTGAGATTTTGGAAATAAACTGTTCCAGCTTCAGCTGAATTTCTTCTGCTGAAGGCATCTGGAAACTCATTCTTAAATATGAGTTATTTGGGAAAGAAAATGCCCTTATTTGTTTCACTAAGCACCGGGGACATACTGATGCCCAAAACTCAATGAATGAGCTACAGATGGTACTACTATGTTCTCTGTTACAAATGCTACTTTTCTCCCATTGATCCAGTTTATGAAAATGCACATGAAGTCCTAATTAGATTCATCAGAATATTTTCCTATGGGACCTGGAAATAACTCAGAGCTTCTTCTGGATCTCACTGGAAGAGAGATCACATCCAAAATTTCTTGAACTCCTCTGTTATTCTCATTCCTACTATATTAGCCTTTTATTTATTATCTATTTACTCCCTATTTTATCGTGTATGTAGCATCTTGAAATAATTTCCTAAAATACAACCCCTAATCACAGTTCATTTGATCTCATCATGCTCTTTCTTATGTTTTAAATTTTGGTTTATCTTTCGTAGCTCTGAACAGTTCCAGACCCCTCACACCCCCCATGGTAAATAAGATCACTTTCTGTATAGTTTCTGTCTTTAATAGATTTCTTCTTTGCAGATCTCAGAAAACTTTAAAAATTACTAAAGGTTTTAAAGTATTTATAGATTTGGGAATAAACATATAATATTACAAAATGCTCATAAAAATATTACCTAGCTGATATAAGAGTATGTGACATGTGCAATTCAGAAATACATGTATCATGGTCAACGTATGGGAATTTCAGATTTACTGTTACTGTTAAATTATTCAGTGCATTGGAGAAACACATCACAGCCACATGTAGCTCTCTATAATATAATTTACAGCTTTCCCTTCAGAAGAGTTTTCAGAAATATTTTTATATGCTCTAACTAATTACTTCTCATAAAATCAATACAGAATTCTGTGATTTTTCAGCCCTGTAGTGAGAAGAGCGGGTGATCTCCAAAAGGTTTCTTGTGTCCTACTTCTCCAGATGTGGCTCTGGGCAGCCTGGTCTGCTGGTTGGCGACCCTGCACATAGCAGGGGAGTTGAAACTAGATAATCTTTGTGGACCTTTTCAACCCAGGCCGTTCTGTGATTCCATGATTTTTTTGTTTCATCCCAGTTTGGAATTCCCATGGTATCTCTGCAGCTATGAAGACAGTTTTGGAATGTAATACCCTAAAAGCAGTGAGAAAGAGTAGAAATTTTAGAAAAAGGCATTCATGGTCTGCCTTGGGGGAGAATTACAGTTTGTTCTGTATGAGCCCCAGTCCGTTTTTCACTAATACTCATTTTATTTGTATGTGGGTTTTTTCCACAATTTACCTCCTTTTCCTTTTTCCTTTTCCTTTTTCTTTTCTCATTTTCTTTGCCTTTGCGTTGTTTGTTTTTTTTTTTCCTTTTTTTTTCTTTTTCTTTTTAATATTTTCTTCCTTCTTTTTTCCTTTCTTCTTTCTTTTTCTTTTCTCATTTTCTCTCTTTTTTTTTCCCTGGAATTAGGAACAAACCTTACTGTTTCTACTGAAAGCTTTGACACAGTTTTGTTGTTATTGCATTATATTTTTTGTTCCTTTTCAGATGTGCCTTCTTGCAAAACCTATTTGTTCTACAGCACTTGTAAACTAGTTCTGCAGTAAATCAGTAACCAGACTTCTCATTACCAATTGCTCCTGAAATAAATGACTCATTTACCTCTACAATGTATTACTCTTTTCTCCCTAATTTAGGAGATGACTTACCGGAGCACAGTCTGAAAATCAGAAAGAGGTACAGGGTGACCTGCTATGCTGGTATAATGAGGAGCACACCATTGTTAGATCCAGGGTGCACCCAAAGGTGGCAGCGACCTTGGGAGCCCAATTGTGCTGGGCACAGCACAAACATGGCACCTTGCCTTCTAATCAAGGATGGGTGGCACAAAGCGAGTGCAGCGAACCAGGGCAGGAGAGGGAGATAAGCGTGAAAAAGAAGAGATTGTGCTGACAGGCATTCAACACAGCAACTGGTCTGAATCAGTTACGTGGGCTTTGTACATTAGCTGCTGCGTCAAAGACTCCTGAGCAAACCTTACCTTCTGCACCTCAGGCTTGTTCTTTGCCTCCCACAAACATCAAGGTAAAGATACCTCAGCTTCTCTGCAACTATTTATTATTTAACATCCTTTTATTTGTATGTTGCTTCTCTGCCCCGGGATATTTCCTACTCTTCCAAATAGCATCAGTTTTGAAAAACACTCCAGATAATTGTCTCTCCTTCAGGGCCTTCCACACAAATACTATGCAACATGGGACAAGGAGGGCATGGTCTCCTTGCTTGCTTCTTCTCATCACTATGGTTTCAAGACAAAGACAATCGGTCTGCACAAAGTAAAGTAACAACAGATAGTGTGTTGTTACGTCCCCTGGTGCTTAATATCTTCTGGTGAATGCAGTGAACACAACGGCTGTCAGAAATGACTCATTAAGTTCTGTGTTAAAGATGTTTTGCTATGACAGCCTGAGTCATATTTTCAGTCAATGCAGCTGGAAATAGCTCACGTTGATGGCTGATATGATCCAGGCCACAGCAATTCTTTCTATACTGTTGGCTACAAAAACCAAGTATCAATTAGAAAAATGATCTAAAGCAATTTATCTCAGTCAACAATAAATCAGACCCTGTCTAGTGATGTTGCAAGATGCAAGATTGCCCTGGAGGGCCTGGGGAAGGATACCTAAGTGGAATGTGAATGTTCAGAGCACCTGGTTACTGAGGCTTAGTGGCTGTGGTGCCCAGGAGTTGAACTGCAGGCAGTCATGTGGACACAGTACTGTATGGTGTCAGCAGGAGCTTGGCAAGCAGCAGCAACAGCAAGCAGAACTTTGGGGATGATGGTGCACAGAGAAGGAGATGCCTGGGTGCCTGAAGCAAGTCAAGGGAAGGAAAGAAAATGTGCTGAGGAAAAAGAATGTGTCAAGGGTGAGACTACTTTCAACCGCTCCAAGAGGAAAACATGCTATATCTTGAGAGATTTGTAGGACTGGATCTGCTTACCTGAGCAAGAAGAATAGTGAGCAGGGACCCCAACATAAAACACCAAATACTAGGAGAGTATTTTATAACAGCAAAGAAAAACGCCACAAGAACAAATGTATGTGAGAGAGCATCAGGCAAAGTTAAGTTAGAAATTAAACATGCCTCTAACAGCATTTAATATCAGAACAAATTGTTATATGAGATTAGGGATTTTCTTTACACTTACTTTCTCTTTGGGCATATAGATTGCTCAAGCTGAATTTAAAGTAAAAGCAATGATGTTCTTTATGCTTTATATGATCACTTTAAGATACCTGGTTTGTCTTAATGAGACCCATACCTCACTCTGTCTGTGGAAGGCTGTTTCAAGGGGAACATGTCTATCTGTGATAAAGTAACTGAGAGGGGCTGCTCAGCAGATAAAAAGCACTTGAAAGAGGTAAACTGAAGTCTTCACTGGGGTAGATTCTATAGAAATCTAAAGAACATGGACTCCAAGATGGTTGTAGGAAATAACAGAGGCAAAGTTCTTTGAACACTTGGATTTCCTTGATTTGGGGAGAAAACAGTAATGGGCTTTTCCATTCTGGCAAAATAACTGGATTTGAAGCAAACTGACAGAAAAGTGACTGGCATACTTAAGGTATGAGTGTTTGAGAATTTCTTCCTCTGACATTGTTAATAAAGAAAACCCTCACAAGCCAGTTGGATCACTGGGCTTTTATGAAGTTCATACGATCTAACAAGGGAGATTACTATCTAAAATAGGATACCATACAGTGTGTCATCCCTGATTGTGAGGAAAGTATGAATATGGATCAGGTTCTTTTGACTGTATTTTCAATTCAAATAGATGATTGGGTTTATTTGAGCTTTGAAGTCTGCAAGCAGATTGGATGTTCGTTATTTTAAGTCTGGTTATCTGGATAATGCTTAAAAAGCCACGATTTACAAATACAAGCAAATAACAGTACAAGTGTCAACGTAAGCAGGTAACTGAGGATACGCGCTTTTGTACTTGTGGTGCAAATTATTGTATCACATGAGAATAAAACTGTGTTATCAATATCCAAAAATAATCTTGATTACATATGCATGTACTAGATATGCACATACAGTGAATGAATGACTACAGTATCATCGAGTGAATAGGCTTCTCCTGAGGAAAAATAAAACTAAGTCTTCTGAAGTACTGTCACCGACATCAGTGCCGTGTGTTTGAACAGCTAACTATGCCTGCTTGTATGCAGCCACTAAATAGGTGCACTGAAAATCTATTTTGAAGAATATTGAGTAAACTCGTGGTTTACATGACTGTCTGGTTTACATGACTGTCCAGGAAGCAAAGTCACCCACGGGGACACAAGATCTTTCTACAAATATATTCCATTTTATTGTAATGAAGTTATATATAGTCTTGTATTTTTTTATTTTTATTTTTATTTTTTTTTTGTTAGATAACTGCTTTTCAGTTAAGAAGTGGGCATTGTGTGCAGATACGTGTAACATGTTAAGTACCCCTTTTGAGAAGCTTTCTTGCTTTCTTTCTACCACTAGATGGTAGTGTGCGTTGTTTAAAACATTTGAACGGCAGTGGGTGTGCATTTAACGATTTATTCCATGAACTCTTTTTTTCTGAGTTCAGAGAAATCGTTATCGTCAATTACTCTCATCCACATTAAATATGCATTCCATTCTCAAGGCTGAGCACTGTGGTGATGTTGTCGTTTCTCTTGGCTTACCAACTCTTTCAGGCAAAAGCATAGCTTGCATTCCATTCCATTCATACATTAAAAAAAGAGGAGGAATCTGACCTGAAACCTTTACATTAGGGAAATTTCGGCTTAATTTTCCTTCTGAAATCCATGATTGAATAAAGCAGGGAGTGGTAGTGGTGAGAGTGTTTATTTCATATTGGTGTTGTTCACTATATTTCTAGAATGTCAGTAATGCTTTCTTTCTCTGAGTTGTCTGAACTTTACAGTTCTTGGGCAGACAGATCCTTTGACATGAAGTACTACAGTGCTTGGTATAATACGATACTGATCTCATTTAAGCTTTGGGTGATGTTATGATACAAATAGCATTAAGAACTTATTTTCATCCATTAATCTGACACCTGGTTACCATGACCAAATGGAGATGGCTTGTGCCATTAGACTTGCAGAGGCCAGATTAATGTTTTTCAAGGACTTTTATAATAGTAAGATGGTAGATGGCAATCATAGAAATTTACTGCTGCCATGTTTTGCTTTTTCTCTGAAAGTTTTAAAGTAAGAGTAACAACAGATTTCCATTCAGGTTCCTCTGGTGAGGTTTCTGTAGAGGAGCAGAATTCTTGGTGTAGAGAATACAGACAGCTCATCCCCAAAATTGCAAGTGTCACCACTCAAGTCAGGAAGCAACTGTGAGAGCAAAGAATAAGATTGACATGGCATTAGGTTCTCTAGATGTTGAAAAAATGTAGCACTAAAAAGTTTCAGCAAGTTCATATATGTACTTCTTTCTTTTTGTAAGATACCATTTGTCTGATTTTATTGTAAAAACCGATATGAGAATATACATGTCACTTACAGCAGTCATGAATATATCATTTATCTATGATGACAGCTCTGAGGAAGACTCAAATGGTTCAAGGCAGACAGAGTACAAAGTCTGAAAACAACTGTAATAAAGAGGACAGAGAATCATAGAATCATAGAATACCTCCATTTGGAAGGGACCCATAAGGATCAAGTCTGGCTCTGGGTTCCACACAGGACTGCTCAAAGATTAGGTCATATGTCTGAAAGAAAGCAAACAAACATGTTTTGCCTTGTGTTCTGCAAGATGTCAGTAAAATTAATTGAGACCAGTAATTCATCAGTGTAAAGTCTTTGATGTGTTGGGGGAAAAAAAGGCCAGTGGTGATAAGTAAAGACAGAAGACAGATAACTGTGATATTTCAAGTAGCGGGGCCATTGTCTCTGCTGTAAACCTTGTACAGTGCAAATCAGTAGGCAGCACAAAATATCCAGCTATCAAAGTTATTAGTTTTTTTCTGATGTTGCTTTTGCCTATATATAGGGTTTATATATACATATATATATATGTAAGAAAAGCATTTGTCTAGGTCAGCTACGTTAGAAAAAACAGTTCAGCATGAGGTAAACTCTGTTTTTCTCTCTAGAAATATGACGCAAGGAAAGGTGCAGTTGTCTTTTAGAGATTTCTGGCACCAGAAAAAAGGGAATGGTTTTAAGAAAATTCCTCCCGCAGGTCCAAAGTAAGGAGACACAGACACTGCTTAACTCTCCAAATATTGCTATGGCTTTCTTTTTTCCTCCCTCAGCTTCCTTTCTTCTGCCTGTTCTGGGAACAGTTTGTAGCGCACCAAGGGCCAGACAGCTTGTCCTTCAGGCAAGTGAGAGAACTATGAGGCACACTGTGGTGACTTTTGGCTGACTGTTGCCTAATATTCCCTGCCCTCTACACCAAGTCAGCTTTGCCCTGGGGTGCTTGCAATTACCCCCAGCCTATGGATTTAAGTACTGCGTTCAGTTTTGGGCCCCTCATTACAATGAAGACGTTGAGGCTATGGAGCGTGTCCAAAGAAGGGCAATTAAACTGTGAGGGGTCTAGAGCACAAGTTTGGCAGGCAGCAGATGGGGAAACTGGGATTGTTCAGTCTGGAAGAGGATCAAGGGAGGTATCATGGCTCTCCACAGCCACCTGAGAGTCAGATTGGATGTTAGGAAGAATATGTTCTAGGAAAGAGCAGTGAGGCAGTGGCACAGGCTGCCCAGGGAGGTGGTGCAGTCACCGTCCCTGAGGTGTTCAGGAGCCGTGTGGATGTGGCACTGAGGGACGTGGGCAGTGGGCGTGGGGGGAGTGGGCTGACGGTTAGACTAGATAAACTTAGTGGTCTTTTCCAACCTTAATGATTCCGTGATTCTAACGCTAGGTCACAAACACGACGCTCCATACCACCCCTAATGCTCTGACCACCCACCCCTGTGCGCGCAGCTGCCCCACGCCGCAGGGCACGCAGAGTCCCTCACACACACGGCTGGGAGAAAGAAGCGCGCCCCCTGCCCTCACTCAAGATGGCGGCAGCGGCGCCCGCCTTGTGCAGGCCACCTGTTGCTGCGGCGCCGCGTCCTATTGGCTCAGGCGGCGCCGTGTGCCGTGCGCGCGGGGAGCAGGAAGAGCAGGAAGGAGGCGGTTAATCGCGCGCAGGGGTTAAGAAACGCGAAGGTGGGGGGAACGGCTGCCGGCGCGAGGCGCTCGAGGCTGCCTCAGCCGCCGCCGGGCCCCGCCCCGCGGGGGCTCCGCTCGCCCCCGGCCATGGAGAGCGGCAGCGGCGGCGGGAGGGGCCCGACAGGCCGGGAGGAGCCGCCGCTCGGAGAAACGAGGGAGGAGGAAGAGGAGGCGGAGGTGCTGCCGCCGCCCGAGGCCGAACCGGACTGGAGCTTCGCCGGCGGCGACATGGAGGCGGTGGTGCTGCAGGATCTGCCCACCGCCACCATCGCCTGCAACCTGGACCCGCGCGTCTTCCAGGACGGCCAGTGCCGGGTGAGAGCGGCGAGGCGGGCGGCGCTGGGCCGGCTCCCTCTGCCGGCGAGAGCCGCCGCTCGGCTCGGCCCGTCCCGGCCCGCTCCCGCCCCTCCTTCCCTCCGTCGTGGCCGCCGCCCCGGGCTGTGCGGGCGGGGACGGGCGGGCCAGCGGTGGAGCCGGGGGAGGGGGGGAGAGTGGGAGGGGGACGGGCACCGTCACTGCACTGGCCGCGGCACGGGGAGCGGGTGGTAAGCAGGGGGCTGGGGGACACGGAGCTTTCCTGCCAGGAAGGGAAGGATACGAACGGAATGACGAACCGCTGCTCCGGAGCAGGGTGGCAGCAGCTGTCAGAGGAATGGTGTAAACTCGTTTGCCTTAAGTCTAACGCAGCTCTAAGTGTAATAAATGGATGTAACTGTTTCAGGATTGCTTCTCATCTGCATTTTTCTTGGTGGAAGACCAAGCCTAGCTTCGTTTTTCATTCTTCTTTTACTTGTCTCATCGCTGTCTAGGACTAAAGAATGAGTGAAGTCCGCCTTGCTGTAGGCTTTTCTCATGGCTCATTTTGCCATCGAGATCATATTTTCTAGCGCCTTTGATACTTAAGGAAACGTTTACTTTTTAAGTAGACAGAAATTAACTGAAATACGCTATTCCTGATTTTTAAAATGCCATTAAAGTAATTGTCAATCTCCTGGTGGAAGGCAGATAAGAGCTGTTAGAGCAGTAGCTCAATATCTCAACCCTACCAACAGTCTCGTATTAAAAAGGTTCCGGAAAGTGGAATACAATGTACCTCCATCACCACTGTTACTTTTTCAAGTTCTGTAACCTCCAGTGCCAACCTGATATTTCTGTATCACTTAGGGCACCTGCTGGTGTGACGGAAATGGCACTCTTGTTGGGATTTATCCTACTTAAAATTAACTCCAAACGTGCCTAGGAAAATATAATCAGTTCTATATAGTATTTTCAGCTGCAGGTAGTAATAGTATTTTCTTGGATGGATTCAGTAGCCTTAAAATGAATGGATTGAAAATGGTTAGATGCATGACAACACAGATGCATAGTTGCAAGCCAGACCGGGAGGTATTTACATATTTAAATGGTTTTTCCATCTGTTTTGGTTCCAAAGATTCTCGGTCTTGTGACACTCTTAATTTAGATCAGAGTAAAGCCTTGTGTGTCCTTGAAATTGCAATAATTTTTCTGTGCTTTCTACGCTTTCTGCTTTTTTTTTTTCTTGCCAAGAGTTGCAACAGGAAGGAATGCAGATTAATTAAAATAATGACAAATTAATAGGAGACTGATCATCTTGCTATAAACTGATCTTAACTATGGATGCCTGTATGTGTAGTTACTTCACCACCACTGTTGCTCTTCAAATTAAATTCCGAAGACAGACAATGGAAGAGTTATTCTGAACCTGAATAAAAGTGATATTTATGTCCAACAGGGAGGGACGTTCTTACTTATAAAACTTCAGGAAAGATTTCTGTGGCATGTGGTAGGTGTGCTGTCTTCCAGTAGACTAAAGAATAGCTTACTTTTTGGCTAGTTGAACCTCAGTCGTTGAAATACATAACTTACCCCCAATTAATGCAGAGGTGGCAGAAAACAGACCACTACTGTGTAGGAGAACAGTAGGTTAATAACGGACTGGGTATGTTTTTATCATGCTCTGTTGACCACCTGTCACTTGCAAAGAGAAGAGGCAGGATGAGGCACTGTGGCTGCTGTTTGAGTTGGTAAGGGGTGGATTCAGTATAGTGCTGGTGGGTGTTATGGAAAGAATAAGATTATATTGAAAAAGAAATCAGGGCCTCCCATGCGTTCCTTCCAATTCTCCATTAGCAGTCACTGATTCTGGTATCTGGGGAATGAAGGTATTTTGGTCTAGAGTGATGACTTAGTGTTTGGAAATGATAGTAATGTAATAATTTTAAAGACTGTGCTTTAAGGAGTAAATTTTAAAAAAATTCCTTTTTTTTTTTTTTTTTTTTTGGTACAATAAGCTTAAACTTGCAAGTCTCTGCAAATTCAGTAAGGGCATTTAATTTTATCTATACTTTAAGGAATATGTAAAGGTATTGTAAAATACAACATCACAAGACATGGTATTTTTATAAATATGTATGATTTTTGTTCGTGTAATGTGTTTTCATCTATTCTGGAAAAGGTGGGAAATTGCGTGTATGTAACAGTCTTAAAATACCTTGTGTACATAGTTGTGGATTTTTTTTTTCCGCTCTGGTAGGCCACTTAATAATCCTGGATTGCCCTATTTGAGGAGGGTTGATCCAATCGAAAGTGAGATAGGGCAGCTAGAAGATGACTGGCAACATCTATTTCCATTTTGCCCTCCCGTTTCCAAACAGTGATTTGTGCTTGTGTGAAAGCACTGAGGGTTGGGTTAGCATGCGGCTACAGCATTTCTTTAGATTACTGTTGCCACCAAATCAGGTGGGTAGAGATGTTAAAAAAAAAAAATAAAAAATGAGGCTGCTCAGAGTCGGTTCTTTGAAATCAGTGATTTGTTTATGGAATACTTCATTGGAAATGCTTCATTTCACGTCACTGCTACTGAAACGCTCCACCCACCCCACACTGCACTCACATCCACTATTTGGTCTCCATAAATGTTCAGCAAGCATCAGTGAATGTCAGTGGGTGCCATTTTTTCCATACAGAGGAATTCAGTGACACACCTTTGCTCATACACGCTTCCATATCAAGCACCATTGTGTCACACTGCTCCTCTGCTGCCATCAGTCTCATGGCAACAAAATGTAATGGAATATGGGTTGGATGGTCCAACCTCTGCTGCCACACCACCAACATCTGCCTCTGATGTCGCAGGCCAACATAATGAGACAGTAGGCAGTACTTCCAGAGCATCCCCTGCGTAGTATCTTATCTAGGGAGTTATAGTACTAGTAAACAACAATTTCTTTCCTGTATTCTCGTAAGAAAGAATTTTAGCGATTTAAATCCCCCAAGGATGCTTTTTACAGTGTCATTTTTAGTATCTTTGAGAGAATGCTGCAATACTTATTCTCAAGCTTCTTCCAAAATACGGTTGGAGAAATTCCTATAGACTTTATACTTCTATCTTTGCTTTCACAGAAGCGTACAGTAAATGATCTCTGGTAGAAAGCCTTTATGTGATCTTCAGGTTAGCCGACTGCCATGAAAAAATGCTGGTTTGGTGTTCTCGGTAATTCTCGTGTTGGCTTTATGCTTGAGAATATTTTTTTTTTTTTTCTTAAAGCAGCATTTATTGATACAAATGAGTTTGGTTTAACCGTGTCTGTGTACTCATTTAAACAACAACAAAAAAAAGTCAGTAGCTAATTACAGAGCCAGCAATTATGTTTTTGCCAATTTCCATTTTCCTTATCTGGTATTCATATTTTTTTTTAAATCTTTTTTTGTGTCAGTAGAGGACACTCCGTGTTTTAAATAGAACTTCTACTGTCAAATGGCAAGTGTGGGAGGTAATAGGCTTGCTTGTATCTTGTAATCCTGGAGGGATGTGGCATACTTCAGTGATGATTTTAAACTTCAGAGCGTAGCCACAAGGGGGGCTAAATAACTTCGTTTGTACCCGGGCAGTCTCTTGCTAAGTAGGTTACCTGGGTCTGTTCTGACTGCTTTCTATTTTAGCTGAACTGTAGATGAGTATCACTCATTTCACTGGTGAGGAGGGAGAGAAATGTAGAGTACTTAGAAAGAACTCAGCTTGGGGCTACTGATAAACTACTCCTGGTTGTGCTTTTTGCTGCTTCTTGAGTTGATGGGGTTTTTTTGTTTCTTTTGGGGGGAGGAGTGCTAAGAAACTGGAAGGTTTTCCTTGCAGCTATTTTCCTTAGAATGGCTTGAATTCCTTGCATTACTTTAAGGTATCTGTAATTGCCTTAATCTACTAAATCTTTCAAGTTGCTGCAAACTAACAAATATAGCAGATTTCCCTTAATGGAAAACATGCATTCATAGATAACAGTGGTTATATTGCAGTAATAGGTTTTTCTCCAGAACCTGCTAGAAAAAAAAAAAAAAAACTCGCTGAAAGCTGAACTTTTAAAGGACTTTAGCTTGATCACTTTTAAGTGTATTAGTAGGAGTGAGCCAGTCTCCTGCAGCCATTATGGAGAATGTGTCCTCACGTAACCTCCAATGGCAAGCATGCATAAGCTGAGCTCTGATTATTATTATTATTTTTATAAAAGACTATAATAGGGCATGAAGGTAAGGTCTTCAAAATGAGCAGAATTCTCTGCAGTAATATAACCAAGAGGAAAAGCACTAAGGGCAGATAAACTGCATCTTGTTAATGATTATCATAGCTTTACAATTCTAGTCTTCCTTCAGCTTTGTATGGTTTTAATATGGAAAAAACTTGTTTGTGAATTGATCTGAAAATAAACTCATTGTTAAATGAGCCATGCTTCTGGAAACTTTTAATTGACTTTCAGCCTGCTGAAATAATCATGAGATGCTGAGTGTATTTTGTATTAAATGCTTAGAATTACTTCTGCTTTACAGGAACTTAGTCAAATATCTCAGGAATACTTACAAAACCTTCCTTACAAAATAGCACTTGGGTTTTCTGGTAATCTCTTCCTGTTATAGTCACATGCCTATTAATCCTTTTACTTAGTGTGTTAAACCTCTTAAGTTACATTAAAAAAAAAGTAAAAGTAAATTTCAGGAAGGTGTTTTCTACATGCTTACATTTCTGTGACCACAGGACTGCTTTTGGTGAAATGTTCCTTTAATGAAAACTGTATGGAATCCATACTTTTCTGTGTGCTTTGAAGACTTTCATAGACTTTCATTCTTTCTCTGCCAGTGTTTGCTTTTTGTTTTGTTTTTTTTTTTTCCTCAAATAATCTTTGCGGTAATGTTTATAATTCTTTCTGTTCTTTCAAAAAAATGCCCTGGCTTAAGATTGTTTAAAAATCGTATCCCAGTGGCCTTTTTTTGCATTCAACAATAAAATAAGTAAGCACGATTCAGGTTCAATATTAGGAACCATTTCTTCTCAGCAAGAGCAGTGCTGCAGTGGCACAGGCTGCCCAGGGAGGTGGTGCAGTCACCGTCCCTGAGGTGTTCAGGAGCCGTGTGGATGTGGCACTGAGGGACGTGGGCAGTGGGCATGGGGGGGGGTGGGCTGGTGGTTGGACTGGGTGAGGTCTTTTTCAGCCTTAATGATTCTGTGATTAAAAAAAAAATCTTCCAGGATGGAAGTTCTTGTGGTAAAATTAAAGACCCAGAAGTATTTAGCTGCTCTACTTCCAGATGATACAAGTTTATTCTGCAGCTATTAAGAATTTAAGACAGACTTCTGAGTGACTTCAAGTCTGGAGCCCATATAAATGCAGTGCTTTGGCTGATGTGATAATCTTTGATGTTACTGTAGAGCATAATACCATACTAATGCAGTTTTATGGCTCCTGGGATGCATCCAGTCTGCTAAGTGCATAAGCAGAACTCCTGAGAGTCATTGGGATATGTAATCACCTGAGAATCTTTGGAAAAACCTTGTCTTATAAGCTGGCATATTTTATGAATAGTGTAAGCATTTTGTACTGTATATACAGTCTATATGGAAATCTTGGTAATAGTCATCATGAGATGACTGTTTGGTTTAAGGATGATGTCTTCACTCTTCTCACCTGAGTAGCTCTTTCTGGTCTTGTGAGCCCAGAGAGAATTTTCTGCTTGCTCTTCTCAGTGCCTATGTGGTATTCTGCTCTAGTTGCCATCACAAAGATGACTTGGAGAAATCATCTTTTGAGCTAAATACTCTTTCTTCAGCTGGAGTAGAAGGGGCTGAAGAGACTGTACAGCATGAAGATGTTTGTTCAAACAGTGCTAGACTGCTTTTTCATATACTTGAATTTTGAACCATTGAACAGCAATTCAGATGGCTTCCTTTAAATATTATCCACGCTTAGTTATCCTTGTGAGAGTACAGATAATGCCATGAAACAATAGTAGAAGTTGTGATTTCACAAGGGGAAGGCGAATTACTTCTGTTTCTACAGTTCTGCTTTATTTTGATGCCTTCAAGGAGTGCATCATACATGAATACTGGTTGAAATTTTGATTGAAATAAGTAAGCTACTAACGAAGAATCCTTATGCTGCAGCTTGCAATATCTTGATCTTGTTCAGAGGAGATATTTGGAGCAAATGAGGTTTATATCACACTTAGATGCTTTGTAGGTCACCTAGGTCAGGGGAGAAAATACTTACTTCTACATCTGATGCCCTGGTACTAGTGAAGTCCTTAAAGTGCAGCAGCCATCCGTCCATCCTACTCCTCGAGCAGCGATGCAAGTCCCTCCATATGTAGAAATAAAAGGGAAGTATGTCACTTCTGTAATATTTTAAGGAAAGCCATATCTGTAGGGTGAAAGTAAGAGTAAGTGACATTCAGATTTGGTGTGTTTGGTTATAAATGGGAAGTTTTTCAGCAATGCTGCACAAGATGTTTTTTGGGTGGCTTAAAATTACTTTGCACAAAGTAAAAATAAGTATTTTTAAATGGTCATTAATAGTGTAGGTACTGCAAATGTTAAAGAAGAAAGTCTGAAGAAACTTAAGCTTTAGCTTTTCTACAGAATCAAATGGAAGCCTTGAGGAGTTCTGTCTGGTTTAAATCACTGTGCTCTGATCATACCAGTAAGTTTAGTATATGTAGTAATGCTGTAGAGTACATTTCCTTATGTTCTTTGTTATTGATGTATTTCAGGAACAAATTACGGTTTGTTCTCCAGAAATTTCCTGTAAAAGGAAAGTGTAAAAATAACTACAGAATATTAGGTATGATATGAACTTAAAATCATCCCAATTACCTCTCAGGAAGATGCCTTAATATTTGCTGGTATAAGCAATAATGCTTATGTTAATTAGTAACAACTAAACTCTCCTCTGCAGAACAGGCTTAACATTATAAATATGCTCTTTTTGACAGCAATTATAGGGAAAGCTTAGGTCCCCAGCAGTTTGTTACTGAAGATGATTGTTCAGTTGATAACACTGCAGTGGAAAATGTTTATAAATGTATATACTTTTAATAATGTTGTTCTTCAATAAAAGACTGTCTGGTCATGGGTGAGTGTTAGAAAAGGTTGGAAAGAAACCCAGTGAAGTACTTAAACAGGTAAACAAATTGTGAAGTTCAAATTGTGAAGTTGAAAGCATGTTCAGACTTCAGCGCATGAAGTACTAAAACAAAACCTAAATTAATGTTATTTCCTAGATGTGAAAATATACTGTAAATCCTAGTGCATGATGTTTCTTTTCCTTTCTTTTTCTGAAATTGTATTCCATCAGATGCGTCACCTTGTTCAACAGGGATAATAGGTAGTTTTAGTTGGGATTGGTTTGGGCGTCTTCCTCTTCTTCTAAGTATGTTTCTGTACTTCAGACTTTGCGTGGAGGTGCTTCTCAAGTTTTTGTCCTGTTATTGCCTCTTCTGATAAATAATCCACAAGCTGTTTGACGTGGGTGTAGTGGGTAACATAGAATGTCAAAGAACAGTTTCTGAAGCTTGTTAATATTTTCCACAGACCAGCTGATAGAAACAAGGGATTTCAAAGCCCCTTTTATAGTAAGACTTCAGCTAGGTAAAGTAGTCTCAAAAGTGCAGTTTGTGGTTCGTTTGTGCTCCTCCCCCAACCCTCCACCCCCCCACCCCCAGGACTGGATACAGCAAATGATAGTAGTACCTCATAAATGGAGTAACATAAGGACTTTGCTTTCCTTGTGACAGGAGCTTTATAGACACATCTGGCCTCAAAGGAACTAGGAATGGCTTTATAATTAGTTATGGGTTTTTCCATTCAGATAGCCAGAACCTGCTTGCACCTCCTAATGGAAACTGCATTTTTAACTTTGAAGAGATCATTCATGCAGTATTAATTATTGTAACCTGGTATTTATGAAGGATTTGCAGACTTAAGGGGAAGGAAAAAAAAAAAAAAAAAAGGCTCCATCACATTCTACAGAATGTAAAGAGTAAAACCTTTTCATTCCCATGGGAGAGGGGAGGTGTGGGAGTGAGCCACCACATGAAAAATTTCCAGCACAGAACATACACTGGAAATAAATTAGTGAAGCTGAAATATCCAGCTGTCTTTAGTGAACCCAAAGTGGGAAATGAGGTCTCAAATACAATTATTTTGTGTGTGTGTAATGCATAATTAAACCATTGATCTCATTGCCCTAGAATGTTAGAGGCCAAGAGCTTAGTATTAAGAAAGGAGTGGAACTGATTCATGAATAGTAGCCATCAAGCACAGTGATTAGGGTCTAACTTGATCCTCAAAGTTTTTGACTTGCTGTTGCAAGAATTAGTTGGGAGAAGTCTGTTTACCTGCCTTTATACTTCCTTTCTCTACCTGCAAGCGTTTGTTACTGCCAGAGATAACTAGAAGGGCTGCTCACTTTGTTAACGCTGTGAGTCATTATTACTGATACCACACATAAAAGCAGAGCTTTTATCACTGGATTTCATTTATTTAAAAAAAAAAAAAAAAAAAAAAAAAATAAATTTGTCTAAGATAAAATTCTTTCACTTTTGCAGATTTTCAGATAGTTCTGAAACTAATAATTGGATCTGACACTGATAATTGTTTTTCTTCTTTTGAGGTTTTCTTTTTTGGAGTTATTTTGATGTTGGCTGACTTCCTGGAAGGAAAATGTGCTTTCAGCTACTGTACTAAGAGTAGGTTGCTAGCCTCATGAGTTGGATTTTGGTTGCTTATTGTTTGTGAAGTATAGAAGATATAGCAAAAGAATGAAAGTCCATATAAGATGTGAGATAATGTGTTTTTCGGGGGGATAACTGTGACCAGTTTAAGAGAGTGAAATAGGAGAGATCTGAAAGTACTATGATTACTTCTTCCTATGTGTATTTAGCCTGACTGAAGGATGTTTTTGAATGGGTAAACTTTTGAGCCAGTTGACAGAAGACTGGTGAGGAGGTTAACATGCTTTTGACACTTCTGTCCTGAAAGTTATGTTAAGATGTTGCCCTATTGAGATGGTGGAAAGAGCTTTCCTAAGGAATACATAGAGGATGCAATAAAAGCTTAATGTCCTGTTTTTTTTTTTTGTTTGTTTGTTTTTTTTTTTAGCTGCAGATAGTTATGCTGGATTATACTTGGAGTGAGGGTAATGGCAAGATAATTACTGTTTGATCATTAGATTTGTGTGTGTATCCATCACTGTAATGTTAATCTTGGTATCCTTAGAACAGAATGGGCTTTGCCAAGAAATGCCATTTTAGATGCTTTATAGGTGTGTCAAACAATAAGTTTGTTTTCTTTTGTTTTTGGAATGTCGTTCTGGAAGATTCTGTGAAGGTTTGGGCTTGCTTTCAAAACAAAGGTTTGTCTGGATGGAAAGTGCTTCTGAAAGTCAGTATGCTTTCCAAGGCTGAAAGGTGTGGGGGATAGTTTCTTTTTCTTTTGTACTGTTTCCTTCCTCTGAAGAGTTAGGAAGCTAACACAACAGAGCTAGTGAACTGCCAGTAAATTCAAGCTGTATTATAAGAAATTGGGTTTATCCTATTTCTGAATTTTGTAAGTGAAAAAGCCAGTCATAATCCAGTAATTAGATAAAACGCATCGTCGATGAGATTACTAGTGAAATTGCAGCTGCCCCATCCCTAGAAGGATGGAGGGCCAGACTGGATGGGGCTTTGAGCAGCCTAGTATGGTGGGAAATGTCCCTGCCTATAGCAGGACTGTTGGAACTGTCTGATCTTTTTAGGTCCCTCCCAACCCAAACCATTCTGTGCTTCTATGAAAATGAGAAAAGGAGCGCAACCCGACAGTTCTAGGTGCTAAACCCTCCCAGAGGTGGGAGATAATTACTAAGTTGTTCAGTGCTGGTGATCTTGCTAGGAAGAGGCAATAGTAAGTTATCCATTACCCTGGAAAGCTGAGACTTCTTTACATCTAATAGTGGGAGTATGTATGTAGTAGACTAGACTGGTTTGCCCAGTTTGGGAAGGAGGGTGTAATTAAGTAATGGGCAAAGGGAGAAAAGATTTGGTAAGAATTATAATGCGTATGTCCTAAGATTGTGATCTTATTAAATGAGATGTTTTCTTCTGTCGAGCGGGAGATGCATGCTTGTAAAGTATTGCACAGAAAACTTCTGTGTGTGGCTTGTGAAAGCTAAAGGGAATTGATGGGAGCCCGTCCTGGTACTTTTCCAGCTGTTGATAGATGTGGAAGCGTCTTTGCAGGATAGATTTATTTATTTATTTAATCAATTTCCTGTAGGTACACTTCTTGGCACTTCAGCTGTATTGCTTCAAGCTGATAGCAAAGATCTGTTGGCTAATGGAAATAGTGATTAAGGGCTTGAATTTTCCTGAGGCTCCAGAGTGATAGCGAAGCAGCTGCTGTTGCAGTCAGTGGAAAGTATGAATAACTCTTGCTGGGGGTTGTATAACCAAAAGAATAATCGGATCGGGTCAGAGACTAGGTTAAATCATTGACTTCTGACTATTAAAAATGCTGTTAGCCTATGTGTTCACGCCTCATTACAATATATAATTTAAGGATGCTAAATAAAGCCTACCTATTAGGCATGAACAGATAAAGCCTTTGCATCAAGAATCAGATACCTTCCTCTTGAGAATGGGTTTTGGGAGAAGGTCAGTTACCTGTAAGGTATATAATGACTTCAAACAAACTTTTAACAACTTTTAAAAGCAGTGTTTATAACCTAAGCCCATAGCAGATGAAGTGCATCTGCTGATAGGTGTTTTTTGAAGTGATTGATCTTTAACTACTTGAGATGCAGCTATGTCTCTTGTTTCTTCCCTGGTGAGTTGCAATAAATAAATAAAATAAAAAAAAATAAGCTTTGTTCATTGTTCCTCTTTAAAGAAGTTTTCATCTCCCCTGCTCTATGAAAGCCAGGCATTTCAGAAGGAAGGGGGAAACAGAAAATAGAATGAAATCTGGAACCTTACACAGAGGAACCTTGCCCAAGGAGGCTGTGGATGCCCCATCCCTGGAGGCATTCAAGGCCAGGCTGGATGTGGCTCTGGGCAGCCTGGTCTGCTGGTTGGTGACCCTGCACACAGCAGGGGGTTGAAACTGGACGATCTTTGAGGTCCTTTTCAACCCAGGCTACTCTATGATTCTATGAACCGTACTTGTTTTTTCAGCAATATTAGTTGAAGCATAAGTTTATAAACAAATACTGTTGCTTTGAATATCCAGGAAGTTAAAGCAGTTTCAGGAGCTATTTTTTAAAGATGATCTTTTTTTTCCCTTTACACAAAGCAGGTGTGTTCTTTCCATCTGAACAAGGAAAATGACTGCATTCTGAAAGCTCTATTGTTAAGTACTGCAAAAGCTTGAAATACCACTGCTTTTTTTGTTGTTGTTGTTACCAGTGGTGTTTCAATAGCAAAATTACCCTGAAGGATCTAGGATTAGGTCAGATGGTCATATGTTACTCTGCATGCAAGAGCTATTGATGATGGGTGGATGTTTGATCTGGGTGATCTTGTGGGTCCTTTCCAACCTTGGTGATTCTATGATTCTGTGTTTTTTAATGTCTCTATTTCCGTAAATGGCTAAAAAAATTCAGCCATTGTGTGGCTGTTCTGTGCCTGCTGCAGTGAAAGGGTTGGTTATGTGGGAAGCTTCACAAACTTGGCAGACAGATTAAACCTCTTTGCTGTTAAAAAGCCGTAATCAATATTATTTAGTAAGGTCAGAAATATGAGTTATATAATTTATCATACCTTGTACCATGTCATTAGCTTAATATGCCTGAGAAAATTACAGAATATTAGACATTAACCTTGGCAAAAATGCATCTGGTTTAAGATAAAATCCAGCCTCTTCTGCGGCTCATTTTATTCTCTTTATCAGAATATTTAAAAAATGCTTTTGAAACTTCTTGAGTATGCTTAGTGTGTTCTTAGAAACACGATCACTAATTGCAATTATATTGTTCTTCTGCTACCCACCCAGAACATTCTTGAAAAATATTTTGAAACCATCTCCCATTCTTCCTTCACTGACTCCAGTGGAAAATTTCATTCTTTAAAGTTCAAAAAATACCAGCCTGCTTCTCCACAGCCCTTGTGGTTTTCTAAAGACTCCTGAGTTATACTCTGCCTTTTCCCTTTTATTTTTCCCTTGTTCACAGAGAACAGAAAAGAATGGTCAGAAGATGAATGCAGTAGAATAGAAAACTTGTATTTAGCTTTGATAATCTTGCATCTTTAAGTTATGCAAATGTTACTGTCTTGTTATAAAGGAATAGTCATTAAAGAAGCGCCAGAATGCATGCTTTCATACAGTTCAGTCCTCACCTTTCCCAACCTTCCTACTCCTTCAAGTAGTAGTTTTGGCATAATAATGTTGCATTTTTTATGGTAATAAATAGTTAATCACAAACACTTCAGTGAATTATTCATAATTATGGTTATATCTTCTGTCAGTATTACATAGCTTGTGTACCTGGCATAAATGAGGGAAGAAAGGAGGAGGGGAAAAAAGTTGTGGGAAAAGGTTTTGGGACAAATCCTGTTTTTACTTGTTGGAAGTGATGAATTAACACCACATTCATGCTGCACTTAAATTAAAGCCAAGGTAATATCTAGATTTAGCTTCACCCTTTAACAATAGTAGTCTTTTAAAGGACAAATTGTTTTACTTACATAAAATGTGGTACGTGAAGGTGACTGAATTTTAAATATAAAGTATGTTAAGTGCATCAGAATGGTACTATTCGAGTGAGTGGAAATGCCCCAGACTCCTGCTTTGTTTTTAGAAGCCACAGAAGCCACAGAACTGAAAGTGAGAGGAGAAGGTTACTCCTGCTGACTGCTGTGAGTGGTATGAAGGAAGTGCTGGTGAGTTAGGCTGCTCACTGTGGATGCATTCTGGCACATGGTCTTAACAACTTTGGAAGAGGCCATTCTGTTCAAGCAGTTGCTGTGCTCACTGCTGCCCTCGTCACTGAGGCAGAGACTTCACATTTGAAGACTCTGAAGTGGGCAAAGTGACAGGGCTGTAGCTGTTTATCTGCCGCAGGCTTTGAGGTTTGAGTTTGTGGGGGGTTTTTTATTATTATTTGTAGGGTTTTTTTTTTTGTTTTTTTTTTTTTTTTGCTTAATTGCACAGTTTAGTTTCTAAGAAACACATAACAGAATTGTCATCAGATTTTTGCAGCATCCCTAGCATTAGGTGTTATGCACGCACAAGCTTGTGCAGCTTTGTCGAGCCCTCATCTCCTTCTGGCCTGAATCAACTATCTCTATGTGAAAACATTGCTCCTTTGTTTTATGTTTGTTCCTTCCCTTATGGAAAGAGGCTCTCTGACAACAGTTCTGAGGTCTGTCTATGTGCGTCCAGTGAAAAGCAAACTGTAATTCTCAGCTTCTTTCTTGGGAACCTCTGGATACTACCGCTGTCCAGATACAACAAATCACAGTTAATTTTACTTTACTACCTGAAAACTATCTTTTTACTACTATAATAATAATCTGACCCTTTAGATGATGCAGTGCTGAAGATGTGTTCAAAGCCTAGGCTATATGCAAAATATTTGCTAGTCAAAATAAGCTAGCCAGTATAAAGTTCTTAATTTTTAAGCCCTGCTATGGATTTACTTTTTCTCTCTATAATGCATACAAGTTCAGGAGTTATGTAACACTGTGCTAATTGAGGAGGTTTTCTCTCTGAAAATGTTCTGAACTAGCTTTTTATTTAAGTAGTGGACTTTTGCTAAATTAGGAATATTTTAGGGACCATCCTACTGTAGATTACTGCAGAAGTCAAGGCAAGTAATAAATGGAAAAACTGGACAGTCGAAAACAGCTGTAACTTACAGTGTAGGCAATTGAAGTCTCATGACATAGCTGGGACTTGAATTGATGGTGTTCACAGTGTTCCTGGGTCTGGAAATCAGATTACAGCACTGATACCTGTTTTGGTGTTGGTGATGAGTTCTTTCCAACAGTTCATTGGTTCTTGAAGTTATTTGTATTAGACCTGTTCTCTTAAATGTCATGGTAAGTAATGAAGCAGAAGGCATATGATATTTTAAAAAGTAAAATCTAACCTAGCTTCTAAATAAAAATCCAAGGTGATGGAAGAACCAGACTAATAATTAGCTTCTGATCTCTTAGTGGTTATTCATCAGCTGGAAAATAAAGTTTAAATCTCTGAATCTCTTTCTCTTTGCTTCCGTATCCCCCTTCCATAAGAAAGCCTAAGTTAAACTCCAGAAGCTCTCTGATGCCTATAGTTTAACCATAAGTATTATAAGTGTGCTTGTTCTGTCACTTAATCCTGAAATACTGCCCAAGTATTATTGCGACAAATCTAAGCTTTAAATAGGAGGTAAAAGATCCCATGCAAGTGGAGCAAAAAGAAAACAAAGAACAGCTGCAGAACTTCACTCCTTCAAAACCATGATGTAATAAGGCCACTTAAAGATACAGCTATCAGTGGCTTGTGCTGATGCAGCTCAGGAGCGCTGGGTCGTATCAGTGAAAGAACCATGGACCCTTTCAGGCCCCTGTGCAGCAGGGCTGACCTCTGGCAGGAGAACCTGTGGCTTCTGGCACTGGGGAGTTGGCAGCGTGCTGGGTGCCAGTTATTCTGAATGGGGGCGTTGTTTGGGAAGGTCAGCTGTTTTCTTTATGAACAGCTGGATATATCTAGTAGGAGTAAAGGCTGGGAAAACTGAGAAGTTGTCTGTGATGCCCCATAAGGATTTAGGGGGAGAATAGTTCTTAGATCTGTGAATGTAAAAACAAAGTATGATCAGGGGGCAAATAAGGGCTTTGAAAGTCTTAACAGGCCACCCAAGCAGGTAGTTTTAATTCTCCAGTGTTGAAGTGGATACTCTTATTTTTAACAGATTGCTTGTGGGGTTCGGAAACTTACTAATGAACAGAGAGACTTGATTGTATTTATTTTATTGGAGCCTCACCCATATCAAACAGTAAAGGAATTATGAAATTGCTACATCCTGCACTTGTGATGTGATTATAGAGAAAACAGCTTTCATTGCAGTAATTTAAAAAAGAACTTTTCCCAAGTATGACTTTGCGTTACTGTGATTTATTTTTCCCTCTTTGCCAGAGGAAAAA
This sequence comes from Centrocercus urophasianus, assembly GCF_019232065.1. Classification (NCBI taxonomy): domain Eukaryota; kingdom Metazoa; phylum Chordata; class Aves; order Galliformes; family Phasianidae; genus Centrocercus; species Centrocercus urophasianus. The sequence goes on along the minus strand of NW_024884364.1, from coordinate 29,576,772 downwards.
CATACCCTGGGAAGTTTTGTTACAGCGAGCTGATTTATCTTTAATGTGACTGGTAGTTTCTGATGGAGCCTTAAAGCAGACAGCTGGTTCTTTCTTAGAGTTGGCAGTGCAGTTTCTCTTGTAAATTCACAGGACTCTCATTTCTTAAGAGAATTTTTTTTCCCAACACATCTTCACACATTACTGTTTAATCCCTCCCACTTCTATTTTCGTTGACTCCTATGGTTAGTGCTTTGCATTACATATTGTCTAATTTGAAGATTATGTAATTACTTTGGATTTAAATTTGCAAAAAGTTTCTAACATTTAGGTTGCATAACTCAGAACTGGATATGCTTGTAAGCTTTCTTGTTCAGGTTTGAAATGTCAGCTGAAATTTTCTCGGTTGGCTATACAAACAGCCAAGGTATTGCTTTTCTGAGAGGCCATCAAAACTAAGTGACTTTCAGAAATGACCTTTGTGTAAAAATAGTGCTTATGAAACTGTAACTCCTAGAAGAGTATGTATTAATTGCACACAAACTGTTCTTGTGAAGAATATTTGAATACATCGGGGTTTTTCTCCTCACACTAAAAGTTTGTGAAATAAAGTATTTATTCTCCAAGCTTTTTACAGAAGTAATCAAGAAATAATTCATCTGGAAAACCCTTAACTGTTCACATGGGAAAGATGTCTTCATTTCTGTAGTTATTTAAATGCTAAGTGTACAATAGCAGTCTTTCCTTTGACTAAGGCTTTATTGTTGCAGTGACTTAATGAAGTTCCTCAGAAATACCTTGGAGAGTGGCAGTCACTGCAGACTTAAGAATAGTCTAGGGCAGTGCCCTGGGGGGAGCTGTGTGCCTTTCTTCCTTGGCCCAAGAAAAGACTTCATGGTTGTATTTTCCAGAAAAGTGCTCTGGGGAAACTATGAAAGCAGGTAAATAAGAAGTTTTAAAGCAGTATGGAAGCTTGAGAAATTACATTTATGTTCAACGTCCCGTTGAAGTTTCAGTGTTGTTTAACCTCCAGAAGGAAGTTGTTCCTATTTTGATAGAACTGTTTTACTTATATGTGAGGCAACATCGGTTTCTAAAACTGATAAAATACTTCTAATAAGTTCAAAGGGGAGCTTAATGGGAAGTCCAATGAAACCTGCCTGAAGCAAGGATTGTAAAGCTCGCATGGAAACGAAATTTGTAAGTCAAACTCAAGCAATGAGAAATGTGAGCAGTGCTACATCAGACTGTCTGGGAAAGGAAGAACTGGGTAATCGATTGTCATATTAAGCAGGAAGGAATGTCTGGTAAGAGAAACCAACCTGTTGCACAGCCACAGCAACCCACATATAAATGTGAAACATGATTACATGTAATTTCATTCTGACCAGAGCTTATCTGCATACTAAACAAACCTATGTTCCCTTAAATTTCTTAAGGAAAATGAGAGGAGGTGAGGGTCCTAAGAACTCCTTTGAAGGCTCATTTGTTTAAGTAGTACCATCCTGACTCAGTCTCGATCAGAGTAGCCAGAACTTTGCCCAGGTACTAAAAATAGCCCCACTGGTGCATGCTGTGTTGAACTGACACCAGAAGGGATTTTAGAAACCAGTATGGCAAGAAGTTTTGGGGAACTATTATTTTACAGTTCCTCTATGTAAACAAATTCTTGGTAATGTTTTGAGTTCCAAAAAAGGAACAGACTTACAATAGAGTCATAGGTATTCCTTACAAAAAAAAAAAGAAATAGCCACCATCCTGTTTCCTAGTACATTTCTGACTGAAGTTCTAGTAAATGGGATTATACAGGAAATGGAGAGGGAAAACACATGTATAGTTTTCTTCATTTTATTTCTGACTAAGAATAAGCATTGCCTTGTGCCCCTCCAATCATTCCCAGTTTCTTGAGACATAAGTCTCAGGATTTGGTAGAGAATTTTCCAGAGGTGCTCCTCGTATGGGCCCACAGAAATTTAACTTCAAGTGCAACATAATTTTCATCTAAAAATTTAATGAGGCCAGTGTTTGTAATTCTATAAAGAAGCAAGAAGAATTATTGGGCAAACCTGAATTCCTTTTATATGATTTTTTTTGTAGATTTAGGGTTCAAATGGATATACTTGACTCTTATTTTTCCCCTCTCATGTATATACTGGTAGAGAATGATGTGTCCTGCTGTTAAACACAGTAGCCCTTGCTGGGCAAATGGAGTGGGCATTAGATCTGCCAACACCTCTGTTTGTCTTTGATGGTTTGGTGTTTTTTTTTTGCAGGAACTTAACAAAATTTAGCGTCTGAGGTTGCCATGAAATCAGCTGTGAGCCTGTCCTCATATTTTTACCTTCTGTTGTATTAAATAGTTAAATTCTTACTTGTTGGTAGTTTCAGAGTCCTTCCCTGCCCCCATAATTTTGTTGGTGACATGTAAATAGTATAAAACCCTATTAAGAGGAGCTTATAGATAAGGACTTGATCCTCCTTTCGTTTGGAAAAGTGGCAGTGTTATGGCATTAACTTCAACTGGGAACAGAATCAAGGCATAAAATAGCGATGTCGGGATCAGGACAGGCAAGAGAGGATAAAATGTACTATTAAAGGATGTACTAAGTCTGTTTGTATGTCTAAGTAGAACTGCGTGTAAGCCTCAAGTAACATTTTGAGAAGAACAAGTGTGTGCATATTTATCATGATAGCAGTAATGCTGAGTATAGGAGGGCTTGAGTTAACAAAAACATGTTTTACAGAATGAACTTATTAAAAGAATGCTGTTTGCTTTTAAAGAGAGAGTCTCAAAGATCTACGGTTAGAAACTAGACAATGAAAATATACCACTTTACATCTTGTACAGACTTTGTGAAATGTTTTCCAGGAAAAAGGAGTACAGTATGTATGAATCACATATGGAAAACCCAGTGGAATGAATTAGTCAAATGAGTGACCGGTCCTCGCCTTCTGCTATCAGGAAATAGTGCAACTTTCCATGATTTTATAAAACCATGGAAATACATAAATAAGAAAAGTTACTGCAAGAATAGCAAGCAGTTGCAATTGAGCTCTTTTACTTTCATGCAGCATTTCTAAAAAGTGCTTATTTTGAAACAAGTTAGAAATGTAGTATCAAGTAAAAGGTATAGATAATTTTGGGAAATCTTCAAGTTTTTATGGTGTTCAGAGGATTTCTTTGCTTGCTTTCCTGAACTTTCCTCCTCTGCTTGTGTTTCTGAATTGACATAATTTAAGATAGGAGCCTGTTTTGTTCTCTTTCAAAACTGTTACTCATCTTCTTTGGCTCTCAGACTTTTACTTTCAGTGTAACTGCTGAGCAAATTCAGAGACTGTGCAGTTGAAACAATTGTGGAAAACAAAGGCTTACCCATCAGTACTCAATAAGTTTAATGTATGTATGCTGCAGTGCTGATTACTCTTTATTGTTCAGAGAACTGAATCAAAATATCCTCCTATTCAGCAGGCTGGCCAAATGTTCCTTTGCTAAGTGGTAGCAAATATTTCTTTTCATGTTATCAGTGTAATTATCAGCCAAGTTCTACAACGTGTTTCACCTGTGTGAAGGCATAGAGGTGCTTGAATTTTTATTTTTTTGCTGTGACAAGCATGATCTGAACAGGGCTTGTGAATACACCATTATAGTGCTAAAAGGTTATACCAGAAATGCCAGAAGAAGGACACATGGTGAGGAAGTGTGGCTTTCAAGCTTTTTTGCAGCAAATCCTACAGTAGTTCTTGTGACAGCACCAGCTGATTCCAAAGCTTGCTGGTGGGGGCTGTTGTGCTTGGAGTTATGACATCTTTGTGTAGACATGAAGCTGTGAGTGTTGATTACATGTGAAGTCTCAATTCTTGCTGCTTTTTTTCAAAGATGATTGCATTTAATCTTTCTAATATGAAAGCTTTTAAATAAAAAATTGTTAGCAGTACAAGGTAGCATTGCATTAACACTGAAAATGAAATCTTCCCTGTCTCTGTATATAGAACCGATCTTGAACCCATTACTTCCCTGCCCATTGGGAATCTTTTTCTCTCTAATTCTGATGCGCTTTCACTGGATAGTTAATTATTTCTGTCCCTTCTGTCCTTAGCATGTGCGCTTCTTGGCTTTAAGGAAGATCTATGCTAAATACACTTACCAGGTTGCAAATTAGGATGTAGTCCTTATAAATCATCTGAGGTAAGTGCCATCTTTAGCACTTTTAGTTCATTCTTTAAATTCTGTGCTGAAAATTCTCTGGAAGTTCATCAGAAAATGAACATTTTCCTAAGATAACTTTTTTTTTCCCCCTTGTTTCTTTTAAATAATAGTGTGTGGATTAAATAAGGTCCTAAAGCTTAGAAATTCCTTTATGCACTAAGCATGTTGCACAGACTGCAAAACAGTCATCCCTCTTTACTTTGCCATGTGTGTTCCTGACAGCCACCTTCTAAAGAATTCTGAATTCTCCCTTCTTTAGGTATGGTGTTATACACTGGTACTTGTTCTAGCTTGTCTGGAGGCTCACAAAACCTGACTGGCTGACTAATGCCAAACAGAATATCTTGCAATTGGGTTTTGCGTGCCTTTTCCTTGATCATCTTTCTGCTCTGTCCCGTCAGTATTTTCACACTATTTTTAATCACAATTTCTTTAAGTCTTTATCCCCATGTCTTGATTGCTAAGACACTCAAGAGAATCTTTTTTTTTTTTTTTTTTTTTTTTTTTTTTTTATTAATTTTAAAAAAAAAAAACTCTCCCTATCTCTTTAAGGTACATTTTTCTTCTGGATTTACCCATATGTTATCCATACGTGGAGGAGCTATGAATGGGGGTAAAGGGGAGGGAAGGGGCATGCATTGCTTATTGTGGACTTCAAAAGTTTCTTTTTTTAAAGGGCTAAATAATGTCCCAAAGAGATTATTCAGAGATGGATATATGGTTACAGGCCCTTATTGAATGTACACTGTTTTCTGCTTTCCAGGTGAGAACGCTTTGTGGACTTGCTGGCATATTTCCTGGGTGTACAGCAGTCACAAATATTTCTTGCTCTTCTCTTTTCTAAAGAGACAGAATGTACTCCAGACTGGATTCTTCGTAACTCCAAAGTGCCAGATGGCTTTGACGTGTAGATGAGTGAGTTGAACTTCTAGTGCTGATCAGGAGAACTAGTGATAAGTGTGTCATGGTCATGCAGTTTCAGATTAACACATTCACTCAGTAAGCATCATTCCTTGAACAAAGGAGGAGGAGTTGTTCTAGATTTTTCTGCAGGAAGATGTTCTCAGCCAAGTTATTCAAGACCACTTTGGTGTTGGTTCTGCATAGGTATTAGGCCGTTTGAACAGCTGGTTTGTATAATCAACCCATGTATGCTGACAGTGCAATGCAGATGTTATTTAGTCATTCTCATTTTGCTTCCTATTCTTTTAAAAATAATTTTCTCAATGGAACAAACTTAATTGAACAGAAGTTGTTGATCTCTTCTAGAGTCCCTGGAACTGTTCAAGGCCAGGTTGAATGGGGCCCTAGGCAGCCTGGTCTAGTGTTTGATTTGGAGGTTGGTGGCCCTACCTGTGGTGGGGGGGTTGGAGCTTCATGATCCCTTCCAACCCAAGCCATTCTGTGATTCTGTGAGTACTTGCACTATAGCAGATTCTAAGACCCTTTTTTCAGAAGTCCACTGTTCTGTTCATTCACTGCAATTTTGCGTATTTGGGATGCTGCTTCTCAGCACTCCAAAGTCATTTTTCCAAGTGGAATGATATTTTTAATATGAATGGAAAAATAGTTGCTAGTAAACATACTGTATGAAAAATGTCTATTTCCATCAGAATACTTGAATGAGGGCAAAATTGTGATCCATTTTCTACGGGTTGTTTGGGTGAATTCATTGCGGGAGTAAAAATAGGTTACAAAGAGCTTTTAAATTTTGAATTATAGTTGCTATATTAAAAATATCTCTAAAACAGTGTAGTTGGTTACTCAAATATTCTCTTGTGGAATTTCCAAATTACCACTTTTATGTTACCAGTCAGTTAACAGGAATTTAATGTTTAATGCTTGGAAATGGAAGTGTAAGTCATGGATTTTTCCAAGGAAGGATTAAACACACTGTAGGTATTTTTCTGATGGCTGGCTGGAAAACCGTCACACGTTTGATCTGTAAATAGCCCTTCTGTGATAGAGCACAGCTCTTTATATTCTGCTTGAACACAGTAGACTATGCAATGTAAGAATGAAAATTAGTGCATTTTAAGCTCTTTAAAAAAAAAAAAAAGTCTGTTCAATAAAAACCACTATTTTCCTCCTTGGCAATGCTTTTGGAATCTGTAAGTAAAAGAAATAATCAGAGGGTTATTTGAATTCTTATTTTTTTATACATCAGTGGAGTAGTTGTAGAGCGGATAGGTTCTGTGTGCAGACAAATGGCTGAGTTCAGCACTTGGCTTTGTAGAAACCTTACTGACATCCACAGCTGATACACCACATAGGTTGTCAAAATCTTAGATGCCTTCTGCTGAAAGGACAGGCATCTTCAGGACATAATCTGTAGTTTCAGTCTTCTTAATGGGATTACAAGATGTTTAAACTAATTTGAGCAGGTTTTCTTCTTTATTTTCCTTTTGAAACAATAGAAATAGATGCAAATAACCTCCTGTCAAGTTTTTTCCTTCCATTATGTTAAAAGTTACTGAGTTAAGATCAAGAAAAGCAGTAGGTTAACTGGCAGTTTCTGAAGCCAGTTTAGATTGCAATTCACATCTATTTGAAAGGTAAAACTTTTTAAGTAAAGGGAAAAGAAATAGTGGCAGCTTTAAATAATTACTGATGAAACAAAACTTTTTTTTTTTTTTTTTTTTACAAGTTTTGGTATCTCTTGAGGAAAGACTGAGTAACTGTTCCAAACCAATAGCTTTTTATTCAAACAAAAGCACTTTATAAAGTAATGAGACCACAGGCAATCCAGTATGCTACTTCAACAAATGGCATCAAAGAATAGTAATAGCTGTTGAAGATTTTCAGTCAGCTGTACTTTATCTGTGAGGGGGAGTACATATAATGACATTGGTGTATTATCTCTGGTTGTAAGACTATACCCAAATTCTCAATTGTCCACAAAAATAGTGCTAAGAAGCACCACAGGTTGAATAAAGGTAGCACCTTGCTGAGTAGCAGAATGGAACGGTGAACAAAATTCTGCTTGCAGCAATGGCCCAAGCTGCCTTTATTCTTTTTTTATTCTTTTTTTATTCTTTTTTTATTCTTTTTTTATTCTTTTTT
>NW_024884364.1:29370759-29569423 GCF_019232065.1 Centrocercus urophasianus | reverse complement strand
GTAGGTAGAATTGATGATAAAATGCTGTTGTTGAACCAGCATAGTGATTTGATTTTATTTGATTTCCCAAATGTGATAATAGAAGTTTCATTGTGGCTCAAAAACTCCAGTTCTGTTTGAGTTGAGTCAGGTTGGATTGACTGGGTTTTCTTTCCCCTACCAGGTATTACTTGTTTTGAAATTTTCACTTTTCACTGTTGTAGGTTATGTCATGTTTTACTGTATTCTGAAATTGAAGAGTAAGGTTAATGATTCAAGTCATGCTGAAACAAAGGTTAGCATGCTACTAGCAGCAAAGTCATCAGCAGAAATGATAGCTGGGTTCAGAGTTTTCTAGCATTAAATTACTTTGGAATTCAATCTAACCTGTTGATGGGAAATAGTGATCATGGAGATCATTGTTCATAGATTCAGAAGCCTTTGAAACACTATCTGGCTGTGCCAGAAACAATTTGAAAACTAGATTTTGCTTAGATTGCTCAAAAAAGTAGTTAGGCTAATTAAACTGTGGATCTTATGTGGATCGTTAATATGCAGTGATGCGTGCTTTGTTATCATGGAATGGTTTGGATTGGAAGGGACCTTTAAGATCACCTAGTTCCAACCCCCTGCTATAGGCAGGGACACCTCCCACTAGACCAGGTTGCTCAAAGCTCCATCCAGCCTGGCCTTGAATGCTTATAGGGAAGGGGTATCTACAACCTCACTAGGCTACTTGTTCCAGTGTCTCATGGTAACTTTTGATTTTAATGTTGAATAGGGAGAATAGATAAGTAGATGGTGACACAAATAAGAATAACCGATCCACTTTTGCCTTTTTTTCCTTCTCAAAATTGTCTTTTATGATCATCTCTGTTTTATAGAACATACAGCGTGAGATAGAAGTATCTTAGAATCTTTGGTTTGTTTTAGAAAATATTCAGTTGATATGGTGTCATTATTGTCCTTGTTATCACAGAATCGGAGGGGTTAGAAGGGACCCCTAGAGACCAAAGAGTCCAACCCCTTCTAAAGCAGGTTCCCTACAGCTGGTTGCGCAGGAAAGTGTCCAGGTGGGTTTTGAATATTTCCAGAGAAGGAGACTCCACCACCTCTCTGGGCAGCCTGTTGCAGTGCTCTGTCACCCTCACAGTAAAATGTTTCCTTATGTTTAGATGGAACTTACTATGTTCTACTTTGTGCCTGCTGCCCTTGTGCTGTTGCTAGGCACCATCAAAGAGGGCCTGCCTCCATCTGCTTGATTCCCATCCTCTAGATATTTGTAAGTGTTGATAAGATGCCTTCTCAGCCTTCTCTTCTCCATGCTGAATAGTCCCAGCACTCTCAGCCTTACCTCATAAGGGAGATTCTCTAGGCCCTCATCATCTTTGAGGCCTTCCATTGGACTCTCGCTAGGAGATCCTTGTCTTTCTGTTCAAGATGGGGAGCCCAGAACTGGACACAGTATTCCAGAAATGGCCTCACCAGAGCAGAGTAGAGGGGAACTATCACCTCCCTCAATCTGCTGGCCATGCTCTTTTTAATGCACCCCAAGATATCGTTGGCCTTTTTGGCCACATGCGATGCACATGTGCATCATGTGATGGTCAGTGTGTGTTTCATAAAACTAGAGAGCCAGACAAATTTTTTTTTTTCCTGAAGTGGTATTAAAAGGAATGAAGTGCTGATAGGAAGGTTTTATTCTGATGAATGTATTACACACAGGAAAAACAAAACAAAACAAAAAAACACAACTATTTAAAAGACAGCATTTGATATTTAAATCTGGATGATAACCTTGCTCAATTAACTCAGAATTTGTTTTTTTAAAAAAACTCCTATTTTACAAGATATATCTTACTATATTTGTAAGACTCATATAAAAACAGATTCCAACTTACTGGATTGTTTTTTAAAAATCATAAATTGAATTCAGGTTCACTGCTCTGTTGGCAGTTTTCTTTTATGTCGTGCATGCTTATTCCAACTCGTGGATGGAAGGCAGCAGATTTGAAAGTGTGTCTCCTAGCGAGACATCTGGATGAACCGCACAGGCTTCAGCTTGATAGGACTTGAATAAAATACTCTGAGCTGTGGGATTGAACTGTCATAGGGGAGATCCAGTTACAGATCCAGTAACAGCCTTCTTTGAGAAATATCTGGAGAACTTTGTTCCTTTATATTTCTGTCTATATACTTTCTTTCTTATAAGCTCTAACTTCTTGATTATCTTTACGCGAGAACTTCTGTTCCTCATCACTTCATTTTTCCAGTTGCTTAATACAGTCCTACTTGCGTCATTAAAAATATATATATGCTAAAGCTAGTGTTAAAGGTTCATTTTGTCAAAATTTGGTCTGTTAAGTTCTTAAGCCTGTTATTTATTTTTTTTTTAGATAACAGTGTACAAGCCCAGGACCAAGATTTCCTTAATTCCCCTCAGCTTGCTGTACTGCATGGGCAACATGCAGAGGCAACATTGCAGCACTCCAGCTGTGGTAACTGTTAGAGTATGCGTGACGTGCAAAGAATGCATGAATCCAACAGTAAGCATGTGCCCTGTCCCCTAGAGCTCTCCCCCTACTGAATCTAACTTATAAATAACTTTACAGCTGTTCCCTTTCTACAAAGCAAAGTGTTCATCTTCAGAAGGTGCCCCCTCACTCAAAATAATTAACGGAGAGGCCGTTTTTGTTTTAATAGGAGATTTGCGTAGCTTGTCTGTCTCCTACTTTTTTGAATTGTTTCATCTTGTAAATGCACCTATCTGTTAATTACTGTCTAGAATATTTTTTTTCTCACGCTAGTACTCAAATAAATAACCTTGAGTCAGTCTGTTGGTGACTTTTCCCAGTTACAGTGGCAGGAAGAATATACTTCCTTTACTTCATGATTGCCCAGTGTTTAAGAGAGAGCACTTTTTGATGGGGGAAGGGAGAGCATTTTTTTTTTTTTTTTTTAATAGCTTCCTACTGCTGTAAATAGTTTACAGATACTTCTTCTGTAGTATGCAAACTTGATTTACTAATACACTTTGCTTTAAAAGTCCTTGTTCTTTTTCAGTTGAAATTCTCCAAAGATCATCTATATTTATTTCCTTTTTCCTGCTTTTTTTAGTCTCTTCTCTGAGGAAAAGATTTATATAAATACCTATATTTATAGAAGCCCTCAAAAAGTTTAAGGAAAAATGGATGAGTTGCTTAAGGATTTCCTGCCCTTTCCAAACTTGGCTTCATCTAGTGTAACATGTGCACTGATTCCATGACTTAGATAGGATTGTCCCTCTTACTTTTTCTTCCCATTTTCTACTTAAATATAAACAAATCAGCAATCCAACATCTGACAGAATAATCCTATTGACATTTGTCTTGTTTAAAGATTCATTGTGGTTTTTAACTACAATGAATGAATTCTAATTTAATGATTTTTTTTTCCTTGCATCTCCTGTTCTCCAAACATGAGCTGGATTGAACAGTCTTTTCCAGACATTTTCCATTCATTGTTAAGCAACAGCTTATCTTTTATGAAGGTTGGCTCTGATAGTTTGAAACCAAACTTTGTTGTGTTGGGGTGGGGGGTATAGGGCTGCCCAATGTGGCCTTGAGTGCCTCCAGGGATGTGGCATCACAGCTTCTCTGAACAGCTATGCCAGTGACTCACTGCCCTCTGAGGAAAGAATTTCTTCGAACATAAGCTCTTCCCCCTTTTCCTATTACTATCAGACCATACAAAAGTTTGGTCCCCCTCCTGCTTATAAGTGCCCTTCAAGTACTGGGACTTAGCATCTTTAAAAATGGCCACTCAGTCTTCTGTTGCATCTTCTATTTAGAAGAAGAAAAGCTCTTCCCATAACAGCTAAGTCCAAAACATAGGGGACATTACACCCAGACAAGTGGCTTTTAGCCTTGTCTATATGCGATAAGTATCTACTCTGACATGCCAAATGCGGTACTGATGCTTGTGCTGAATTAGTGCTCTGTGACAAATATCAAGCATTATTTCTGAAAAGTTGCTTTTTCTGTCTGAAAATACTGTCCAGCACTTCAGAGTTCTGTAGCCATTTAATACTTGTTTGTTTTTTTTTTTTAAGGCTTCCCCATATAGTGCTTGGCATAAATTGTAGTGAAGACAAATGGGTTTTTCCCTTGTGTACCGTACTATATGGCATGATATAGATGCCATAATAGATGCTTAAATTTTGAAGCAGCACAAATTTTTGTCTCAGCTTTTATGGCTGGAAATTGTGACTATAATACTTATTCACATATGAAATAGTGAATGGTCATGAGTTTGCTGTTCCACATTATAAACAAAGTTAATGAGAGGAGCTGATGATGAGTCTTAGCTCCATGCTTCATGCCTCTTTTTCCATTTTGTCACTGTGTGGGTGTTACCTTGATTTAATACACTTCACATAGCTCTGTGTAATTTGGAAAACCAGTCTGTGTACTTGTATTGCTCTATTCTCTGTGATTTCATTTCTGCAAATACATTTGCCAATACTTTTTGCAGTTTATAATACTGATTATTTCAGGGTTTTTGTTTTGTTTTTGAGTATTTCTCTACTAATGTACTACTCAATGTATATATACTTGCCTGTAATACCTTTCTGATAATGTCACACATGAGTGGAACAATGAGTATGGCTTTGTGGAATAACTTCAGGTTTTTCTTAATCACAGAGCAGAAGAAACTGTCTGTAATTGGTTGTATGATAATTCTAACTCCCTCCTTTTCCCTGCTTTTCTTGCACATTACCTTTGTTTCTGATCTGGATTTGCCTTGTACAGCTGTGTCAAGGACTGGGTTAGTGCCTGATTACGTAAGTAGGTGTGCTGCCATTTTAGTGTTCTCAATTAGACATCAAGGTTGTCAGTCTCCAGCATTCGGCCTCAAGTAAGGTTTTTAGGGAGGATTATAGACAAATGTAATTGATCTGCCAGTTGTTTTTACTTGATAATAAATCCTGCTGGACCCTGCAAAAAGAAATCATGCAGTTTTCCTTTCAGTCTTCATGTGTGGAAAATTTTTTGTTTAGGGGGAAGTGGGGTTGGCAGATTTATTTTTTTTTCCTGTTATTTTTGGATAACACAATGAGACTAAGAATGGTACAGACGTCTTAAGACAAGTGGATTAACTCACTACTCTCACTACTGGCTTTTTGGGTGGGCCAGCTGACACTGTGCTCATCTGTGCTCTTGCTCATCAAGTAATTTTCCAAACAAAACTGTAACAAAAGATCAAGTGAACAACACAAAAAGCTCTCCCAGAATAACAACCTAGTTCTCGAATCCTTAATCTTGAAAGGGCAGGGAAATGGAGGTTTTCTGACAGCGGAGAATGTTAGCATCTCCTGACTGCTCTGTTAGTTTGAGAGCATGCTTAGAGGGGGTTGGAAAAATGCACTGTTGAGGACACATGCTCACTGGTAGTTTCAGTGGGTCTAATTTCTGGAGATCTCTCCTTTTTACCTGAATTTATGTTCAAGCCATAAATTTAGATTTAGATTGCTGCTAAGTTCTAGAAAGGAATGTTTATCAGCTTTTCACATTCTGTTGCACAGTTATATGGCTTTCCTATTCCTTCATTGGCAGAACAGTATAGGCTAGGTCTCTTGAATAGCTTCTGACCCTAGACTCCTCTTGTATAGGAATTTTGTTGTTTACTGTATGCCCATCGTTCTCCTTTCCCAACTACTAGGAAGATGAAATCAGCACATATGGTTATTCATCCTAAGTAACTTCAGGATGTTTATCCCTGCCCTAAATAAGGGTGAAGGCAAGATAATTAACATGAAGACAGGAATAGAAACTGTATGTTGATAGCAGCGGATCAGCAAGTGTATATATAGTGGGAGTTCAGGGACTCCAAAAGGAGCAACCACTAAGGGTAATTGAAGAAATGTGCCAGTGATGAGGGAAAAGCGTGGTCTACCTTCTGATATATAGCCTGTAAGGTGGTTGTTTTCTTCACTTACAGAGCTACCAGTATATTTCTTTTCATTTTCATTTTCTTTCTTGGATTGTTGGTTTTGATGTACAGTGGCAACCAGTCATTTTTGTGACTTGCCTTTTTTCTGTTTCTTCGGTCTCATTTCCTCCTTTGTCATGCCTTACCTACTTAATTGCAAGTGGAGGTTAAATTATAGAACTAGTTATGACATTCAATCATTGTTTTTCCTTTCCCCCGGAAAACTAACCCAAAAACAAACTGTCAAATTTCTCTGCCTGGAATGTGCTATTAATGGAGCATCTGTCAGGAGCTATTGAGATTAAGGAATATTTCAGTGAGTTTCTCCTCTGCAGTTTTTAGAAACAGAGCTCAAATTTGAAGAATTAAGCTCCAGAATCTGTACCGTTCAATGCAAAGGTTAACTGTGAAGCCAGCTGTGCTGCCACTTCACCTTAATCTGACTTATTTCATTTCTCATCATTGAGTACAGCGGCATTCAGTTGCACCAGTATTGAATATTTCATTTGTTACTTGAATGAAGACATATATCTTTAAGCAGGTGATCTTACCCTTGTTCTCTTTCCTGTATTATAGTCATGAGGTCAGTAGGGAATCTCAGAGAAGACAAAGTAGCAAGCTCTCTGAAGTACAAGGAAGAAAAAAATACTACTCTGGAAGCATCAGAACCATAAATCCCCAAGCACTGATAGTCTTGCAATGTTCTTGTTCCAGGTAATTTATTAATATGTGGGGTTAGCAAATGTTAAAGAACGTGAGCAACGCAGAAGAAAGATTGCAACACAGGCTTTTGTAATGGTTGTTTTGTAACTTTGACTCTTGGCTTCTAGTGGACACGCAACTTAGTGCTATAGTCCTGTTTTAAATTATGAGGTTAGATTTGATAAAATGGCTTTAGGAAGACTTGTAAAGTTGTTTTACTTGTGCCTTGTCTTCAGTAGCATGTAGTTGATCTTTGATGTAGCAGTCTGCTTGTGGGTTTGTTTTTGTTTTTGTTTTTGTTTTTTTTTTTTAATTCTTCAAATGTAAATCTGGACTTACAAAGAGATGTATGTACCTAGAATCTACCTGTGGTACTTTAAGCTGAGTCCATGATAAGACTTCTAAAGAACTTTAACCACTGTACTGCTAGGAAGGTTTCACACCCTTTGCTATAAAGGTCTGCAGTGAGTTTCCTGGAGGTTTGCTTCTGTTGAGCAGCTTGAAAACTGCATCATATGTCAGTCCGGTGAGGCTTTTTAAAAGCAACATCCTTTCTACCCACCACCCACAAAATACACTCACCTAGATAGCCTCAGAGTATGTCAAGTGACTCTGACTCCTCATCAGGTTACATGGGGACCTTTATTTACTTATCAGTAGCGACAGCATTCACCTCAGGATGTGGAAAGCCTATTTTCAGTTTCCTTGTATGCCCAAATGATTCATGGCCATCTTTTCCAGTTGAGCACCTGGACCACTGGTCTATGGAGTCATGCTCGGTGCTTCCACTTGCAGAGTCTTTAGGACACTTAATGACCTAATTCCAGGGCAAGGGCAGGATTCAAGAAATGCTCTGCATGATTTTCTGTGTTACCTCAGGTAGTTCACATCTTGGTATGATGGCTTCTTATGAATCCTTACATATATGCATTTCTGAGTACAGGTGGTGATCTCGGGAACTCAAACCAGTTTTCACTGTACGTGTGCCACATCCAAATCTCAGAGTGGTTGGGTTGCATGTTAGACTTTGCATCCCATCTTCTAGTGAGCTTCGGGAAAGAGTTGTTTATTCTTCCCCTCTTTCTGTCTGTCAGGCAGCCAGTACATTAGGAGCTTAGGATCCTTGTTATCTATTACTTCTAGGATTTGAGTTTAATCTCCGTGATGGCATCTATGTTAGTTGTTGCATTGTTCTTCCTGATGCCACTTTCTGGAGCTGAGCTTATTTTAAACTATGGGCTTCTAAGGAAGCCCACCACCTTTCACACTAAGGTAGTTTATATGCCAGTTTATATACAGTAGCAGATAATTTGACCTCTAAACAGGGGTTTTGGCCTATGGCACAGTAACAGTCTTTAGCTTCAAGCAAGTAAGTAAAGCTTGAGCATGTCAAGAAGGCTATTTGTGTGAATAATTATGCATTATTAAATATGTATGAAATAAGGTCTAAAATTGACAACTGCTTATTTTTTGCAAGTATTTTATGAAAATATATGATTCTGTGATAACCTAATTTTATAGTCAAATGAATTAAACGCACTTAAAATTTGACTTTCTTACAAATTTTGACCTAAATCTATGTGGGAAGGTTCCAAACGGTTTGTAAAAGCTTAAATGTTTAAATGTAATGAATTAGTTCAAAATTATAATGACGTTTTATAAGTTGTTCTTGCTACTTCTTGTGAAACATTCTGAAGCCAGGATGCAGATTGTTAAACCAGAAGATGTTCAGGAACTTCAGTTTCATAGCTCATCACTGCTGTGATGTAGCTCAGGTTGTCTTTTAAAACCCTGTCAGTAGATTTCTGATGAAGCTTTGGTTTTAAAAAAAATCAACATCACTTTATGGGGCTCAGACTGAGTTTTTATTGAAGTGGGAATGGAAACTAATCCGCCTAGTTGCAATGGAGAAAGCTTCAAAATGAATTCTCACTGTAAAGGGGAAAAAAATATGTTCCCAAATGAACCCCTCCTAATCTCTGAGTTTCAGTCTGTGTATTTTTTCCAAAATTTACTAAAAGCTACTGACCTGAGGGATTTGTTTTCCATTCCAAAGTCTTGAAATTTTCCTCCTGGCTAATTACAGCCTATTACTCTAGACTTTGGTCCTTCAGCAGTAACATTTTCCATCTTAAGATGGGTTGTCCCATTCCAATGAAGAGCATGTTGTCTGAGTGCTGAATGGAATTACTACCAGTGGAAACTATGCTGCAAGAGGCTTGATAAAGCAGCTGCTGTGCAAACCTCAGCTGCTTTTTCCATCCTCCCGAGCGCTGGTAATTAGCATAGGGAAGCTGACTAATGTGCTGACGTCACCTCTTTCCAGTAGAAGCTTACATTTTGTTCCTGACTGCCTCAAAGCATGCAGGACTTTGTTCAGGAATTCGCTGTCACATACAGGATGCTCTGAAACCTTTCCTTTTTTTTTTTTCTTTTTTTTTTTTTTTTTCCTTCAGAGGGGCTGGACTTGTTTCCCTTATAAACGCTGCCTGCAGAACCAACAGCTTCCTTAAAAGTAATTGGTTTCTGCTGAACAGCAAGGATCGCTTTAGCAAAGCACAAAATGCATTTTAGGAATTTTAACTACAGTTTTAGTTCTCTGATTGCCTGTGTAGCAGATAGCGATGTCTTCAATCAAGCAGAAACAAGGGTATGCTTTCTCTTTTGCTTTACTTATATAGACTACCACAATGCTAAAGTCTGTAGGTCCTGTTTCGTAACTGGTTAGAATACAGCTTACCTTGAAAGCTTTTGGGTTTTTTTACTTAACAAGAAAATGTCACATTGGTGCTCTGGTATGCTTTGATACGAATGAATCTCGCTCTGGAAATTATTAGATCTTAAGCTGCGTGGTTTTGAAAAAGATCAGAAGTTGAACTCCAGACATTTCTTGTCTGAATAGTGTATTCTTCACTTTCATGTGCTTGCAGCAATGCTTGGATTACGATCTTGGTAGTAAAGTTCTTGTAACTTACAGTACATTCCACACTTTCTCATGTGTTCTTTTTTGTTTGGCACTGTATCTCTCAATAATGTTAGAATTGTTAAGTACTTCTCTTGGATCTGTATTTCACTGGTTAGAATGAATATAATGTAATACAGTCCTGATACAGAGAGTTGTTGACTGCTTAGATACCTCAAGGACAAAAATAACATTTTGTTCAATGTCCTACTGCTGGTATGATATTATGACCTATAGAATCCCCACACTTTAAGAAACAAGATTCTGCACAACTCTTGCTGGTTCTCTCTGAGTTTGAATATTGAATGTGTTGAAGTTGTTTCTTTTTAACTTGTTTCTTTTCTTTTTTTTTTTTTTTTCTAAGTAACACATGAGTAAGGCTTTAGAAATGCAGAGCTAGTTTTCATGGTTCCTTCTAGCTGTCTTTCCAGTACAGGAAGCTAACTCATAGAGGCTTTCTCTACAAAGGATCTTGTAATCAGATCTCATTTTGAGGGATCTTAAATATGGCTCAACAAGAAGTAGGACAGCTCTAGTTTTAATATATCTTTGGAATATGGTGTTTATGTATGTAGCTGTGATGAGTTTGTGGAACAGAACTCTTTGGAAAGGAAAATGAAATTTTTGAAGTAATCACTGCCCTCTTATGTAATCTGTTGCTTTTCCTACTAATTCAAAATAAAAACAGAAAAAGAAAGGGGAAAAAGAGAGAAAAAAAAAAAAAAGGTAGTGCAGTTCTATATATTTGCATATTTTAGCTTCATGTTCAACTTTCAGCAAGCTTTTATGAAGAGAAAATACCAGAAATACCAGCATGCTCAATCCATCTCCACCACTGTAACTGATTGTGTCCTAATGTGAGCCACAAGCACTTTGCAAGAGTATGCCAGCTTCAAAATGTTCTACGCTTCTTCCTCCTTTGACTTGGCATCCTCAAATAAATAAATTCTTTATCTAAAAAGTAAAATAATCTAAGTCACATTTGCACAGGTGCCCTAGGAGCACAGGCATCCAGTGCAACAAGGACATGACCAGCTGTTGGTCATCTTTAGCCTTTTCATGCAGTTAGGATAGCAACATCCTGTCAGTTCTGTAAAGGTATGAGATTTTGGTTTGACTCCTGTACTTAGAACGCAGTCAAAACTCAGAATGTGTCAGAGGACCTTCAGAAGCTCTGTGGTTAGTGCTTAGGTCTTTTTAGGAGATGTAGTTAGGAGCTTCTTTAGAATTGAGCTCCAGAAATAGAAGAGGCTATTAAATCTGTATTCAGTAATAATATATTTTCTTAACGTTCATTTTCCTAAATGAAAGCAACAGCTGTTATAAAAGGCGATGTTCGTGACCTTTATTATGTGTGCTGAGTCACTGAAGAAAATTACATTTAGTGTGCAAATAGGATTTTTTCCTTTTTTTCTGTTAAAAGTCTTGTGCTGCTTTCCTTGAGAATTGCACACTTAGACAAAGATGTGCTTAGCAGACTCTTTTCCAGGCCTTTCAATATTAATTTCATAAGGCAAGCATTTCTTTTCAACACCTTAACAATACTACTGTTTCTATTATACTGCTAAATAAGACATTTACTGATAGTAAGCTATTTTTAAATAAGGAATGGAAAAGCTAGTACAGAAAGTGATAGGTTATAAAAATTAATAATAAATAGATAACAAGAAAAAGAAACCTAAGCTATAACAATGATATTAATCTTCAACAGCGCTGGTGTGTTCCTTCTAGCAATTACAGTTTATGTCTGTGTTTCTTCAGAGAAGTGCACAGTGTTGCATGTTGACTCTTCTTGGTCCTTTCGTTTCAGGCCAAATTTGAATCGCTGTTTAGGACATATGACAGAGATATCACCTTTCAGTATTTTAAGAGCTTCAAAAGAGTACGAATAAATTTCAGTAACCCTTTATCTGCGGCAGATGCCAGAGTCCAGCTGCACAAGACAGAGTTCCTTGGAAAGGAAATAAAACTGTATTTTGCTCAGGTATGTCTTTTTGTGATTATCATCGCAGTGTACTAAAGCATAGCTAAATAGTGATAAGCTTCCACAGGTCTCCAGTACATGTTAATGAACACTTAATTTTTGGTTTGATTAGGTTGTTCCCAAGTTATATGTAGCATACTTTGCACTTATGTCTCTTTGTTGGTTTGATACCCTTGGGGAAAGAGAGTAGATGATAGTAATCAACATAGTCAAAGATAGAACTCCACTGGGTGGGGGAAGCCGAGTGTATTTGGCGGCAGTACACACACAATAAGATGCTCAAATAGTTTGTAAGGGAATCTGAAGTGTAGAAGCACATGTTGAGGACTCCTACCTGTTGATCTGGCTCTCACTACTGCAGATTGTTTGTACTTCAAGATTGCCTTCAGTGCAGCTCAAGGACTAGCTAGCATCTACTGCTTAAGATGTGGTAATCTGGGTGCTTTTTGGTAGCTGCTATGTATTTTCCTCCGTACATTTAATGGGAAAATTAACCTGTGTGTGTCTGTTTCAGATGTCCCTAGGGACAATCCTGAAGGAGCCAGTTTATTTATATACCTTCTAGAATTCTCACCACTCTCCCTTGTGGTAATAAGTTTCAACACCATTTGCCTTTAAAGCCCATATCCAGCTTCCTCCTACCTCAGTATTTTAAGGGCAAATACTTTCTGGTGAAAGTTTTGTAAAACTTCATAATGAGAAGATGCAGATGTGCACACTTCATTGCATGTTCCATCAGAGTAAATGGATGTGATGACTTGTCTGTACTTTGTATACTGGTTCTTTCATATAGCTCTCTTCAATACTATTGTTACGTGCTGCCACCTTGAGTGCCTGTTACAGCATAACATCTAACCCAAACCTTAAAATTCCTCATTAATAATGAATTCATTGATGACAGTAGAATAGCTCTGGTCTTTTATCGCTTTTTTTTCAGACTTTACACATTGGAAGCTCACATTTGGCACCACCAAATCCAGACAAACAGTTCTTGATTTCACCTCCTGCCTCTCCACCTGTTGGTTGGAAGCAAGTAGAAGATGCTACCCCTGTGATTAACTATGACCTTTTATATGCTATTTCCAAGTTAGGACCAGGTAAGAAGCGTTAGAAGCACAGATATGTGCGTTTTGAAATGAATGTCTAGATTTTTTCTGAATGAATTACTGCGTAGCAATTACATTGGTAATATCTGAAAAAGGAAGCTATGAACTTCTTACACACACTGTAACTCCACAGGATCATTTGAAGGGCCTGGGCCTCAACAATATGGTGGACAAACAGCAGGAATGTCGCTTCAGCAATGTATTAGCTTGTTCATCAAGCAAGAATCAAGAAGCAACTTCCTAAACATAGAGGAAGCTGGGTAGTTGCACACCTTCTGCAGGGACAGGAAAGATGAGGACAGTAAAACAGTTAACAGTTGTATAGCCCTGCGTTTGAATTACCTTTGTTTGCATTCTGAGATAGTTTCTCTCCTACACGTACTGCTGTCTGAATATTATGGTAGTTTGTGGCGCTAATTTTCTTCTGGATTTAAGAGGAAGAAGTTTCCGCCACTCCCAAGTCCTTGGTATTTTCATCTGCTGCAGTTCATTTATTTATTGGAAGCTTTAAGGTTGCTTTCCCCTGGAAAAACAAATGCTTCCTTTCTACCTTTCCCTGTCCAAATCAGAGGAGATGTTAAAATTAACATTGTTTACTACCATTTATTTCTAGTGCTGTCTCATTAGTTGCTTTTCTTTTCAACCATGTAGGATGTTAATGCATCCATTTATTAAAAATACATAGCATCACAGATAGGTACCCATATTTTAAACCAAGTAGCCATGAGTTATATATAACATTCTGCTAAACTAAATCATTTTGAGAGTAGTTCAAGGATTAATATGATCATATTCCTTGATGTCCATTTATATCTCAGTTAAAACAAGCTACTGAATGAGAGTTGGTAGAAATTTTATTTCCAAAAACATACAAATCTGATTTGACCTGTTCACAACTGTCCTCTTGGGTTTAGGAGAGGGAGCAATTGGCTACAGTTAGTTTGTATTGTATCTTTGATACTGCTATAGTTTATAGTATCACTTTACTGCAATATTCTTTATATGTTTGCCTGCTTAGGGAGCACACCGTATTACATCAGTAGGAAGGAGAGGAAGAGGAGGGGAAAGAACTTGTAGCTCCTCATGCATCAACCTTGCAGTCGTAGCTCATTTGTGTAGTAGCTTGACTGCATGCAGGTGAAATCCGCAGTTCCTAATGAAAGTAATGTGACTCAGACCACAAGGGAATTTTTCTGAACTCTGAAAGTTCATACCCTTGCAGTCTGTGGAGGGACAGATATCTATGTTTATACTGGGGTAAAAACTGGGATGGATTATTTGCCGTTCTTTAATAAGTACCATATTTTAAATAGTAAATGAATTATAGTGGCAAGAATGTTTTATAGGAGAAATATCACAGTTAGAAGGAAGGGTATAAAATACTGCCAAAAATCATTTGGTTATCCAGAAGCATATACACAAAGCGTGTGAGCCTTTGTTATTTGTTATATGGTTATTTGAAACCATCCATCAAGAGTAGTTCTGACATCCTAAATTTTATTCTCACAAAATCTGTTTTTGAAACAGAAATCCCATAAGACAGCGCTCATGGGAATAAAAGTTGTTTTTGGTGAAGCGCTTGGAATAAATAAATAGCACTACAGCTTGCTGATCTTATTAACGTTCAGAGCTTGCTTGCAGCTTGCTGCTTTCCTTTTAAGTTTTGGCAATACCAGGAAGAAATATATATGTCTTAAATATTTAAAAGTTTGCTAATCTATTAAAAAAAAATACTAGTTGTTTTTTCCCCTGCAAGTTATGTTATTAAGATGCATTACAGTAAGCTCACTGGCAGATCTGCGATCCCTTTCTCCCATGAGGTTTTTCACATATATTGTGAATGTTGAGCCTTTTAAGGCTCTACCTCTTCTTCTGTATGGAATTGCTCTTCTTGCCACTTCCACCTCCTGCAGTCCTCCAGAAAACAGAGCAGAGACCACTTTAGAGCCTTGGCACACCACAGCCTGCAGCTTATATTAGTTCTCTCAAACAACTGATCACTAAAATAGTCTTAAAATTGTATTCCCCACTTGAGAGGTTATGAGCCTAAAGTAACAAGAAAAAAATGAATAAGGGGAGCTGATGAGGGAAATGGAGGAAAGAAATAGTTTGCTCTTTCTCTGGTCTAACCTTAAGATTAAACCTATTTAACATCTGTTTAGATACAATTATTTATCTTGTAGCAAAAACAGATTTCAAATCAGCAGTCAACCAAACTTCTATCATAGCACATCTACACAGTGGTTGTATTATATCTCAGTGTTTCACCTCATATGATGCCTGCTGTCTAGCTCTTGCTTCACAGAATGCCAGAACAGTATCAGAGCATCTCTGTGAGAGGTGGGCGGAAGTGCATTCAGCCTCATTAAGTGTAAAAGCTTTTGGGAGTAAGGAGGATTCTGTGGTTTTGTCAGCACTGAGAAAAGCTGTCTGCATGATACAGTGGATGCTTTGTGTGCTTTACAGTAAAAACAAACAACAAAAAAGCACAACACAAAACAGTAAATACTCCAATTAATCTCAAGACAGCTCATATAGAACACTTTCTTGAAAGCCTGTACAGAGATATTTTCTTATAGTTACTCTTTTTATATATATATATATATATAAAAAAAACATATATGCACTCTCTTTTTAAGAGAGCAGCTGAGTGCTGTTGCTTTGAAAACAGACCTTAAACACTTCTGGGAGGTAAATATGGCAGTTAGTAATATACTTGTCTGCACCATCGAATGCTCTGTGGCATCAGGCTTTTTGTTATCAATGTTTTACTTACACAGATAACATTTAAAGAATGAGTCCTTTTTGTTTTTTAGCATGTCTTTCATAGCTGTCTATAAAATTTCTTGACTAGTTTTGTTAATTTTCTAACTTTCAGGAGATAAGTATGAGCTACATGCTGCCACTGATACTACCCCTAGTGTTGTTGTCCACGTATGTGAGAGCGACCAGGAAAACGATGTGGAAGAAGAAATAAAGAAACCCAAACCAAAAATTATTCAAACAAGAAGACCGGATTATACTCCTTCCCATTTAAGCTGAACTGCTGCGGGTTTTCAAGGGTTGCAAGTAGGCATGTGCAAGGGAAACATTTACTGTGGAAACAGCAGGTCACAGCTTTGGTGGCAACAGCAGCAGTTGTAGTAGGAGAAATTCCAAAGTAAGTTTGCTCTGAAAAAAATAAAGGAAATTTCATCCTTATTTTTAATGCTGCAGGTTGAAAGATACCGTGAGTGTGTTCCCAAATCTCTGGGAACGAAGGATAGGCAGAAAATGACATTTTGAGACCTAATAAGACAAACTTTGGGTTCTTTCTGGGGGGGGTACTGTAGGCTTTTCTGTTATAAAGCAGTGGGGGAAGATTTCTTTGTTCTGTCTCACATAAATCCTCAAACTAGTAGGCTAGTCGTTGTGTGGTGTACATAGCGATAACAGAGGTGGTTTTAAAGGTAAAATATTTGGAATTGTAAATCTTTTTCATATAATAGATTTTGTGCATGTGTATTCTTGGTCTTCTAAAGTAACTTTGCATTATTTTCTATAGTTTCTCACATGCTTTTGGAGATCTGGGAAATTGTTTAAAGTATTTATTATCTCAGCATCCTGAACTTATTACTAGATGTGTACATACATATATATTTATATTTGTTTATATGGGCACTCATATTTCAGCAGGCATACAGTTTGTTTGGCACCCTCCTTTGGTGCTATGTAACTTGTGCTTTTAAAATTTGACTCCTTTAACTGCCTATGTAGGATTTTGTCAGGCAAAGCTGTAGGAAAAAAATGTGCAATAGGAAAGTGGTTTAAATAAGTTGTTTTCAAATTATTTAAGTTAAAATAATTTATATCTTGGATAACGTTTCTTCAGTGACTTTAACTTTCTCACTTGGATTAAAGAAAAGTATTCTGAAATGTATAAACAAAGCTAATGTTGTGTGTTCACAGCAATGTACATTTTCAGTGAGAACAATGGTGATGGAGAGAATGAGAGCATTATCCAGTAAGCAAATCTGCATTGTTGAAACAGATTTAACAGGGATTGAAAAATTGCACACAGTGTGTAGAACAGCAAAGAGAGATGGAGTGCCTTTTCTTCATTCATTCCTGATGTTAACTGTTCTACAAGCTGCACACTTGTATCTTTTTCTACTGGCTTTGTATGTCCATAAGTATATACTTTCTTAGCCTTGCTTCTGAGCTGGTATTTAGAAATGCTTAACGCCAAGTAATGATGCATACTTAAGTATTGGGTACACATGGGAAAAGCTTTAGGGTTTTTTTAAAATACATTAGTGTGTAAAAACACTAGGTCATGACATACAGGTTTGGCAAAAGATGGCAGGAGTGTATTTTCTTATTTGTTTTTTTAAAATGGAAATCTTCACTTTGTATTTTTTTTTTTTTTTTTTTTTTAAGAGATAGTAACTGCTATCTGTGGGAAAATATCACTGACCATTTTTAGAAAGGGGATGTTTGGAGCTTTTCAAAATGTTTCTAGAAATCCAGCTGTTTGGTTCCGCGTTGATTCACTTTTGCCGCACTTGGTCTGAGGATGACTTTCATAGCTGGACTTAATGTAAAGAAATCAATTCAGTGCCATTTGAAGCAAACGTAGACTTAAATGTCCAGGCTCACATCTTGTTTTTTAAATAAAATACTAGTGAAGCAAGTTGTGTAACAAAGCCATTCCAAGCTGTGGTGCGGTGTGAAAGTGGTTTGTTGAAGGCCTGTCATTACACTAAGCAAAACAGAGACTGATATCCTGTGACCAAAGAGAACAGGAATCTTTTAAAGGTCATTTACTTACGATCTTTATTCTGTTTGTTTCAGTTTACAGGGCATACCAAACACTGACAGTTGGTGTCTATCTTGAACCTAATTAAGTGGCACTCTCTCCAAGTTAAGGTGCTTAAGGTTATTTGCCTTATTAATGAGTAACAATCAGCTAAATACATCTACTGCTTCTTAACACCCCAAAATAAATAAAATGGAGAGAAATCCTGTTAGTTTGCCACAACTGTCTTCAAGCCTTTCCAAGATTTTTTCCATGTTTCTCAAATTGCTACTGGACTTTAGTGTTTTACTTCATGCAACTTGAAATTGTTGAAATATGTCTGTTTGGTCCTTTTTCTGTCTGTTCATGATTACCAGTCAAAGCATTAGTTTTGCATTAATTTTACATTAGCAACTTAGTTTCTGTTCTGCTTCCTGGCAATCCAAAGAAAGCAGTGCTAATACTCAATTAAAAATAAAGAATGTTAAAGAATTACCAATATGATCTTCCCAGACTATTACCCTATTATCTGCCTAATGAAGGTGGACACTGGAAACCATGGATGGGAGACTTGGGATGGCTGCAATGTATTCTTCTGATTGTAATTGTAAGCAAAGATGGTGAGACAGTAATCTGCCTGTCTTTTCTGGTTGTGTATCTTGGCGTGTGTCACCTTCTGTTATTATTACTACAATATATTGTTTGCCCTGTTTTTTTTCTTAAAAAAAAAAAAAAAAAAAAAACAAACCTGGTTAAATGAGTGCTTAATTAATTGCATTGGTATTTTATACAATTGTATAGTATGGGGCATATTTAAATTAAAATATTTTATTGTCTTCTTGTAATGTTGTGGTATTTGTACATGTAACTATTCAAAGATTTTGCACTACAGTCTGAACTTTAGGCCTCTTAAACATTACTGGTTTGAGTAAGTAACAATTGATAAGAATATCGTTCCAGGTCATATCCTTATTAACTAAATAAATTTATGCAAAGAGAAAGACTTCCCAACCTTCCGCTTAAGTGACTTACATGATCTTAATGCAAGTATGAGAATCTACTAATAAATGAAATAGTCCAAAATATTTCAGTTAAAAACTGATGGTTCTGTGTCAGGAGTTGATGTGCTTCTTAATAACAGTATCAACACTTTACCATTCTGTTACACCTTTACTAGTTTTCTTCTACAGCATGAATAATTCTATTTTTAAAGCTCTCAGAATATGAAAACATCAGCATTTCTATGGCTTTATCCGGTAATCCAGTGTGCTGAGTTGCAAAGCATATGCAAAAATGCTTTGAAAGTTTTACTCCTTAGGATGGAAGAAACCCTCTCATGGCAGAAAGGATTTATTGATATTAATGCTCATCATTCTTGTCAGTACTTACGACTGAGAAGAATTGATATCTGTAATAAATTGCCCCATAAACAGAAGTTATTTGAAATAGCAGGGTTTTGCTGCTCATCAGTAGCAGGCCCATCCAAGGGAACTCCTATGTAGAGTAACCAGAATAACTTGATCCTTACGTGACCTAATAAAATAAGGTAAGTTGCTCCACAATTTCAAACAGCAGCAGTTTCAAGTGAGCCACTTTACACAGAATACCTGGTTTCTTTTTCTTTTTTGAATATATTGTTCACAGTTTTATTATTTACATTCTGCTTAAGGATAGCATCTGCTATCTCGAATCTTGGAAGATGCCTCCTGTTGCCATCTTGCAAGACTTGTTGTCAGTTTAGTGATACGCATTGCTATCGCTGGGTTATGCTCTATGCATGCATCACTACATTAATAACTTTATCAAGGGGAATTCAACAGTATGTAAGACTAAGGTTTGTTTCTAATCAGGGCGTTGTTTCTCAGAGCAGCAACAAGTGTAGTAACTTTGATATTTAAAATACTAGACAAGCCTATTAATTGTTCTTGTGTAGCCCTGACTTGTCAAGGGTGGGGAAGCAACTCTCTCATGCCATTTTAACAGTTACAGCATGGATTTTGCTCTAAGCATGATCACCTGCCAAGTCAAGTTTAGTTTTGTCACATTAGAAAGAATGCCTTTGGGAAGACAAGTTCTTTAACTTGAGATTGTGATTTGTATCTGTGAAGCTTGCTTTCTTGTTGTGATATGTCCAGAATCCTCTCCCATTTCCAAACATGAAATGATAGCAAGGGATAGACTTGTACTCCAGGTGTGAACTAAGTTTAGAAATTCATTCCTTAGTCTTAGCTATTGCACTTTCTCTATCATCTCTGTTTTTATTCTGAATTATGTCCAACACATTCTGGAAACATTTTACAGAAAAAAATTATCTACTTAACACCTTTAGTAATTCATGTTTGGATGTCTAAGAACAAGAATACAGAACAACTGATAATAAACAAGCAATAACAGTGAAGATGAGACCCGCTCAAGGCATCCCCAGGACGCTGTACCCTACTTTGGTAAAGCAAGACCAGAAAAGTGGCTCAGTTGACCATTAGTGCAGTGGATCTGGCAGGACTGGATTCTCTTTGTATTTGAGTTTGCTGTGTACCGTCTATCAAGCACAGCCTTCATCTCCTTGGATTTTATTTCTGACTTTGTGTGCACCTGCCTTCATTTTGAATGCGTGCATGTTTTCCTGGCACTGATATGTGCCAGGAAATTGTTTTATTTTCAGCTCCATTAGTAGCGTATCTCAGCTGTATGAACTTTTCCTATATTCACCTATCACCCAAGATGTCTTGATTTGTTAATTCTCATGAAATTACATCTGCTTTACTATTTGCTTTGCACTGAGCATCTATCACTGTCATTTACATGTTTAACCTTTATTTCTTTGACTGGTGGGTGCAAATCGTGCTCTGTTCTAGTGCTGTCCGTCTGTAATTCTGGCCAAGCTGTAATCAGTTCCCTGTATCACAGTGTGTTGTGATACCTTCAGTAAATACACAGGCTTTGGAACAAATCAAATTCCCACGCGTGCTGCCATTGTCCAAATCTCTGGAAATACTGAAGTTGTTTGTCCTCCCTTGGTTATTGCTATCCTCTCTCCCTTACTTTATATACTTGTTTTCCTTGGATCTCGAGAGCTTTATAACCTTGTACTTAATAGCTGGGGAAAGGATGGGCAGAGGCTAGTGTGATCAGAGACTGAAGGTGTAAATAAGTTGCTGTTCAATTCTGATGAATTGGAAGAGGTACATGCATGTGCCCAATAGGTGGAGCTAAATATCAAGCGATGCCTTTAAATAGTGCAGATAAAACTAAAATCTCAACCTCCAGCCTTCCATATCTGTGACACTCTTCATGCTTTATAGCCCATAGAAAGCAAACAGTGCACACACTGAGGGTGTCATATATCACGGCAGGATTGCCTCCAGTACTTGAGTAACATCTCTGCATGGGTATCCCTGTGTGCAAGTAAGCACGCATACTGTAAAATGTGATTAAGCCAGGTGATAAAGCAATTTGTACAAGGACTGTACATGCTGGGGTGCAGCAGTTCACGGAGAGAAGCTTTTCCTGGCAGGGAAAGAGAGTAGAAATAATCACCGCAGTGCTCAATTAATGGGAAAAATAAGGCATGAAAAGCTAGCATGCGTTGCAAGCTTGCGGAGATGGTTAATGATTTTACCTTTGTATCCAGCCACTTTTCATTGTAAAAGGTGAAATCCAAATACTTGTATATATATATATATCAAGTGTTGCTAATTCACAGGGTGGCTTTGGCTTAGACAAGCTCACCCAAAAGCATTTCTCAGTGTGAGTTATTGCTGAACTAACGCAAAGAGCAGCAGCTATATAACATGCTTTTAACAGTGTCATGGGATTTTTTAAATTATTTTTTATTGTTGGCCTTTACTAGTATTGGAGCTGAATGAGGTTTGTTTGGGCCGCTGTTGTGAGAAGTAAATGATCAATTTATCGATTTTATGAAGGCTGAGAAAAAAATATGACTTGGCATGAAAAGCAGTTTCATAGCCTAGCCCTTCATACCTCTGTTTTCCACTCGTAAGATTTTGCCCCTACTGGAATAGGGAATTTGATCCTGCTGTACTTGTGTGGCTTGAAGCTGCAAGAAGTGACTGTGATGGTTCAGGTTCTGAAGTATTTCTGTTTAGTAAGCCAAGGGTATCCATTAGTTTATAGCTGACACCCCTTGCTCAGTGAGGACAAACAGCTCAGCAGTCTGTCGGCATCAAACCAGACCAACCTCTGTACATAGCGCATCTGTTTCTGTGGAAAGTGACAGGTCTTCAGTGCTTTTAGTATATTCTCCATGTCCCTCTATGCCTTGTAAGTATGTTTTTAAAAATGCTGTTTCTGATCTCATGAGTCTTGCAGACCTGGACAGACAATGATCTAAAGGCTACAAGGAGATCTCTGTTTAGCCAAGTAATTACTTCTCAAAGTTGTCTTTTGAATGACTGGTGTGTACTTCGTACCTCATTCAAAGGTACAAAGAACGTGCAGAGAATACACATGCTACTATATCTGTCCTGAGAGGGAAACGCAGTATCTTCCTTGTTCTGATACTGAAGGTCAAGCCTATTGCATGCCATAACATGCATTATTCTGGCTGAAGGCAAATGGGCTTGTTTGTGATGAAGGATACTTGGAAGGAGTTCTATTTTCGTAAAGGAAAAAAAATACAGTGCTACGGGGAAAAGGCTTGCCTCTGATTGCTTTTCCATTCTGTGTAAGCAGGCTCTTTCTGAAACCAAGTAGTTGCCCAAGCTGTTTTCAGATGCACTTCTTAGATACATTGGAGTTACAAAGACTGAAAGTGCCACGCTGGTGTCTCCTAGCTATGCACAGTAATTCATTTAAAGAGATGAAAAAGCTTTACAAAAAGTTTTTTATGCTGAAGTCCAGTGCTCCAGATGTTATTTTTTCCATGAGATTTCCATGTTTCCATGAGATTTAGAGAAGAGCAGATAGCACTAGGCCTGTAGAAGGTTGTCCAAGCCTCAAGCATCTTGGTTTATATGCTGGCATTAGTCCGTCTCTCACTTCTGCCTGTGTCCTAAGCAGCATGGCCAGCACCAACTTCAGTTGTTTCTTTGGTCATAAAAGCATTACCGTAGCTTGGAATGAAGCCTACGTGAAATCATTAGGAAAAGAGAAGCAAAAGAGGCTCCTGAGGCTGAGCTGAGGAGTCTGGGTACAAGGAGAGCTTGAACCTGAGCATCAGGGCTCAGACTTCCTCTCCCTCTGCTCCTCAGTGTCCTGACTTATGCCTCCACGCTGGATGCAATAGTCCTCCAAGTTCTTCATACCCATTGGCTCTATGTATGTTCCCACGGAGGCTTTCATGCTGAACCTCCTTGTAATGGTTCTGATTCCAGCTGGCACAAGCACGTGTCCTCTCCCAGAGCATCAGTTCCACCATGCAATGCCAAGTACCTTTTGGCTCCCTGCCCTCCTCATTTTTGAGCTTTACAGAGAGCAAGCTTCCACTTCTTATGCTCCGGTTGCGTATCTATAATTCACTGACCTTGCTTCACCACTTGAACATGAACTGAGTGGACAGGTCTAATTATCTTACCAGTCGTCATGCTGATCAGGATCTGTTTTTCAAGGTACAGCTGTGGCATTCTTGTAAGAAGTATAAGCAAACATAATTTCATAGCTTGTTTGTAAGTTAAGGACTTGAGCATTGTACAGGATCTTCTCAAGTTTTATGGAGGAGACAGTTCAGTCTGAAAGCAGATAGATGTATGCACATGTTTTGTTTGGTTAAGCTAGGCCTGTCTGATGGGCTGGATCAGAGAATGCTGCATGAGAAAATGTGCTTAAATGCAGCGTGCTTGCTGTAGGAAAGCTAACCTGGCTATGCTGAAGGATCAATAGGGTGAGTGGAGACCTACTGCCTTAGATACCTTGAGGAAAGCTGAGATGACAACTTGTGAAAATAAAATAGCTTATGCTGTGTGAAGACTCCAAGAAAGGAGAAGGAACTGCTGCACCTGACAGTGAAGTCCTGCATTCACTTGGGTGATTCATGGCAAGTATTGAGTTTGAAGTCTCAGCTGTACAAAATGATACCCTGAGCAATTTCGTGTGTAACCTCAAGTTTTCTAGGTTATTCTGTGTACTTTCTCCTTCTAGAGCAATATTACAGGATAGAAGCTTTGATATAGCCTTAATTACAGGCTAGAGCTGTTATAATAGAGCTCCTGTAGGTAGGTCAAAAATCTTTCCAAGCATGACATGGTGTTCCAGTAAGCATTTGCTGAGGAGCAGTTCTAATGGCAAGCTGCTGATTAAGCAGTGTTTCAGCAGCTAGAATTTTTACATGAGATTAAAAAGAAGGTGCATTACATTACGCTGTTAATCTCTGCCAAATTGTGCTGTGTGGGAGAAATATTTAACAAGAACTTTCCATGCTTTGTCAGCCTATGGTATCATTCAGGAAAAGAATAGTACTGTGTTTGGGGGGAGAGTTGTGTTCGTTGGTAGTAAATACTCAATCCTCCATAGAGCATGTCAATGGACTAACTCATCCACGTGTCCTGTTACTACTCATTACCAAAGGTTTCCAGAACAGTACTGCTCAGTACTTAGCCTCTCTGCCCTTGTCTACCTTATACACCCAATTGCCAGAGCCATTTGGGACTCATTTTGTGTACTCCCAGTTCCTGATATTCCAGAGAATATCAGTAAGAAAGAATCACAGAATGGCCTGGGTTGAAAAGGACCACAATGATCATCCAGTTTCAACCTTCCTGCTGTGTGCAGGGTTGCCAACCTCCAGACCAGGCTGCCCAGAGCCACATCCAGCCTGGCCTTGAATGCCTCCATTCTTGAAGAAGCAAAGTGTTGCTGTGTTTTTTTTAGGGATGTTGCTCATCAGGATTCTTAAGAGCTGTGGGAGGTGTGTGGGCTGTGTGGAGGAGGAAAGAAGAACTGCTGAAATTAAAAGCTGTGATTAATTGTTCACGATGACGCGTGTGCTTTACAAATACCAGGCTCAAGGAAGTCTCTGCCTTGAGCAGCTTTGAGCTACAGTGTGAGTAGAGAAGATCGGACACGCAAGAATGAGAGAAGATATAGAGGAAGCCAAGAAGAATAGGTCACTGAGCACAAGCAAGGTGTTGGTAGAAGTGGCCCCAGTTTGCACCCTGGCTCTGACTTACCCTGTGTGCAGGAAGCTCTTGAAGCAATTTAGAAACACTGAAGAATGAAGTCTACTGGAAATCGAGGGAGGCAAAGTATATCTTAAATACTTGAGCAGAGGCCTACCATGAGCGATATTGAAACCAGCAGTGCTGGTTTGGGCTTCCTTGAGGGAGTGATGGCAATGCTGACTTTCTTCCAGTCTGAAGTATATTTGCCATATAGGTAGCAGTTGTGACATCTCTCAGTCAGAGGACAAGTGCTAAACTAGAGGGCACACAACAGTAATGGCAGTACAGAGCAGGTGTGCATCTTTATGATGGTGTAGAGGACAGGGCATTTACAGCCTCTTCATGAATGCTAGTCTAGTACCTATTGTGTTAATGAAGCTTTTGGTTAGGCCTTTCCTACTTGTACCTTTAAATGTTTTGTTTCCAGAGTGAGACTCCAGTTGAAAAGATGGGCCCTATTCTAACGTGCATTTGAATAAGTCTTGGCTTGAATTTCTTTTACCCTTGAGCAGATGAGAATTTTTCTAAGCCCCATCGTTGTGCCACTTGTACAGGCTGGGCTGCGTGAGGTAGTGGAAGCAGCAAGAAGCACAGCCAGGGCTGTGGGTACCAGGGCCTCCATTTCCTCCCATTGAGTGCCTTCATCTGGTCAGCTGAGTCACACGGCACAGCCTGTGCATCTAAATAGATGCTGACTGCTGACAGAAAAGGAGAATTAGCTCTGTTGCCCACAGGGTTGCTCCTTACACCGGGAGTGCTGTCACTTGGTACCTGCGGTGAAGGGAGTGAGAAGGCTGCCATCTTGCAGTCATTAATCAAATCTTTCAGCACCAGTCGGCTTAAAAACAAGTATTTTCTCAGCTGACACTGCAAAATCTCTGAGCCTGACTCTGGAAATGGCAGGCTTCTGCCAATGACACCCCAGCTTGGCTGGCGATGAGGCTGCCTGGTATCTGCAGATGCTAGCTGTTTTGCTTCCAGACTTCTCAATTTCCCTGTGCTCCACTTGATTACACAATGCCAGATGGCGCAGCAAAATTCTGCACCAACGCCACAAACAAACTCCACAAAAAGGGCTGCAGACGGGAACCATGCGGGGAATTTAGGCAGCAGATAGTCCTGAGGTCTGGCCAGGTGTGTGGAATTTACAAGAGAAGATGATAAATGATAGCCGGATGCGAGAGAGAGATGCCTACAGTTCCTCTAACGAGGATAAAGAAATAAACGGCCTTTTCTTTATCCGTGCTCAGAAAACTGATGTGGAGCTGTGAAGCAAAATAAGGGAGAGAATTGTGAGAGAAAAATGTCTTCCTGCAACACTTCTGTCATTTGGGGGGATTATTTTCATGTTCCAGAAATCCAGCTGTGGGGTGTGTATCTGTAGGAAATTTCCTTCACTCTGTGCTTTGGTAATGGTTTAAAACATCTCTCGTAGGTAAAAATTATATTTGGCAGTGCTGAAGCTTTTAAAGTGCTTTTTAAACATAGAAAATATCAGGTGATGTTTTGATGCATCTGTAAGGTGTGTTCACAGAGCTCCAAATTCTTTTCAGGCTCTGTGCCCCAGTCTGTCCATTGCAGCAGTAATATTTCCAGGGTATTATCTGAGCACCGTAAACGCACTTGAAATCTGCCTGCATTAAACACCTGAGCTCATCTGCCGTTGAATCGTATCTGCACCAGCTTTCATGGTGACGCAATTAGCCGGCTCCATCTTAGCTCAGCCTTTACATTTGGGTGAAGTCCAAACCTGCCATTGTGGGAGCCTCCTGTGATCCTTCCCTTTATTGGCAAATCAGATGCCTGTGTTGTACATAGGACTTGGAACTGATGATCCCTATGGGTCCCTTCCAACTGTGGGTGTTCTATGATTTTGTGATTTTATTTGTTCTTTGGCAGCTCAAAGGGTCAGGGCTAGATCCACAGAATTTATTCATCTGGTTTTTGGCTGGAGTGTCCTTACTGCAGGGTGAAGGAGTGTAATGCAAGCATCTTAATGGTAATTACCCCTTTCTTTGTTTCTTATATTCTTCTCCTTACGATTATTTGTCATTATAGAAAATGGAGCAGAAGAGATGTCCCTGCACATAGGCAACCACAGGAAGAGGTGATAGAGGCAGACCTGAAGTCCTTTTGCTCCAAATAACGTACTTGTATTCAAGCATAATAAGGACAGGTTGCCCAGAGAGGCGGTGGACACCCCATCCCTGGAGACGCTCGAGGTCAGACTGGATGGGGCTCTGAGCACCTGATGGAACTGTAGGTGTCCCTGCTCACTGCAGGGAGCTTGGACCAGATGGCCTTTAAGGGTCTCTTCCATTCTAATTAGTCTACAATTTCCAATGTTTCAGCATGAGTTAATAGGAGCACTATCAAACAAACTGAAGCAACAGGGGATTTTTATTTTGTTGGCTAGGTTGTGGGTGAGGGGACTCTTTATGTGGCAGTTGGCACAGGCACCTGGCCCTGGGGTTTGGAAAAAAAGAAAACACAGTTGTGTATATTTTGCAGACAGCTTGACAGTTCATGCAAGTTTGAGGTTAAAGGAAGGTACTCCAGTACCTAGTGCCCTGCCTGGTGTTCCTCTTCTATAAATAAAGCCAAAGGGTCATGTCCGTCCAGAAAGTTTGCCCATGCAGTGTTTCATTGCTTGGTGGTAGTTGTTATCCATGACCTTTATTCCAGTAGTAGTCATGCCTACCAGCAGCAAGATATGCTGAATGCAGCAAATCATAAGTGGAATGCATGTACAAATCTGCACTTTAAATGAGCTTTTATAATCTGTAAAATTTAATGATGGTCATGCAGAAGACAGGAAACCTTTAAACAGAAGGGCGGACTCACGCGAAGGTGTTGTGACAGAATGAATGGCAGCAGCAAGTGGCAGCTGAGGAACCCAGCCCAGGGTGAGAGATAGTATGGGTGAGGTTCTTTCACCACCACCCGCCTTCTCCAACACGTAGCAGTTATTGCAAACAGAGCATCTGTAGCTTCATCAGTGCATATTCCATCTTAGCATCTCTGTAGTTGCCCCAAGCTGATGACCTAAGACCTATTTATTCTTTGGTTCCTCCAAGTGCTTGGTGCTGCAGCATTCATTAAAAGCATAGGTATCTTGGTTTGTTTACTATTGGCCAGGTATGAGTTTGCTCCGTTATCTTCATCAGGAGGGACAGGGTCAACTTGGGTTTTGTTTCTTGTTGGCTTGAAGCGATTTTGATGTCTTGGGTCATTCACTAAGTGTGACACAGCAGCATTCATATTACAAGTACCTGCTGGCTTTATTAAGCAGGTGAGATTAAAAGCAAACAAACCACTGGAAGATTTTTCTCCTCTGTGGAAACCTGAAGGAGTTAATTTGAACTGAATTTGTAGCATTAAGATGATATCGATGGTGATGGAGTGAGTCAAGGTATTGTTTTCATGCTGCTGCTTTGTCTTGGAAAGCTCTACTTTAAGGCACTCTTCTTTTTGATGCTGTCTCATCTCCAAAATTAAGTCATGGGCTGTTGATGTGTTTAATTTATTTGCCATCAGAAGCATTGTTACTTTCTGTGAAGGATGAGAAACACTGAAGATATTAAAGATCGGCTTTGCTAGAGCAGAGCTGAGTGGAGAAGAGTTACAAACAACTGGTACCTTCTATGGAAAGATTTCAGGCATTCATCCACCTCCCAGCCTTTCATTGCCCCATGGTGAGGATCCAGGAACCTTGATCATAGGGACCCGCTGTCAGGACATTTGGTTCCATGGGAATCCCTGAGACCTGCTGCTGCTAGGATACCTCTGGCCTCCTGAGGGTTTTGTTTTGATTGCTCATCAGTGGGCCATTGAGGAAATCATCACGGAGTCATAGAACAGCTTGAGTTGGAAGGGACTTTAAAGACCACTGAGCTCCAACCTACTTCCATGGGCAGGGCTGCCACCCACCAGATCGGGCTTCCTGGAGGTGACTGGCATGATGTAAGAAGTGACAGAAGCTCAGGCAGCTGAGGACTCAGCATGCAATGCACCACAAAGCTCAAACCAAGTGCTGTAGATTCAGAAGAAGTACTTAGGACTGAAGTGCTAAAATATCTGAGTAGTTTCCCAACTTGGTCCTCACTGACCAAGGTGTCCGTATGACACTTGCAGAAAGTGAATCACTGGTGGTTATAACTTCTGAGGAAACAAGAACCTCAAGTATTCATTTATTTTTTAAAACATTTGAGATAAAAGATGACACTAACTGGAGCTTTTTGTCATGAGTAGAGCAGCTCTTAGCACCAGAAAAAAAGAAACATCCTCTTGGTGAGATCTACTGGAAACTATTTGGATGGTACATTTGTCGCATTAATACAGTTTCAGTAACAATACTCTTTGGAAATAAAATTTTCCAAATGAAAGGAATTATGTACTATATCTGCTGCAGGAGCTGAACACCAGGAATTCACATTTTCCATTTCCTGGTGTGGAATAAACAAAGTAGGCTTAAAATTAGTAAATCACTTAGTCACTGTATTATGAATGGCATGGTCAGCAATACCACTGCTCAAGGAAAATGTTGTTAGAACTACATCCAGTTTTCTAAATAAAACGGGTCTGCTGCTTGGCACGAGGGGTCTCACCTTGGTGTGATGGTATATTTGGCAGCTCATATTTGAGCATCTTTATGCGCGTGACTCTGAAGCTCCATTTTTAGCTACCAGCTGAAAATTGTTAGTACTGCTAACTACCAGCTAACGTGTTTAATGGCAATGCATTCTCTAGGGACATTTACTTTCCAGTGATGCTAATTCAATTCCAGCCATTTTAGAATCATAGAAGAGAATCACAGAGTCATGAAGATTGGAGAAAAACTCCAAGATCTCCTAGTCCAACTGTCAGCCCACCCCACCATGCCCACTGAGCATGTCCCTCAGTGTCACGTCCACATGCTTCTTGAACACCTCCAGGGACAGAAGCATTTTACAAACAGAATCACAGAATCACCCGGGTTGGAAGGGACCTCAAGGATCATGTAGTTCCAACCCCCCTGCCTAGCAGGGCCACCAAACACACACATTCAGATCAGGTTGCCCAGGACCCCGTCCAACCTGGCCTTGAACACGTCCAAGGACGGGGCATCCACAACCTCCCTGGGCAGCCCGTTTCAGGGCCTAACCACTCTCCTTGTAAAGAACTTCCCCCTAACATCCAACCTAAACCTTCCCTCCTTCAACTTGGATCCATTTCCCCTAGTCCTGCTGTTGTCAGCCCTTTTGAAGAGTTTACTCCCCTCGTGGGTGTAGGTTCCCTTCAGGTATTGATAGGCTGCCATGAGGTCACCCCGCAGCCTTCTCTTCTCCAGGCTGAACAAGCCCAACTCCCTCAGCCTGTCCTCATAGGGGAGGTGCTCCAGCCCCCTGATCATCTTAGTCACCCTCCTCTGGACCCTTTCCAAAATCTCTGTGTCTTTCTTGTACTGAGGGCTCCACACCTGGACAATGCTATCCACAGGCTGTGGCTCATCCCACATGGCACACAGAGGGCATGGGCAAATGAGGTCACAAATGCCAGCTCTAGGACAGAGCCAGAATGGGCTTCAGCCTTGCTGTTGGCTGAGAGAGAACTGAAATTGTGAGCTTAGCAATAGCCACTTATTTAAGGAGAGAGAAATGCATGACAGCTTGATCTAAGGAGGGACAGTTTTGCAGTTTTGCTCCATGTCTAGACCATTGTTATGAGAGGGAGGGAATTCAAAGAACTAAGAAGGATTGTTTGCTTAGGAGGAAAGGAAGTGCCCAAAGTAACACAAATATGCAATGTGTAGAAAAAATGTTCACGTGCACATTTCAAACATGTATGAATGCATACCCAAAGCCCCAGAGTGAGGAAGGCACGAGGAGAAGAAAAAGGCAGGAGGCAGCATGTTGCTCTGCATCAAGACCACCAACCTGCAGGCCCAAAGCTTCTGCTCTTGTGAGTGCATTTCTGATTTGGGTGTAGTAGAATTTGTTAGGGACAGAAATTGCAGAGGTGGTAGAAGCAGGAGTCTGAGGTCTAGCAACACCCTCATCGGGGCTGGCAACAGAAGCACATTTTTGCTCCCTTGCCAGGGTAAGACCCACTGGAGTGGAATAAAAACATTTCACAGCTCCGAGGAAGCCACCAGGTTCTGTGGGTGTGCCTTTGAGGTCACAACTGTCAGCCCAGCTGAGCAAACTACCAGAGCAGTTGGGTCCTTGCCCCGAGCCTCCTGCTCACTGGCACTGCTGGTGCAGCTCTGCCCCTCTTTCTTTTGCGGCTGCACATTAAGAAACCAGGCGGGTCAACAAGCTGAGGTTTCAAGGCAGGCAGTATAGATACTGCTAATCACCAAGCCATGCATTTCAGTGGGTTGGCATGAAATCTTGGGCTTCAGTATGCCTCTCCCCATCACTGTGCTTGTCTACTAGCCACACAAACCATTAGCTTATATGTTCTCCAGCTCTGTCTGTTGCAGGAGCCTTGCACTCGCATCTCCACATCACTGACAATGAAGCTGGAATCTACCATCATTAATCTCTTTCAGCATGCATTCAAGGTTCACTTTCAGCAATGTCATTAGGTGGAGCTACAGCCTCTGGCACTTCTGGGAAGCTCTATCATTGACATTCATTAAATGCACTGGAGAGAGATGGCAACTTCAAAATCGATTAATTATCATCATCGCCTCTAATTATATCATGCCCAAACTCTGCGAGAGGTTTTTGAGGTAAATGAAAAACGAGATCTCTGCTATGAGGAAGCTGCGATTGAAACTCATGATGCTAACACAGGCAAGGGAGAAAAGGAGTTTGCCTTGAAGAAAGGAGCGGCTGACTACCAGACTTTGTGTTAAACTTCATATCACCGATCTCCTCCTCACCCTGTATTGCGGGCCCTGCTCTGAGGTAAGGACTTAAATGCTGATTAAGTAAATTTGCATAACTTCAGCCCACGGCAAGTCTAGTTATGCTTTGTGCCCCTGGGCAGCTTCCTTCCATCCCACGCCAGCACAGCCAGCACTGACCCCTGACGCATTGCTGACTGGTGTTCCTGCATCCACAGGCAGCTGGGGACACTGCAGGTACATGACAGCCAGAAGGTGCTTATATTTGAAAGGGAGGAGAAATTTGATGGTGATTTTGGTACAGGCAGCATTTCTTCTCCATCGGTCCTGCAGCCTGCTTGACAGCTATCTGAAAGGCTGCCATGAGGTGGGTGTTGGACTCTTTTCTCAAGTGACAAGTGATAGGATGTGAGGAAACGGCCTCAAATTGCACTGGGGATGTTTAGATTGGCTATTGGGAAGAATTTCTCACACAGAGGGTGGTCAAGCACTGGAATGGGCTGTTCAGGTAAGTGGTGGAGTCCCTATCCCTACAGGTATTTCTGAAGTGTGTGGACACGGTGCTAAGGGACATGGGTTAGTGGTGGGACTTTCGATAGGATTTTTGGACTTTTGATGATCTTAAAAGCTTTTTCTAGCCTCTATGGAATCGATGATTCCATAATTCTGTGCTTTGCTTCTAGACCAGAGAACAAAGTAGCAGCAGCCATTTTAGCACAGCTGGGAATGCTCAGGTGTGGTGGGGACAGGCAAGGTGTAAGAAGTCCTAGGGGATGGAAGGAACCCAACACATGCTGCAGCAGTGTTGCTGTCATAGAAGAATTTATGGTCATTGTCTTATTATTTGCAGTGCCCTTATGGTTAAGTGTCAGTGTGCCATTATGAACACACCAGTGGGATCAGTACCTTAGCAAAGCTGAAAGGTCCAACCAGAGGAATGCTTGTTTGATGCTACATTTGCTGTTCCACACACCTTTTGTCTAGGAAAATTCCTAGATGTTTTCAGTGTGTTCTTAGTTTGTGTAGGTTGCTCTCATCTCTAGTTTCAGCAAGACACAGGGAGTCATCTAATAGCACGTGGCTGTGTGAATGGAGAACCTGCTGCAGCAACGGCTGCTGGTAGCTGAGGGCCTGTACCAAGCAACACACAGCCCAACACTCGTTTCTTACCAGTTTTCCCTAAACATGTGCACTGGCCATTATAAGACAAAGAAATGGATTGAAAGAAATGGTCATTTCTTTCTACATACAAACATTTACAGCTGTTTGTATGTAGGAGCTGGTCATTCTCTCCTGGGAGAAATGAATCATATTGCTTCAAGGGCATTTCAGATGCTGAGTGCCCTCTCAGATATTCTCTTCTTCTGAGTCATCCCACACCCTTTTCCTCTGAAATGCTTGACAGAGTGAAGGGCAACCTGCTGGAAAGTGCTGGCTCCAGGACTTCATTTCCTTCTATTTGGCTGTGATTGCAGAAGAAACATATTCCATCTATGCTCATATACTAACCAAGGAATTATCTTGCCCTTTGGTTTATAAAGCTGCACACAAGCTGTTATGTAGCCCAAGCAGCTATCTAATATTCAGAACCATGTGGGTTTCCTTCAGCTGAAGAAAAATTGAGTCCCCACCTCCACTCACCTTCTCTGCTGGGCACAAAGCAACCACAAGCCCAGCTCTACCTCCACCTTCCCAAGAAGGCAACTGGGCGTTTTTGGGGACAGCAATGGCTCCTTGCCCTAGGAGAAAGCTTGCTCATGCTGACATGGTTGAATATGTGCAAAACTGGGATAAGAGAGATGAGAGGCTTAGGACAGTGTACATCTGTGCTAGTGCTTCAGATCTGGCTGCAGGAGTATAGCTGTGAGCCTGGAGGGAGAACGTCCCAAGGCAGGCAGCCACAGGTCAGTGAACCACAAACAAACCAAGCATCTCAGGGTTTGGAGGGTGGCAGTTTGCTTTTGCTGCTTGCATCTGGTGTTTGCTCAAGGGGAAAAAAGGCATAGCAAGGAGATATGCGTGCCTGCTTCTGGGGAGAAGCTTATCTATACCTGACTGTAAAACACACAGCTTCTTTAAAAGAAGAAAAGAACAAAAAAGCCAGGAATAGCACTGCCTTTGAAAGCCTTCCTTGATAACCCGGGCAAAGCTGGACCTCACATTGCTTGCAAGCACAGGAAGCTGTGGGTGGCATGTGGGGGGATATAGCTTTCATTATTTCACCTAAATGACTGGATAGGTATTTTACATTTTGACTTCCCAGGATACAAGATTTCCCTTCCCCCATAACCTGGTACCTTTTCTGAATAGGTGAAATTTTGAGAATGCCCTTCCCAGTACACAGCAAAGCCTCCTCTCATGCCTTAGCCTAGCAATTTTGTGCAAATTCCTGGCAGATTGGAAGGGATGTTCATACAGCTAATGCTATTGTACCAGCAAAGGATCTCTGATCTTGCTTTCTTCCAGCAGCACTGCCAGCAAAACTGGTTTCTGAGCATAAGCCATCTCTACTTGGTGAATGAGGAGACCTGCTGACAAAAAACATGGGTATGAAACTCTTCCTGTGGTGGCCGGACTTGGAAAAGGAAAAGCCAAAGGTTCAAAACTGTTCTTGCTTAAACAACCTACTGCCAAAAAGGAGAACAATGCAATCCTCTCAGGTTTTC
Organism: Centrocercus urophasianus; assembly: GCF_019232065.1. NCBI lineage: Eukaryota > Metazoa > Chordata > Aves > Galliformes > Phasianidae > Centrocercus > Centrocercus urophasianus. Next base: position 29,535,330 of record NW_024884364.1, on the reverse strand, counting down.
GATACCTTAAGTATCAGGAGAATGAATAAGCCTCCAACATTGCGGTGATAATACTGTGGCTTCCTAAAGCCTCCCTGCCTGACACTGCGGCTCTCTGTGGATCATGCCTTATACAAAACCACCTCTGCTATGCTTGAAGGACCCTACCATTAATGGCTGTAGACTTTTGAATACCAGAGGATCTAGCTCACTTATAAGTGCTCTGTGAGCATAACCTTTGAGTTTCGCCACCTGATGGAGTCAGGATTACAGTTTGTCAGGTTTTCTCCTGACCATGTATCCACCTGGTCCACACAGCAGTGGGCAAGCTGTCTGTCTGCTGCAGGTAGGCTGTCTGACTGCCATAGGATCAGTGTGATGTGAGGTGCAGGGTTGAGGGCACAGTAGGGCACAGCATGCAGCTCCAGACAGGGCACAGGCCAATGTTATGTCCTGCTGTTTCCCTAGTGTGGGGCTCCCCTGTGCAGTGCTCTTGGGTTGGGTCACCTTCTTTGCCAGACACGGAGATAGGAGTGTCTGTTCAGTGCAGAGCAGAGGAGCAGAGGGGAGGCCCTGAGTTCAAGGAGAGTTTGGACAATGCCTTCAGATATAGGGTTTGGTTTTGGGTGGTGCTGCTTGGAACCTGGAGTTGAACTTGGTGATCCTTGTGGGTCCCTTCAATTCAGGATATTCTATGACTCTCCTGGAGCCCCTCACTCATCCAGGCCACTGCTGCTTCTCTTGGATCCTAAGCTCAGGCTACGCTGGGCAACGCACTCCACTGCCCTTCAGCCTCCAGCTGCAGCTGCAGAGCCTGCACATTGAGTTGCAGATAAAACCATCTGCTGTGTATAAGCACTTTGGAAGTGTGTCATCTTGATTTCTTAGCAAATTTAAACTTTCGTGAACTCCAAAGGAGGAGAAAATTTACAGTATTTTCCATCCACTAATTAGAGTTAGTATGTCACTGTTACAAAAGTGTGGAGGTTTGCAGTGCTTTTCCACTGCACTGTTTGCTCTTTGCTCATAATGATTTATTTTTATGAGTATATAGCTTTGGCACTTGCACCTGACTTAAATGAAAACTTCAGATAGCATCTTTTAATCCTCTGTCAGAGTGTGTGAATCTTAAGATAGCCCTTTACTTTGGAAGGCATATATAGCCCCACCTGTTTTAAGCCCTTACAGCAAACGAGCACCTCATCCGAGGCAGACACCCCGAGAAAGAAGATGGGGGGAGCCGCTTCTGCACAGAGCTCTCTGCTCTCCTCCTGCCCTTCCTTCTCAGAAGTGGAGCAGAGAAGGTCTTTCAGGCACTGTGACCACAGTGAGCTGTGATCAATGTAAGTGCTGGACTGGTCTGCTCTGAGGATGCCAAGTCCTGTCTCTCCTCAGCCCAAGTTCTGGAGGTGTGTGCGCAGCTCAGTAGGTGTCTGTAGGATGGGTAGGACTGCACTTCTTGAAGCACGTGTTTTTGGTCACCAGCTCTTAGTTTGCTGGTAGTTGCTCCGAGGTTACAGCAGTTGTATCAGAAATGGGAGATAAGGGTCAGACTGCATCCCCATGGGGCTGTTAGCCATATCACCTACTTTCCAAGGCAGTGCCTCTCAGGCTGACCTGGGTGTGCCTGTGCTGCTTCACGACTGTTGAGAGGAAAATGACCCTTTCCCCTTCCTTGGTCAAGAAAGCCTCCCACATCCCTAGGACAGGGAATGGGATATTCAGAAAGCAGCATGCCCTGCTGCTGGGTGCCAGTGGTGGTTGTTGGGATGTGGCCACTTGCTTGCCAAGCACAGAGCAGAAACACAGAGTGCCTGCAACACTGTCATTGGGAAGGAGCAGAAACTGCCGCACAGGTCCTGCTGGAGCTGGTACCCACAGCCAGCTTTCGGGAGATACATTCTGGGCTGGATACAAATTTGTAGCTCGTGACACAGCCTTCCCATAGTGCTTAGTGAGCAGTCAGAAGAAGAAACTGCAGTGTCAGTCACCGCTAAACTGCATTTTCCCTGTCTGGTCATTAAAGCAATGATTGCATGTTGATTGGAGATGACTCATTTGAATCATCATCATAAAAATGTAACACTGTGCCTCTACCAGTATCCAGGAATTACTCTTCAGTGGAAGGGAATTGTGTTTAACCTTGCTATAGAGGACTGGAAACTTCTCCATACGCTGTTTTTTTCCAAATGCTGCAGGTGTCAGCACATTCGTAATATAACATGGTGGCTTTATAAAGTCTAAATTATATTTGGTTGGCTGACTGCAGACTGAAAACCTACCTTCCCAGCTGGTGTCAATCCACGCAGCTCTCTCTTCTTTGCCGCAGCTATGCCGATGAGAGCAGCTGTAGGTCTGACTGTGGCATTTCTCCTGCTCCTGCAGCCAAGTGACCCTCTGTGTTGTGGCTGTGTAATGGCAGAGTCGTGCACAAGTGGGAAGCAGGTGGTCCATGTCCTGGCTTTTACGAGCTGGATGCACTGAGTTGGTGCTTGGATAGCAGTGATTGAATTAGTGTCACTAATTAGGTTTGCTAAATATTACACATCATTCTGGGTACTTTTAAAGTTGGCTCTCTAACTCAAGCTTTATTTGCTTGAAAACCCATGTTATGACTTCCCTGAAAACCCAGCCTTTGGAAGATGGCTTGGATGACCCCCATCTAAAGTCATTTCCACAGAGTTTGGGTTGAATTAGAGATTGTCCCAAAGGGCCAGACCAATGCCATGTGGTGGGAATTCCTTCTTGGAATGGAGCATGGGACCGAAGTCCCATTTGTCCAACCCTTGGCCAGGTGTTAGGAAGTAGAGATGAGCTGAGCCCAGCTCAGATCAATGCAGGACCCAAGGAGACAAAAAGCACCTTCTGAGTCACTTCTGTGGCCTTTTGTTTCTGCTCAGGACTTTGGTAGCAAGCCCAGTAAAACTCTGCAACTAAGAGTTCGTGCAACTTTCCAGTAGTTAACTCTGGTTTTGAAGGATTAATGTGATATGCATGGGAAAGTGCCAAAGATAATGATCTCCTGGATATTAGACTTTATCTCCTCATGTGCGAAAGCCACAGTAGCAGCCTTTCTAAGACAGAGCATGGAGTCATTGAAAGAACAACCAGTATTCTCTGCTTCCTACACCTGCTGCACCATTTCTTTCCTAAAAATGATGCTAAGAACCCATATAAATTTTTTCTCTACCACCATCAGAAAGATGCATTCAAGAAATCCGCACACTCCTATACTTGTGAAACGTCCTTTACCACCTTCAAGAGATGTGATGCATTTACTTTCTGAGGGATCCAGTTACTCCACGTCGTCATTACAGTGAACAAAATGAAACTTGCGCCTATTGACAGATCAGGAAGGGCAAAGAGTTTCTGTGGCTTTGAGCCTAGCTTTTGTATATTACCTTTGTTCTATTAAAAAAATAATCAGCCTGTCAGGTCCCACCAAAGTCAAATAGAGGTTACGTGGATGTTTCTAAAGAAAATAAAATGGATTTGGTCTTGTGTAACAAAATGCATTCCACCCAGCTGTAGTGGAGGTTTCATGGAAGTGAGATGTCACACAGAACTCAAGAGCTTTCAAAGTCAATCCTTGCTTTCATAGAACCACAGAATATCCTGAACTGGAAGGGACTTACAAGGATCACCGAATCCAACTCCAGGCTCCACACAGCACCACCCAAAATCAAACCTGTGCCTGAGAGCACTGTCCAAACGCACCTTGAGCTCCAGCACTGGTGGCCGTGCCCACAGCCCCGTGCATCCCGTTCCCCGCCCACCGCCCTGTGGTGCAGCCCCTTTCCCTGACCCCCAGCTGCCCTCCCCTGACGCAGCTCCATGCCGTTCCCTGTCGCTGTCACACAGAGCAGAGCTCAGCGCTGCCCCTCCGTTCCCTGTGAGGAGCTGCAGCCGCCATCAGGCCTCCCCTCAGCTCCTCTGCTCTGCGCTGAGCACAGCGAGGGGCCTCAGCTGCTCCTCACACATCTTGCCCTCAGACCCTTCACCATTTTCCTAGCCCTCCTTTGGATACTTTAATAGTTTCACGTCCTTTTTGTACTGTGGTGCCACGCCTGCACACAGTGCTGAGGCTCAGTTGTCACTGAACCTTGGCTCAAAATGGCTTGCATGTCTTGTCTGTGGCAACGCAGCTCTTATTGAAACAAAGGTTACAGCTGCCAGCCCACACCAAGCAGCATTCCTCTTTCCCAACATGTTCCTGACTGTTCAGCCATGGGAAGAGGAAGTGATCTAAGTTTCTCCCAAATTTCTCCTGTAAAGAGGAAGCAGGACTTGACTGCTCCTTGTCTGCTGTCTCTGCTGATGTGTGTCCTCCTTTTTCTCTTCCTCTTTCCCTCACCTCCTTTTTGACCATCTCCAGTTTTAGAGTGCACCTTTCAGTGTGCTCACACTGCCCAGAAACAGAGAAGGGAGCATGCAAGACCTGTGTTCTCCACCTGCAGACACAGCACCCTTAGGTGCACCCTATTTTGATCCCTCTGCATTGCTGGAGGATTGGACCAATTTGTTCACAAAGCAGTGCACTGCTTCCCTACTTAGCCACTGCCCAACCTTCAAGAATCTCCTTTTAACAATCCTCTCCTCAATGGGACGCAGCAATGCTATGAGCAACGAATCGTAGTCATAGAACTGTTTGAATTGGAAGAGACCCTGAAAGGTCATCTGGTCCAACTCCCCTGAATTGAGCAGGGACACCTATGGCTCCATTGGGCTGCTCAGAAAGTGGGGACTATACCCCCCACTGCACCAAAAGCATAGAATAAAGCTCCTGAAAGGAAAGCGAAGATATTAAGACACTGCTTCCACCCATTCCTTTTAATACCTCAGTCACCCTCTCACTTCTCTCCAGCTGTCACGCTGACAGCAGCAGCACAGTAGAGCTGAGGAGCTGGAGCTGCTGCTGTCCCTGGTTGAGTGTGCCTGGGGGGGATTGCACAGCACTCCAGAGCTCATTATCACACACTGCCAGCACTGTCTGCATGTGTTTAAATGCAGCTGCCCTGCAAAGCTATTAGATTCATTTTAGAGGTTCCAGATGTGCTTTAATGACTTCCTTTTAGCTAAGGGGTGATGGCAGACATTTCTTCTCACATGGAAAGCAGCTCTTTTGGGATGATGGCTGGAGGTCAGCAAATGTCCCCTGGACCAAGCTGTCGGTATTTTATTGGAGAAACCCTGAAAGTGCTTCCCCTCATGCTGCCTCACCAGCACCCCACAGCAGCACCTACCAGGGCTGGGTCCCACCTGCAATTGCCCCCAGTACCTCCCACTTACCTGGCACCCACGGCCAGTGCCCACACCTTGCAGCAGGAGGCTGGCCCTTGCCACAGGCTACTGCCCTCCCCCAGCCAGTATATTTTCCTGTTTGCCTCTTACCTTTTGCACTGATCCCAGGAATAGGGACAGTAAGAGCCTGCAGGAGCCAGAAACCAACTTCTGCTTGCAGACAGTTCGTGGTCTTCCCTGGGCTCACACCTTCAATTCCTCCAGGAGGGCTTGGAGCCTTGCTTCCAGCCAAGGTTTGTTTCCAGGTGTGTACCGGGCTGGGGATGAAAGCAGGGGTGATGGCAAACATTGCAGGGCTGAACTAATGAAGGAGAAGGGGGAGCAAGACTTTCACTAGACAGTTTTTGTTTGCTGTTGCAGTCACAACAGTTTTTGTCTGCTCTGTCAGACTGGGTATGAGCCCAAGGCAGCTGCATCTGGGAGGATAAACTTCACCGCATATTGTTTGGGGTGGTTGCTGGGTTTTTCACTTCAAAATAGTATGGTATGTATATGGTGTGTGGAAGGGGACTAGATATGTACCTGGTGCTTTTGAGAAGAAGTAGTTGTACCCTCAGTACAAGTGTTGTATTTTAGAGTAGAAGTGGGCAGTGATGGGTGGCCTGAGGGTTGGTGGGGAAAGAATTAAGATTTGTTAGGGGTTGCAGATGATGCATGCAGCTTGTGCATGACTGCAGATCCATCCCCAGAGCTCTACTTGCTTCTGGGCTGCTCTACTGTACCATCTCACATCTAGCCTTGCATCATGCTGTGCTGTTGCACACATATCCAGGATCTGAAGGGACCAAATGAGTCTATCTTGTGCAATGCTCTGCTTTCCAGAAAGCTGTTGTCTGACCTACCCATCCCTGTAATGAACAGGCAGAGAAATGAGGTCAGGAGTTCCATTACCTTCTAATGTTGGAGGAGCTTTAATCGCTTTACAGAACTGGGAGGTGGGCAATGTGCTGTGCTAACTTCTGTTGCCAGTGTACAATAGGCTTTTCTGTGTGTCATCAGCTCCTGAGAAGTTGCTGCTGCAGTGTATTTTCTGAAGGTATAAATGCCTCTGAAGTCTCGGTTTCTGCTGCTTGATTACTGATGCTCTTGGCAGCAATGTGAAAGAGAGATTGTTGGAGATGTGTTACCTGTGCGACCTGCTGTAGGGAACCTGCTTTGGCAGGGGGGTTGGACTCGATGATCTCTGGAGGTCCCTTCCAACCCCTACAATTCTGTGATTCTGTGATTCTGTGATGTTTGCTGGTTATAAATTAAAATACAGTTGTTTGATTTTGGAGAGCTGAGAAGATGGCAATGGGAGATAAGCATTTGTCCTTTAACATCCACCTCTGCCTGCATGATACCACATTTTAACTCAGTAGGGAAGAGAGGTACCACTAGTCAAAGCAAAACAACTTGCCTACCTTGTATTGGAGGAAAAATCCCCACTGGGCTCCAAAGCTGAGAATCCTCTAGGTACATCACAGAAAATTGCCTCTTTACTTTTTGGAACTCTATGGGGGGCCACTGAAGCTCCACTGCTGGGACCCAGCCCAGCACAGCCCCAGGTGGAGCAGAGGCAGGGCTTTGGCTGCTGCTCCAACTGGTTCTGATCTCTGTGCAGAGGCACCTAGGTTGGGAGAGCAGTCTGCAGTCTGCAGCAACGCACAGACCCATGCTCTTCTGCCTTTCTTGGGAAATAGCCAGACATAAGTCAGTTCTGATGCTTATAAAGAAGACAGAAGTAATATTAAGTGCCAGATGCTCTGCAGTTGCTAATTGCTTTGCTTGAACTCAAATGTCAATTTGCAGCTCTGCAGAGATACCCTGTCACAGTCCTACTTCCTCAGCAGGATGAATGCAACTGCCTCAGCACCCAGCTGGGCACTGCACGCTCTTCCAGCTGTTTGGCTTGGCCTCGCCACAGACCCAAAGCAGACTCAGACCATGCATCACACAGACTCACAGGCTTGCATGTTGCAGCTATAATACTTCACAGCTCTAAGCTGTTCTTGGGTTTGGATTGTTTTTTCCCCACTGTGGAAGCCCCCGGCTACAGGTAGCAGCCCACCTATGCAAATACTTCCCTGGGGAAACTTTTGCTTAGAACAGCAGCCAGGCTGAAGGCATCCCAAGCAATTCCAGTCATCAGACAGGAAAGCAAACACTGTCCTAGGATCCTCCTGTCTGCACTAAGGTTAGATTGAAGGCATGCTGCTACACCTGAGAACCTGTTCATTTCAATTCTTGATGCTGTGGATCACAGCCAATGGGGCAGTGGCTCAGGTTCATCATTGACATTCAATGAAAGATGAGCTTGAGCAAAGCCAGCAGTACATCTGCACAGCTGGGAAACTTCGGTGTTAAAAATAAACTTGCACTGAGACCTCTACTTTTGCTTGGGAGGCACATTTGACCTGCCTAACGGGTGGAGAAGCAGCAACACACTTGAGAGCAGGATGTAGCTCAGGCTGTTATCAACCTTAAGGAATTCCCTCTGAATCACTGCCCATTGAGAGAGCTGCTGAACTGTTAACAAGTTTGCTCCAGGCCATTCTTAACACCAGGCAGAGAACTACTAATACTGCTCAGTGCCTGCCCCCCAAAACATAGAGGGGATAGGAGGTGTAACCACCTGCCACACACTGCAACTGTAAGGTGCTTACAGGGGTTGCAACCCATGGCCAACAGATTTTGGGATGTTCACAATTTTACGTGGAGCTCTTCAGAGGAGCCCCACAAGGGACTGGAGCAGTGATGATGATTTGCAGCCCGTCAGCAGACATCTGCAGAGAGTTGGGGAACAAGGTTTTGAGGACATTATGACTTCCATCTGTCATGGGCTAGACAGTGATACAAACAGTTCTTCCCAGTCCTGTGTACTGCAGCTCTAAATGGATTTCAGCGGAGTTGAACAATGCTTGTGAAATGGTAGATGAGACCTTTAGGCCTGCTGATGTTTCAGGAGAAGCTGTCTTTCTTGGGAACCAGAGTGTGCCTCTTCCCTCCCTCGGCGTGTTATTCTGATGTGGCTGTGGAGATAGAGCCAGGCTGGCAACAAGTCATTGCAATGATTTATTAGCAGTTTTACATTTTACAGTGTTGACACATTCTATGCACTTAGGAGGAGTAATCTCAGATAAAGGTTTAATCTCCTTTTTCTCTTCCTTCCCTTATTAAAGGATCTGAAAACAGCTGTGAAAAGTGAATAGATTTTAACTATTGAGCTCAAGCTGCCAAGATGTTATTTCCTGTAGCTTTGACTCATGCAACTGAAGAAATGAGTTGGATCAGAATATTGTTTGTAGAGGGGATTTTGTCTCCCTCTGCCACCCCCAGGCTCATCTCTATTTAAAACCAAAATACCAAGGCATGCTCCCATGTGTGCTCATTTTTCCTGCTGGAAAGGCAGCTCATCTCCGGAAGTGCTCAGAATGCTGTGAATCTGAGCCCTCAAAAGCCTCCCTTGAGCTCCCCAAGGTCACTCACTCACCAAGAGTAGGAGTCTGGGTTCAAGTGGTGTGGACTGAAGCCATTTGAGTTGCTCAGGAATGTGTGATGAGGAAAGCAAAACTTTCTTCATGACAGTTATCATCCTGGGCTGAGCATCTGACTTTCAATGAGACCTGCCCTCAAATCCATGACTGCACAGCATGGAAATCTAGTAAAACAGTTTGGACAAATCTGGTACTAAAATCAGCGTAGGTTGCATTAGCAATTAATTTTTACAAGTATTTTTTATCATATTCATGTCTAAATTGATGACATAATTCATTTAGCTGCCACAGAACAGAGTAAATTACTGCTCTCCACATGTGGGATAGGAGGTCACAAGATAAGTGTTCTTTTCTCATTTCCTTTATCTCAACATCTCCTTCTACACCATTTGCGCTGTAACAAGGCACAGACAATTCAGAGAAACCTCCAGACACTTCACAACCACTGCAGTGTTATTACCAGCAGCTGGAGGCTGTGTGCACAGCTTACATCCCTGTTGCATGGAGGTCCTGCACAACAGCTATGTATCATTAATGCTTCCCTCATGCAGAGATGTAATTGCTGCCTGGGTCTTTTGGTGGCTTTGTGCCCAAGGGTTCATTTCATTCTTGATGTATTATAAATGAACATAACAGTACCTCTTACAAACAAAATAAAGCAAACCAACCAAAGAACAAAAAACAAAAGCAAAACAAACAAACAAACATAAAAAAAAAAAAAGCACAAAACCACAACAGAACACTCATGCTGAAGAAGCTTTTGCTAACAGGCTGACCTGCTATCACATATTTAAAACTGTAGAAAGCACTGACAGCTGTCTTATATTATTACAGGATTGCTGTCACAGAAGTCACCTTGAATAACAGTACCTTGATTCACACATGTTAAGAGCAAAAACAGGGAGAAACTGTTGTCTTAATTTTCCAGAGCTGTTTAAATTAGGCATTGTAATGAGATTGTCAGTCATGTTATCTGGCTGTTGAGGCTTTGGGACTGCAGTGGTGATAGAGTTGTTCTTATTAAAAGATTCACAGCTGACATTAAAAAGGGAAAAGGACCCTTCAACTTCTTAGAATTAAAGAATCATTAAGGATTGCAAAAGACCTCTGGGATCACCTAGTCCAACCATCACTCTATCCCCATCGTGCCCACTGCCCATGTCCCTCAGTGCCACATCCACATGGCTCCTGAGACCTCCAGGGACATTGAATCCACCACCTCCCTGGGCAGCCTTGAGATGAAATTTTTCCTAATACCCAACCTGAACCTCCCCTGGTGCAACTTGAGGCCATTCCCTTTCATCATGTCACTATGACCTGACAGAAGAGGCCAACCCCCACCTCACCATGACCTCTGCTCAGGTGGTCGTAGAGAGTGATGAGGTCTGCCCTGAGTCTCAACTGAACAACCCCAGTTCCCTCAGCCACTCCCTATGACATTTGTGCTCCAGACCCTTCACAGCTTCGTTCCCTTTCTCTGGACATGCTCCAGGGACCCAGTGTCTTTCTTGTAGTGAGGGGCATTCTTGTAGAGGGCTGTCAGCACAGAAGGCTGTGACTGGGAGGCTTTGGTTGTTCACTGCTTCTTGGTAGAGCCATCTCCTAATGCATTCCTGATCTGCAGCAATGCCAGTGAAAGTTCTCCTACTCAGACAATAAAACACAGGTTGCACAGCAATTTAGTTTGGAGGAGAAAGCACTGAACTGCCTAGGGGAGGCCTGTCTGCATATAAGAGGGAGGATAGAGGGAAAAGGTCTTCCTTGCGCATCAGTAGCAGCCACTGCCTGGTAGGTAGTTACTGCATACTCCCTGTAAACACCCTCCGTGGGCAAATGCCCAGTGGGAATTTACATTAAATAAGCTCGGGATAAATGTCTCTCAGATGTTGGGTTGTTCAGTCTCTGCATGGTATATCCATACAAGGGTTGCAGAAGATAAAGCTCTTCAACAGAGGTGGATGTGCGATGCTTGCTGCAGGTACCAAATTATTTGCACTGTATATCAGGTACAGAAGTTTTGTTTCCAGATTCAGTTCTGGTATAGGAGAGAGGGGAAGCCAGGATAACAACCCTCTAAGCCAAAAGCAGCTGCTGCAGCATGGGAGTGAGCCACTCCTGGTGCCTGTGGGGCTTGGGGAAGAAGCCATAGGCTGTAGGCAGCAGGAGCGTAGGCCTGTGCCGGGTGAGTGGCCAACAGCTGGGGCAGTAAAATACCACAATAGACTCTTTGTGGAGACTGAGGACTTTTGGTATCATGGAGGCTTTTTCAGACAAATATTTGCAAGGGATGGACACGTCCTCACTGGCTTTGCTTGGAAGGAGGAGGTAAGCAAGCCTCTCAGGCACTTTCTCAAGCCCTGACTCTCTTCATGTGCTGCGACAGCTTCCTTGCTGGGGGGAACCATAAGGCAGACAGAGAGAATCACATCTTTGTCTAATGGCATGTTCCTGTTTTTCTTTTTTTCTTTTCTAGGGAAACAAGCAAGAAAGAAGTGCAAAGGACCGAAGAAAAAAGATGTTGGTGCTGTCTAATGACACAGCCCTGAGCATTCTCCTCTCCAAGCTGCTTCAAGACCACCTGGAGCAGACAAATAGCACTGCCCCCTCTACAGTTGGAAGCACTGGTGGCAGCCTGGAAATCATCTACGTGCTGATGATGGTCGGTCTCTTTGGGTTCTTCACAGTGGGAGTCATGGTGACCAATATCCGTGCTAGGAGGCTGGAGGACTCCCACAACCCCTACAACACGTACATTGCAACAGACATTTGGCACAAGAAAGACCAGGAATATTTTCAAGCAAAGCTTATAGAAAATTACAAGCTATGCTGTGTCTTTGAAAACCAGCTGGCAGTAGAGCAGCCAAGCATACACATTCCTGAGGAGAAGTCTTCCTAGCCAAATGGGAGAAAGGACTGAACTTTGCATGGAGACAACCCAAGCAATATCTGCTATGAAAGAGGCTAGCTCCCTTCCCACCTGTCAAGCTCCCGGTGCTGGCCTAGGACAGATTGAATTACAGAGATGACAGTGAAGCTGATGGGTTTGTGATGGCTCCGGTGCTGCAAAGTTGCCTGATCACATTGTTTCAGTCTCTGTAAAGTCAGGGAAGGGGACACACCAATAGGAGTATCATCAACTCATCAGCTTCACCTGGTGAGAAATGCAGTTGTTCATGTTGCCAGCATGAATTCTTACAGTAGTCAATATACTTCAAAACAAACTGGATCAAGCATAAGCTAGAGTTATTAACAGCCAAGTATTGTTCAGGCAATTGTTTTCGAGTAAGACCATTGTCTTCCAAGAAAATGTAGCAGAAAGATTTTCTTTGTATTTTTGAATAATTATTATATAAACTGTACAGTGTTGCACGAGTAGTTTCTCTGAGAATCATGTAGCTTTTTGAGATAGAATTTTTTTTTTTTTTAAGAATTTGCTTTATTTTTGCTGAAAACCATTTCTGTGAAAAAATGCAGAATTTGGAGGGAACGTTTTTAGTGACTGTCCTTAATTCACATTGTGTACCACAGATAAGACTTGCAGAGTACTTACGTTTTTCCTTCTTGTGGATCCAGGTCGATCTCAGAAGCAATATCTACCTTTGTACATGGACTGAGTAACACACAGTGTTGTGAGTCTCAATCACCTTTAATTATTGCAGAAGACCTAGGTGCTAGCCTTTGGTTGCAAAGTGAATTTCCACACTGTGAAAATTGGTTTCTCAAGATCTCTGCTATTTAGTCATGAAAGCAGCTTATCTATGTACCTAACTTGTAGCCCATGAGTTGTTTCTCTAGCTCCCAAGAGCAGCCCCCTTAGCACAGCTGTTTATTTCTGGAACTATCCCATGTGAGGAACCATGTCAGCAAGGTATTTCTGCCTGTGGCCCCCATATGCCCTCCTTCCATGGACTGTGTACACCAAACTGCAGGGAGAAGGCAGCAGCTGAACTCTGCTGCTCTAGCAGCAAATATTGGCTGTCTCTGCTATCAGGCAGAAATATGGCTGCTCTGAACACTGCCTTGCTTAAAATAGCAACCTAGCCAGGTCAAATCCTGTTTTCTTGTATGGGATCAAAGAAGCAATGGTCTGGGCAGGAGGGGACGTTTTTTTTTCTACTCTACAGATGTACATCTCATTTTTAGCTACCAGAGAGTGAGAAGAAATGGGAAAGGCTTGAAAAAAAGTCATGCAGAGCAGTTGCTTCAAAGGCAAGGCAAAGGCAGGGTGGGAGCAGATCACTACCAAATATTTGGATAGGCCAGGGATGCAAAGCACTGTACTTTCATTAAAGTATCATTCCAGCCATGTTTATCTTCCCATGATACTTAAACTTAGGACACTGATAACACTGTGTATTTTTTAAAATGTATTTGTATGGTGCCTACCATTAAGCTGAGGGTGAGGGCAATGTTTTAAGTGTCTTGAACAGTTTGGAATATATCTATCAGCTTAATTATCTCAGCCTTTGTCTCCTCTAGAGGAAGGTAGACCAAGCCAGGCTTTGGATAACTGTGAACTTCTTGACTTGGGCACTGTTCTTTTGGGTTCTTACCATGCAGTCTGTATGCTGCTTCTACTTCCCACGTTCTGTGAGAATGCAAATGCTCTCGCTTGTTGGTTATCTAGGTGTAGACCCACAAAGCATTGCTGAAAATGTTTAAACCTGCATTAAAAATGGCCTTCATTACATTAAAACCTTTGAACATTAAGCATTTCAAAAGGTCTGCCTCCTGCAGCTCTCCTTCCACTCCAGGTGCTTTCAGGTATTTTGGGCTGAGTCATTTGCTGGTGGCCTTATTTTAATAGGCCCAGTGTAGCTATTTGTGACAAGGTCATTGTCTGCATTACTTAGCTTCCACTTTTTTTTTTTTTTTTAATCTCTACCATTGTATTTATTTTAATAAGTGAGGAACCACTACACCTTAGTCATAATGTTTTTCTCTGTAACCAGACTACAAAGCACCTTTCTATGTCACTTGTAGACTCCCACAGTGGACCTTCACATTACCTTTCAGTCTTTTTCCTTCTTCCCATACATTTTTCACTTGTGAAAGAAAAACAATAAAATATTAATTACAAATGTTGCTTGTGGCCTTAGAAGTTTTTCTTCTGAGCTGTTTCATAAGCTTGCAGAAAGAGCACCGATTCTACCTGATGGGCACCCACTCACCCGTCACATTTCTACATCCTATTAATGAGGGCCAGGCCTGGGTGCTGGGATATGTCCCAGTACACCTAGATCAGGAGAAACAACAAAATGTCAGGCACAAATTCTTCACCTCAAATAAACTCGCAGGGTTTGCAGTTCACCAGGCAGCTTGACTCTGGTTCAGTACAACAAATGAGGAAGGTCTTTTGGCTCTGCACAAGGCCAAAACGAGCATCCTAGGATGCTCTGTTGATGCAGATTTTTAAGGTTAGAAAGGATACTTTTGATCACAGGAGAGATAGAAGTCGGGCCAGCCTGGTCTCTCTGTATTCTTGAAAAAGGCTCCAAAATCCCTTTCTGGATCACGTATTAACGATTTTGGAGATGGGAAGTGCGAGCCAGCTGCAGCCTCCATTGCAGAGCATCCTTCAGGACTTCCACATAGCTTCCACTTCCTCTGTCATTACAACTGACTAATGCAGGAAGGCTGACACCGAGTCCATCCCTGACTTCATGCAATGAAAGCACAGGTTGGCCAAGAAGTACCTACAGATGAGTGATTAGTTCACTTGCTCATCACCTTTGCCATAGACAAAACCTATCACGTTGTTACCAATACAACAGTGATCATATTTTCTGTTTTTTTTTTTAATTTCTTATTTAATCAGAGAGGTGGAAGAAGCTTAAAGTCATTAGGCAAATGTTGCACAAATGTTGCCTCAAATTCAAATTTTGTTGCTTAGGGGACATAAAATAGGCAAGGGAGCTCTCAGAGGTTTATTTTTCTCCAGTCCACAATAGCTTAAGTCCCTGGCTTCATCACCTATGGCTTATTCCAGTTGGCAGCCTTTCCGCTCATTGGCCCAGTGAGCGTACCTCCAGGCATAGGTATTGCTCACTAGCTGTTTATGCTTTATATAAAAGGAATTATACACAAAAGGGCATTCTGAAATATGGAATTGTATAAAAATGGCATTCTGAATTTAAGCCCTACTTTGTTAGCAGTGATGTGATGCTAACACACAGAAAATCTTAACCAAAGGCAAAGAATTAATATAGCATGTATATGCATATATTTTGGAAAATTCTGTGGAGTTTCAGACTAACTTGGAAGTTATGTGCAACAAAAGTTACATGTAGAAGATATATGGATAACTGCAGTACAGCATAAATGTGGACAACATTCTATGTTGTACCTCTGAGATGGACAGATCAGTCCTCATGCCTGAGAAGGAAGAAGCTCCAGGACAGTTGTAACTAGGTTATGAGACCATTGGTGGCCAAGGCGTTCCCTCTTCTTCCCTTTTCTGCCTGCCCTGGAAAGCTGGCTACATTGCTTAGACTGTGGTCAATGCTGTGATTGCTGCAGCTTCCCAGTCCCAAGCACATCTCTTTTGGCTGTGCTTGCAAAACTGTCACAGGAACGTCACCTGTAGTTCCCCTACCAAAGAAGACCTTCACCAGCCATATACGGTGTGAGCTGCAGCATGCAGCAGGATGCAGCTGCCCTTCTCCAGCAGCATGCAGTCATTTGCCTGAATGGCAACATGTTCATCTGTTACATAAATATAAATCTGAGGATATATTTGTATGGGATCATAGAATCACAGAATACTTAGAGTTGGAAGGGACCTTTAAAGGTCATCTAGTCCAACTCCCCTGCAATGAACAGGGACACCAATGCTAGATCAGGTGGTGCCTCACCTTAAAAGTTTCCAGGGATGGGGCATCCACATCTCTGGGCAACCTGTTTCAGTATATATAGATAGACAAATCTCAGCTTTAAGATGACTAGGTACTTGTTGTACATGTAAGAAATCCTTAGTGCTGATATGGGAGATCAAATCCCTAGTACTAAGAACTCCATGTGGAAAATGATTCATTGTCAAAGATAACTCCAATGCACAGGCTCGAAATGAGCTCCCCCACCTCACTTTATAGTTATCAGTGTTATCTTTATTAGCAGTTGGTTGGGTCAGACCTGCTATACCGGGAAACACACACAAAGACTAGCAGGAGGAAGCCGATAAAAATAGAAGATATGAGCAATCAGAAGTAAGCAGAACATTCTTTACAGCTGATAACTGAAATTATCTTATATCATATTTCTATGGTATCCTGTTTCAGTTTTACACGTCGCTATCGCTAAGCCAAACTCACTTGCTAATCTCCTTATCCAGCTGCAGCCATCAGCTGTGCATGTGAAACCTCTATGAAGCCTTTCTCAAGCAATTGCTCAAGGAACCAGCACAAATGCAATTGCTTTGCAGAGGAGGCTGGGAAAGGTCACGTTGTGTTTTACCAGTGGAACAGGCAGGATTGTTTTCCCTGAAACTGAAGCTGTCCTGTCTGCTTGGCTGGCCTTGTGGGCACCTTCAAGTGGAAAAATGGTCCTACTCAACTGCCTTCCAATGGCAAGAAGCAAAGGCCCATAGCCTGCCAAAATACTCTAGCAAATAACTAAATTCATGGTAGTTCTAGGGCAGGGCTTGCAAGAATGCTTGCATTTTGAGGCAGCTCTCAACAGCGTTTTTGAATGTGCTTCAGATGAAAGAAAAGGTAAAATTCATATAAATCTTATGGAAAATACGTAAGTACTAAATACAAAAGCGAACGTGGTGGCCATCTGCTCTGATTTAGCAGAAGAAAGAATGATGATTCTCATGCAATACTTTCTCTAGTAGACCTGGATTTTCTGGTTGGGCTACAGTGCATTATTTTCACAGGCACACCCAGCTTTGCTGAAGTAATTCTTCCACTCAGTCTGCAAAACCCACACACAGGAGTAGGGTCACCAACCTTGCAAGACCTAAAGCCAAGCAAAACAAAATGTGGCACCTTAACGTGAGAGCACTTCTTCTGAAAAATGCTTAACTCATTACAATAGCAGTTACAGAATGGGCACACATTGCACAGCTGATCTTCACAGCAATGCATTCGATTTTGACCAAGGTCCAGTTGGATTCTCATTCTGATGCTGTTTCGAGGTGCAGTAGCTTTCATACTTCTATACAAGAAAAACATGACTCATTAGTCCAGCTGTAAGCATTCATTCTGATTTGATCCCAAGGACTCAGAAGCGCATGATTACCCAATATGTTCATACTTCTCTCTTGGGCACAGCCCCATCCATAGTACTAATTCTGCCTCCCCATACTGGCATGTTTTCCATTTTCCAGTGTTTTATTCCATACTGCAGCCTATGGCCTTCAGACCTCCATCGCCATCTTCCCCATAGATCCACAGGTCCTTGCTTGGCAAAAATAAGTGTAACCCATCTGCCTTGGTCAAAAGAAGCCATATCAGCACAGGATCTAGCACATTGTTCCCTAAGTCATAGCTCCTATTTCCTTTTTCCTTATGACCTCCAGCTTCCAGTGGCAATGGTTAATTCAGCAGCTGTTCTGGTTCATTGTTGTGCACATAAACCTCAAACCTGTGGTCTTTATTCAGGCCCATGGCAACAGCCAGCTTAGAAACCTCCAATTTGACATGACTTTTTGTCCTGGAAGTGTTTTCTCAAGCACTTTTTATTATTCGCTTCTCACCTAACAGTGCAAAAAGAATCTGGGAAAAAGGGTGCAGACAATAATCTCATGCCAGCTTTGCACCTGCAAGCCAGATCTCTTCTCCTGGTTACTGGAGCCGAGCTTGGCTTACAGATGCAGCTGCAGATCCACTCCCAGCAGCTCAGTTCGCTGGGCCTCAGGTGTGAATGTGGCCCTGGGCTGCATGCAGAGAGCAGAGGAACAAAGAGTCAAATCCTTTCCATCCTTCTGTCATTCAGTGGCTTGGGGCTGGGTGGGCATTGAGATCTCTTCCAAACCAAACTCCTCTGTGATTCTATGATCTCGTATTTCATCAGCAGTAGTCTGAGAGAGCATCCATCCAAATCCTGGCCTTGGGAAAGGGATTGTAGCAGAATGAAAAATGAAATTTCAATAAAGGTAAGCAAAAGAAAATACATTTGAATAAAGGTAATAGTGCTGCATGCTAATCAAATTTCCAATGGTGTTGACAAACTGACTGCAGATCAGGTGAAATAATTGAGCCTCCTATCTTATCTCCAAAATACAGAAATTACTAGGCCCCTTGACACCATGTCCTGGAAATATCCAATATCCAAGCTGAGCTTGCTGGGACTCAGCAGGGAAACAGGAAGCCTTCAAATGAGTTTTGCTCTGTGCTCTCTGACATGAAGAAAAACACTTAAAAGCTTCTGCAGGCACTTTCAGGTCCTGTGCCACAAGACCAGAACCTTACCTCAATAGATCTTTTCCTGAATGTCTGTTTTAGAAACCAAACTTTAAGTGTTGCTGAGAAAGGACATTCCTCTGCATATTAGGCATGAATTGCTGAGTACCATAGGCTGGTGTGGCAAACTCCACATCTTTCTCACCTGTTCCATGAGCACTCACTGGTGTCACTACCTGGGAGAGGACATAGGTAGGTACACGTCATCACAAGGGCACCCTGACCCAGCTCAGATTTCTGTCCTATTTTCTTCTGGTCTCCCATGAAACATGACCACATCCGCCCTGACTGCACGGGGCAGCTCTCCTCCCCAGAGGCCCTTGTGGCTAAACTTGGGCACAGGTAGAGGTGGCAGTAACTGCTGGCAGTGCTGTCATTGTCTGCAGTGTGACTGGGTTACCATCCTCCAATTAGGATTCACCAGGATCAAAGACAAGGGCATCATCTGATTTTATGGTTCCCAAAAAGTATGAAGAATATGTTATACAGTGAAAAGCGATCCCCTATGGTCTGCTGGTGTACAATGAGAACTACCTTGCCATCGTATGCATTGAGTGTTTTGCAGCACAGCACCTGGATGCCAAGGCAAAACCACAGTAACAGCACAGACAATTGTTCGGCAAGTTAACTGGCAGTGAACCCATCCAGCAGCTGCTCACAGAGATCAACAGCCAAGTTAAAACACCAGACCTTACTGCCCAGCTCTCCTTCTAAAACAGCCAGGACCAAGTGCAGTAGGAGCATCACAGCCATACCAGTGGCACCAGCTCTTTCTTTCTTCCAGATGTAGGCAAACCTCTTCCCCCTCAAACTTCCTTCAATGAGAAGTGAAACAAGCAGGGTATTACCCTGCATCCTCTTTATTTACTCTCTTTATTTATCCACAGAAGTAGCTGGTGCTTTGGGGGGATCTTCAGAGAACTCATTAGCCTGTTAAAATTAAAAAAAAAAAAAAAGTAGTAGAAAAGGGGTGTTGCAACCTAGCTGTGGTTTTATTAGATGTGTTTGCGTTGTTGTTACAGTTTCCACTCAACAAGGAGAGTGAGCACACACCTACTGCAGGGAGCAGACCAGTGCATACCAGTCAGTACCTTGCTGCATGGATGCATACTTCTTGCCTCGTCTAAGGAAACACATTTAAACCCTAGAGCAGGTGTTTCAGGCTAACATATTTTATCTGGAACTCTTCAGGGCAGGGGGAAGTGGAAATCAGCAATTGCAGTGGCTGGGACAACATGGGGCAACCTGTCAAACTGCCTGCTGCTGTTGTGGGTGCCTCTCTAAATCATAGCCTGACACAAATGCATCTCCTCAACCAACACTTCTTTCTTCCATTTTTGGGAGTTTGGGGACACATCCTTGTTGGTTGTTACCAGCTGTCCATGTAATGGCTTTAGAAATGTCCAAATCAAGATCAGAGGAAGGCCACAAAAATGGTCCAAGGGATGGAACAACTCCCTTAGGAAGACAGGCTAAGAGCTGGGGTTGTTCAGCCGGGAGAAAAAAAGACTCTTGGGAGACCTGACAGTGGCCTTTCAGCAATCTAAAGGGGAGGTGTAAGAAAGAAGGGAACAGACTCTTTAGCAGGGTCTGTTGTGATAGGATAAGGGGAAATGGTTTCAAACTAAAAGAGGGGAGGTTTAGACTGGATACAAAGAAGTTTTTACAGTAAGGGTGGTGAGGCAGTGGAACAGGTTGCCCAGAGAGGTAGTGGATGCCCCATCCCTGGAGACACTTAAGTCTGGATGGGCTCTGAGCACCTGATAGAGCTGTAGGTGTCCTTGTTCTTTGCAGGGAAGCTGGACTAGGTGACCATTAAAGGTCTCTTCCAACTTGAACAATTCTGTGATTCTACGAATATCCAGGAAGATCTTCGTAACAAGTGGTCCAGAAATAAAGTCCTGACTGCTGATAATGCAGCAGAAAGAGTAAGCCCACCAGCACAGCTTCATCCCTCCCAGTGGCTGCATTCACAGGGCAGCAAAATCAATGTCTTTTCCCATGCTGTAAGCTCCCTCCATGCCCTCTTCTTCCATGCACTCAACTGATAGTTGAGTACAATCAGGAGTGAAACATGGGAGAAAAAAGGACTTTGTGAACTCTCATGGATATTATCAGCATTCACCACAGGTGACGTTGGTCTTCAGCACTACACTTGGTTTTCCTGATCTAGCTTTCCTCCTACAGAGAGGGCACTGCTCATCTTTCTTTGCCACCAGCAGCCAGCAGCCACTGCCGCAGGCTGGCTTGGGTTGTCCCAGGATGATGTTGTCTTCAGCAAGAGCTCCTTAATGTATAGCCTGTGGTGGAAACAGGATGTGAAGCACAGGATGGGCGTAGCAATTACTTTTATTGCTGTCCTGAAGGTGATACTATTCAAATCGTATTACTGTGTGTATTGGCTAGGAGCCAAAAACGTGAACATTGGACCACAATAAATGTGGATCTTTTTGGTTCCCAGGTACAGAATTTTACTGCCAGTAGGTGAGTTGTGGGTGGCAAAACCTAGATGTGGCTCTGGTACAACCAGATCCTGAAGCAGTTACAACCGCACAAAGACTGCACGTGAAGTGAGTTAAGTGATAATGCAACTGTCCTGTGGGATGCCTTGTTCTGAAGCACACTCTGTACTGAGAGGATGGGTCTCAGCAGCTCTCAATGCCTCCCAGTACAGCACTCAGACAGCGTAAGGATATGAAACTTTCTGGGAAGGGAAGAGTCTGAGAAGGGTGGGAGAGCACTGAAGACTGTGGAGGTCTGGAGGTATGCAGAAAGCTAAAAGCACTTAGGATGATCAGCCAACAAATTTTGGAAAAACTACAAAAAAAAGAATGAAAGTAAATTAACAAAAGGGAGCCTAAACCTCACTGCCTTAGACTTATCAACAGGATCACAGGCTTGAAAAGTGGGCCCATGAGAACCTAGTGAGGTTCATTAAGGCCTTGCACAAGGTGTTGCACTTGGGACTGGACAGTTCTTGATATGAGTACAGACTGGGAGATAAACTCCTGGAGAGCAGCTGTGCCAAGAAGGATGTCAGGGTCCTGCTGGACACAAGCTAGCAGTGTGCTCTTATAGCTCAAGATGCAAATGGTATCCTGGGCTACATCACCAGAGGGGCGACCAGCAGGGAGAGGGAGAGGATTGTCCTCTGCTCTGCCCTTGTGAGGCCCAATTTGGAGTACTGCATCCAGGCCCGGGGACCCCAAAACAAGAAGGACGGGGTGCTCTTGGAGTAGGTCAGAGAAAGGCACAAAGGTGATCAGAGGGCTGGAGCACCTCTCCTATGATGAAAGGTAGAAGAAGTTGGGATTGTTGGGCCTAGGGAAGAGAAGGGAGACCTCATTGCGATCTTCCAATACTTGAAAGGAAATTACAAGCAGGAGGGGGACCATGCAGTGCCATACAGTGAGTGGGCACATTAACTGCTGAGCAGACAGACACGACAGCACCTTGCTTCTTTCCCACAGTCCCTGTATATGAGCAGAGCTGCAACAATGTTTTGCAAAAGCAGGGGTTCTGATGAGCTCTTTCACACACCTACACTTGGGCACGGAGAGAGAGAAACAAAACACCAAAAAGCCAGTACTAGCCCAAGGCCTGTTACTGCAATAGCAAAATGAAAGCTCTGGCTCATCCTCAGCTGCAGAAGCTTGGGCAATGCGATCTGTGGCATGCTGTGACCTGTGCAAGTCTGCATGTACTGCCTTGAGATGAGTCCATTACTTGTACCTCCCACCCTCAGACTCCGCATCTTCCAGGAAGACAGGATGACTCGGCCAGCAACAAGTAAGGTGGAAGAAGGACATAGCAGATAGTTGCCCTGCTCATCTAGGGTACTTGGAAGGATTTTTCTACATAAAATAGCTCCATATTTGTAACAAATCCTCCTCAGCTCATGCCTGATTCTCTGCAGACTCAGCGTAGTGCTCTTCCAGTACTGGCTCCTCTTGGTGCCGCTGCAGCACATCAGCTTCCTGAGCATTGTGCTTCTTGGCTTTCTTGTGCTTCCCTGAGACACATCAGAACCCTTTGGCCCCCAAGGAGGATTGCTGAGGAATGGGCTTATCTCAGCTTCCCTGTCTTGAGGGTGGTTCGTTCCTGGAGTAAATTCATGTTGGTTTGTTTCTGCCAGGGCATGACCCAGATTTCTGGGGAGAGGAAGTCACAGGGCTTGTGTGCGAGGCATCATGTGGGGGTGAGATCCTCAGTACCCCAATGTCCTCAATGACCAGTACAGTTCTGTTGCTCATCTTAGATCCAGACATTCCTTCATCCCACTTCCTCCCAGACAGGCAGGTCACCTTGGCTCAACAGGAAATATTGATTGAAGATATGATCCACGTTATATACCACAGGGATGACAGCGTGGAAAACAAGTTTGCATGCTGCAGAGGAAAGTGTGCATCGGAGATGCATCAAGTTCAAAGCTCACCTGGACTTGTCAGGTGCTTCAATAGCACATTGAATCTTCTATTCCTGACTCATTGCCAGGCATGACTGTCTTGATAATGTACTTCCAGGTGTCCTCAGATGCTAGAAGCCAGGAGCACACAGACTAGCTCAATTTCCACCAATCACTGAATCGGCCTCTGGGGCTCTGATTCTCACTGTAGAGTTGGTGACACTAAAACATAAAAATTCACAAATATGACTAAATAGCCATACTAATTCATATTATTTTCTTATGCTATCTTTAAAGATAATGAAAGTTCAGTAATAAAGGGATCGGTTCTTCAGCTGGTATGCCTTAGCTTATTTGGGGGTCCATATGCCTTCATAGAAAGATTGCCAAATTAATACTTCCAGCCTTGTTGTTTTGTTTGTACTCCAAACCTACTCCTTTGTCCTTCATTCCTTTTAAAAAGAAAGGTGCTACCTGGCACCAGCACAGACTTCTAGGTCTGTATATGGAGGAAAGAAGCTGTCACCCGTGCAGGTGCTGAGTGCTTGTTCCTGCTGAAGGAATAAGTTTATATAGCTGCCCACCTCTTGCCATCTGCACCACAATGGGATCCAGCACTCCCATCCCTCTCCTCGCCTAAACATCTAGTCTACTCCAAAACCTTTGCTGTCTTTGTAGATAAATGTACCTGAATCCTCCCTGCAAGTGACGTGATATCCTTGCTGTCCTGACTTGGGAAGGACAAGAAAGGATCATACATCCTTCGCCCTGGATGAGGGGAGTCTGTCTTACAGCACTTTTACTGCTGACACTAATCACAATCACTAGAAAGCAAGACCTTCTGGAGGATGAACTGTGCTAAGAGACAGACTCATTAGCCTTTGTGACTACCTTTCTCTCCCAATTAGCAGGGAAGCTCCAAACCACAGTCCCAGGGAGTGAAGCAAATCCCACATTTGGTGTAGATTTGAGCCTGTCCCACTTGTAGTCCCATACTGTTGAGGGGATCAGACGGACATAATCACCAACGGGGATGTTATCAGTGTTCATACGTTTCCATTTGGTTTTGTTTCCAAGAAAAAGGGCCATCAAATGCCCTTTTTTGAATCCATGCTCTAGCTCGAGAGAGAGGTTGGGACACAGCCAGCGCACATCTGCAGCTCAGCCTGATGCAAGGCAAGGCAGACATGCCTGTGGGTGTTTTGTGTTCTTCACTGTGTTTTGTTCTATGGAGAGATCATGACTTTAGACCAGAAATGCTCTCAGTGCCACATATCATTCCTGGAGCCAGCAGTTAGCTGGATAACAGTTCCCACATCCTGACAGCAGAGCAGGTAATACATAGATGGAGGAAAGCACAGTGGGGAGCTCATCCCAGCCTTGCTTCTGGGAGCTCTTAGATCTCTTTTTCCCCAACCAGTAGCTCCCTGCTTCTGATTATTTTCCTATTTCTGGCTCTGCATTTGTTAGCCAAAGGTGCAGCTCATCTAACAAGTTGCTGGTACATTCAAAGCACGATGTGCTATCCAGAGAAGATTAAACATGAAAAAACAAATAGTTTGAACTGAGTTCCTCAGCAAGATTTATGAATCTGTCTAACTGCAATTTCATAGCAATAACTGCTGCTGCCTTCTGAAGGCAGATGTATTCTGCTGTCATAGGTCCTGCTTACCATTGCCTTTAACACTCCTGTTCCCTCCCATCTTTTGGCATGGAAGGAAATCCAGCCTACTTTAGTGTGAGCTTTCCTCTTCCAAGAAGTGCCTTCAGTTTTTTTCTGCTTATACAAAGCAACCCAGCAATAGCAGTCTATGGCCCCCATCACAAAATCTGAATTAAATCTGCAGTGTTGCAAGCTGTGGCTGGTGTTTTTTGTTGATCTTAGAGGGGGTCTTGATTGCAAAGGGGTATAACTTGTGCTGTTTTGCCATGTGGAGGGTGGAACATGAATGGAATGGAATAAATGAATGGAATAAAACACCCCTACCCAGCTGGCAGAACAGGATATAAGAGGTTGTGGCAGGAGGATGCAAGATGCAAGATAGCAAGGTTGCTTCATCCAGCATCCTCTTTCCTATTCCCATCTACTTTCTTTCCCCATCCTTTCACCAGGAGGGTAGAGCAGGAAGAGCAGGGATGTAAGTGTGCACTACAAGGAGACATAGCTACCCAGCCTCTTCCCTCTGGCATGGTGAGGCGGCATCAGCCAAAGACATTTGGGGGGAGCAGGTACAGAGCTGTTTTCTTTCCTCCTCCTGTAGATTTTAAAATGGCACACCTATGATGAATAACCAAAAATCACCCCAGGCCCACATCTACACTTACACAGGCTTCGTCCAGCAGCAAGCACCTGCCTGAAACAGTCTTCACGCTTTATTGTGGCCATACTGAAACAGCTGAGTCCTGGTAAACATTACCAGCATGCTCTGCAAGATGAGGTACGCAGATAGCCACCTGCCTTGAGCCCCCAGGTCCTATAAGCCTTGTATACAGACAGTATCCTGTTACCACATTACTTTGTTGACACTCCCTCATGCATAATGTGTCTGTGATTACTTGCCAGAGGCAAGAAGCAGAAGCCACTCCTCTCCTCTGCTCCTTAAATAGTTAAATGCTTTGGTCAGCTGGGAGCAAGCCTGACAGGTGGAAGAGGTGCTGCTCCCAGGACTGAGACAAGGCTGCATGTAAGTAAGGTGTCAAGGCAAGTATAACATTTCATAGCTGTTGTTTTGACTTCCTCTATGTAGTAACAAATAGACACTGCTTCAAATTTAATTTCTCCAATATTTTGGATATGCTCAGTGGATCTTCTTTCCCCCTAAAATGCTGTCCTCTTCAAAACAACTAGGTTTATCACTCAAGCTACTGGTTATTTTTGGAAAAACTTTTGAAAATTAGCTAGATATGGCATAATGCATGCAGCTCTAACAGTGTTTTTGTATCTTCTTGTGTGTTTGTGTATGTGGGGAGAGTAGAAGTTTAAGCACATGTATGTGTACGTGCATTTTTATGTGTGGATTTGTGCCTACTTATGAGACAGGTGATAGAAGCATGTATATATGGTTGGTATGTGTGGAACACAACCTTCCACACAGACAAAAAATGGTCAAAATGAAAAATAATGCAGCCTTTAAGGTGTAGAAAAGCAATGCAGAGGGAAATGGACAGAAAGGGAAGGAGTCCCACCGTGGAAAGAAAGGCAGATTTCTAACGTACCTAATTCAAGATGGGAAGGAGATACAGATGTTTGAGGTCTCGAGGAGTGCTGATGGGCAGAGGCTGTAAGGGTGTATGAATCTGCAGACCAGGGGCACAGCACGACACCTGTTTTCTCTCCCCTAGAGGCCTGGTGTGGCACAACCGCAGACACTAATCCTTCCCCAGTCAGCACCAAAGGCAGATCCTACCCTAGGTTTCCTCTTTCTCATTTTTGAGTGAATACTCAGGTTCTGTTTTTCTATGGTGCTGCAGTTGTGCTTGGCCCCACTGTCTGCTGGTTAAAAAACCTAGCAGACCTACTGTGCTGCGTGCTTGGCCTGGGGGGAATTTGGTGGCCATTAAAGCCAGAGGGAATTTGGTGGCCATTAAAGCCAGCGGGCAGCACTTTGCCCTTTCAGCTCGTTATGTCATTTGCCTTAGGCCTCTCATTATTGTTTTCTGGGGGTTGGTACCTGCCCTGTTGCTTTATTCTGCTGTGTTTTGTGCAGGAGAAAAAACCATTACACATAAATGCACCCACCCACAAGTTTTATGTACATGCAGAATTTTACTGTGCTGAGGTGGCAGATGGCTCACTGATACCCTTCGTTGCAGACATTTTAAGTGCCAGTCCAATGTTTAACTAGCTTCACTTCTTGAGAGCACAAAGCACTGTACTCTTGGGTGTAACAGTACAAAAAGGACACACAGAACTATTAGAGAGCATCCAAGGCAGGGCTACAAAGGTGGTGAGAGGCCTGGAAGGGATAAGAGAGGCTGAGGCAGAGCAGAGGAGCTGAGGGGAGGCCTGATGGCAGCTGCAGCTCCTCACTGCTCCTCACTGCTCCTCACTGCTCCTCACTGCTCCTCACTGCTCCTCACTGCTCCTCACTGCTCCTCCCTGCAGCAGGAAGCAGAGGGGCAGTGCTGAGCTTTGCTCTCTGTGACAGCAACAGAATGCAAGAATGCTGGAGTTCAGCACGTTTCTGATTTTTGGATGGTGCTCTTGGAAGCTGGCCTCAATCTTTATGGGTCTCTTCCAACTCAGGATATTCTATGATTCTTTATGATTCTTTAGAAAGTGGCGCTTTGTTCTCCATTTTTGAAACCCAGAAATTTGTGCTCGTCAATAAAGGACTGATCCTGCTCCAGAGGTGACAGGAGTCATGGGAGCCAAGAGTCTGGGCTGCAGTCACAGAGTCTCTCTGTCAAGCAGATAAAGGGACATTAATACAACCCTGAGCTTTGGTCCTCCGCTAGTATTGCAGTTCACCATGGCATTAGCCACAAAACCAAGGGCAGTTGGCATAGCAAAACAGGTTGAAGAGGCCCTGGCCACATCTTCACTTCTCACCCTGCAGTAGTAAATGTCCACCTGCCTCTGTGAGTAGGTTCTGTATAAACTTTTTGCTCAACTCATGGAACCGCCTGCGGTGGTTATCTGGCTATTAATAGATTCCAAGCAGAGCAGTCACCTCCCAGCCAGCATAGTAAACACCTTCATTAGAGGATAATAGTTGCAAGAAGGAGGAAACCTAACCAGGAATAGCTATTTTAATCATCCAGGATGTTCAAGCAATTGCAGACACCCAGTCAGTTCTTCAGCGCTCAGGTGACCGGCTCATCCTAGCCAGATGGAGAGGAAATGCCTTCCTTCCTTGAATCAGAAGCACTTACCACCATCCCAGTACAAGGCACAAGGACAAAAGGTTGACTGCCACCAGTGCCTGCTCTGGAGAGATCAAGTAAGATGAGAAAGGAAAGGAGGCTGCCAGCTGGGAACCTAGCTGAGATTTTCCATGGGTAGCGTTCTAGAGTTCATCAGAGAATTTTCAGGGCCTTTTATTCTGTTATTCACATCCAGCTCTTTAAATGATTGAATGAGATTTATGGAAGAGGTCCAGCCTTCAAGTGTTATAAGTCCCCTGAGTTTTACAGTTGCACTGTCAGTTTGTACAGGTGCTTTGCAACAGAAGTGCTTAGTAGGTCAACCAGTGCTGGTTGCAAAGTGCAAAGTGATGAAAACAGAAGTAAGGAAAGTAAATGATTTAAAATTAGTGGAAGTTACATATTTGGGATAAAACTCTTGGCTTCTATTTACAGCAGCGAAAAACCTTATGGGCAGATTTTCACAAAGCTTTTCTAAGATTAACATATGCTTCTCAAAAAAGGGGATTTCAGATAACTAAAAAAAAACCCAACCAACTAAACAAACAAACCATTATTTGGATGTGGTGTTGAGAAACAGAGTCAAAACTTTAGATTTTTGCAAATAGAATTTCTTCATGATTTGCACAGAGGCAATATATTAAGTCATTCTTGTGCTGCAGATTACTTTTAAGAAGCTCGTAAAGAAGTCAACACTATGAAATGTGATTTGACAGGAAATTATTTATCTCTCAAGTTTCCCTCTCAGCAAGATAACAAACTTATATCCGCTTGGTTTTATTTAGTTCCTTGCAACAGCTCCTTTTCAGTTCACCTTCTTTTACTGAGGATGATTTAATGTCTCTGTGCTTGTGCTCTAACATCTTGGTGGCAATGTTGTTTGCATTATGGTGGTACCTAAGAGTGAGTCATCCCTTTTCCCGAGATAGTCACTGGAATTGATAGTGTTATTCCTTCATCCTGATTTTAATGCTAGGTCACCAGCAACGCAAAGTCAGCATACAGGAGTATCATGTGCCCATGTACGTGCATGCGCATCTTTCATGCAGAAGACAACAGTGCTTAATTCTCTTGATTCTTGCATTAACTTCCCACTGACTTTCACAACAGCTCTATGCATGCAAGCTACACAGTCAATAGGTATCTGAGTGCAGATAGTTAGTTACTCAACAAAGGAAGGGAACAATGCGAAAGACCTGTGCTTGAAGACACAAAGGTCAGGGGTGCTTTAACCAGCTGATTTGGTTCCTTTGTTCTGTTTTGTTTAGATTTGCAGCCAGAGTGGAAAGGGAGAATGGCTTTCAGCAACCACACAAATGGCAGTTCAATCATGCCGAAATTATTCCATATGTATGTGGAGCAAAAGAAGACCCTTCGATTCAACAACCACAGCAACCCAGCCTTGGAGATGCAGGAGGAGATAATGGCATCTTTCTATATCCTCATCATTGTTGGGTTTTTTGGCTTTCTTCTGTTTGTCATGATGCTCAGCAATATTGTTTCCAGCAAGCCTGAAAACTACATTGACTATCTCTATTCTGGGAAGTTTAATCCTCAGAGAAGCAAGGTGGAGCTTTCAGAAAAGGAGAGCAAAGACACTTTTGTTATCATCAACGGTGCTGCCTTAATGAATCTGCAAAAGCAGGACATCAAGTATATCACCGGACTGGAGGCACTGAGCACAGATGCAGTTCTGAGGAATGTATGAAACTTCTCTTTCGTTATTACTATTCTGCTGTGTGTAAGGAGACCCAAGAGGGATATTTTTTCATTTATGAAAGTGAGAAAGGAGAGTCTGTGCTAGGGCAGATGCAAAACTGTCTTGTGCAAGTTTCCCACATGAGAACTGTGAAGGTTCCCAAGCACAGCGAGCAACGTGTGCTATTTCAGCCATGGTCCTTTGGAGGACAGGCTAGGAGTCAAGTCCTTACTGGCCTACTCCTTCATGGCTGCATTTATCACGCGCTTTTCTAACTTCCCTCTCAGGAAAGACTGTTGCTTCAAGCAGGGCACTGTTTCTAGTTGGGGCATTGCTGTTGTGCCTGTTTGCTGTTATTGAGGATTTATTTATTTGGGAAGTTGAAGCTATCAGTGAGCCCATTGGATTTGTGCTCTGCAAGCAGAGAGAGCCACGACAACCTCTGCATCCACCTTCACCATTATGCTGGGCAGCCATGGAGCTAAACGCGTGGTCAGCCTTTTTGAAAGGGAGGTTACGTGGAGGCACACACAAAAAATTGAACTTATTTGCTTGCTTGCCAGGCTTGGTCTGCAGTGGGTTTTTGACATTGGTCATGCATTTCTCAGCAGCGCTCTTCCTGCACATTGAACCTTTCCCATAGCCCAGGGCAGCAAGGTGGTCCAAGACATCCTGATGTCTCCCCAAAGCCTCTCACAGGACTTACCTGTCCACCATCAGGACTCAGGAGCCACAGTCTTAGGGCATTAGTAATCCCAGGCTGATTCCTTCAGTATAGTGCTAATCCGTCAACGTGAAATCCCACAAGCCCCCAGCCTCTGCTGCTTCTTTTTGGTGGTAGCCAGTAAGCAGGAGCCTGGCATGGAAGCTTGAGGGTGCTTTCTGCCTTGATGCTGGACACCATGCCTCAGTAGGCACAAGAAGATGCAGTTTGCTCAGCACACAGATCATGGGTGTTTATCCCAAGTCCTGCAGAGCCCTGGCACACAGTTGCTGACGACGATAGCTATGGGGGGGCGCCCATCAGCAGTGGACTTCAGCTTGCTATTACCGGTCCTTGCATTCATTGGAAAAGTCTCAGGAGTCTGGAAACTACTGGTGAAAGTACACTGAGAACACGAGGGCATTTTGAAGCAAAAATCCTATTAAGTCCTTTAAAACTATGTACCTGTGGGGTGGTGTTGCTGGTTCCACTCAAACACCTTTGTGTTTCTGTGTGTTTTTACTTTGTGTTACTGATAGAAAATTCTCAACAATTTGGTACTCTAAAAAGCATTTCTTTCCTTTTCTCCTCTAATTTTTCTTCAACAGGCTGCCACTAAATCCATAGCCTCGTGTTTGCTATTTTTTTTTTTTTAAATCATTTTCTGGCACAATGTACTGTTATTATTGTGAGTTTTTGCCACTTTTTGCCTGAAAATAATTTACTTCCTGTGGGCCATATCCTTCAAGGCAATTTCCACAGCCTGATCTTGTAAGACACGTTTCAAGGCTGATGCTTCCAGCCACTAGCCAAGATGAAACCCATACCACTCTCTTGGCTTTCCACACTTCTTGCTTGAATTCCAGAGATTCAGCTTTCCAATGCAGGCATCTCTTTTTTTGGACAGGTGCACAGTCCTCACACACTGTCTCTAGTGGAAACCAATTAGGCAGTTCTGTCAGTTTTGGACTATACTTCCTTTGGCTTCATCATGGCGTCTGGTTTAATAACTTCATGCTTTGAACCATAATCTGCTGTTTATGCACACTGTTCCTGTCTGCACTTGGTAGCCATGCTCCCATTACCACAGCTCAGCTATTCAGATCTTAAAAATTAGAGGTGTTTTGAAGGTGGAAAAAACACTTGCAGTTCCAGATTTGTTCCTTGTATGGTGTTTTTCACAAGAAGGCAAATACTGCAGTCCATTTTGAAGAAAGACAAATAGCTGGCTGCTGCAGTGACAATTTCTCCTCCTCTGTAGACTCGATTTATCTATTTTCCAGTCTTGCAACTGTGTTAGCTAGCAGAATCAAATCCCTTTTTCCATGAGTGTTTGATACGAGCTTCAGACATCCATCACTACATAGAGTTCTGTGCAGAGGAATTTCACCTCCTTCAGCAGTGGCCTCTGCTTTTCATGACAGGCTGATGCAAGGGAAACACCAGAACACAGGGTGAACTCCAGCGTGCTATTTATCTCTCTGAAATTCAGCTTCTGAAAACTGATCTATTGCTAATGTATGGCTGATGTGTTGGTTGATATCCCCTTGGTTCTCCCCTTGAAAGAGCCTGTTCCTGCTCACATCAATAATCTGCTCTTGCAGTCTGAGCATGCAGGAGGGGTGGGCCCTTCCCCAGCCTGTACTCACCGTGCAACAGGGTCTCTGCACTGTGTACTCAGCACTTGAATCAGACTGAGCATTGATAACATCCCATGTCTCTGTCTCCTTCCCAAATTGAGGCACACTCCTCAGCTCTGTGCTAGCTCCATACTGGGGTGAAAGTCCAGGTGTGATCCTCCCATTCTGTGCTCTGTGAAGGAAGCTTTCCTTCCCTTTTCCCTTCCCTATTTCAGGGACATGTAAACGTGTACGTGCTATTTCAACCACATCTGCTAAAAAGCTTCAGCTCCTGAAGATGCTCCATTCCTACACTTTCCAAGCAATAGAGGGAGCTGTGTCTCTGATGCCACCAATGGAGAAGTGCTAAGCTCAACCTCTGTGGAGGATCCCTAATGCAGGAAAACAAATTTCATCATTTTTCGCAAGGTGCCTCACAGATCTTTGTGGGAATCCTTCAGCTGTTGTGCTATTCTGTTCTGAGAAATTTGGCACTGTTACTTGAGATACTGGCTCAATTTATTTTCCAAAGTTTCCACCCTTCTCTGTGTTTCCATCCTTAGGCCATCACTGATTTTGGCAAGTGCTTCTCTTATTGGTTCCATCATGGATCTAGAGTTAAAATTACATACTTCTGGAAATTCTCTTTTGATATCAGAAGCATTGCTTTGGTGTGAGACTTTAGCTGGTGCTCAGTATGTCATCAGATAGTCAGGAGTGAAAATAGGTTATTGAAATTGGGAATAGCATTTTCTAGAAAAAAAAAATACTGGAAAAAAAACACAACACAGATAATATTCCCAAGTATTAGTTAAAAAAAAAAAAAAAAACAAATCAATCTTACATGACACTTTATTTAGATAAAAATAAAACACTAAATCTCAAATTCAGCAACTTGATTTCAGCTGGTACTTCTAACATAAAATAGCAGCAGAAACGCTCACTGGTTGCCTAACATCATACCCACTGCTGTTTGTTTGTATTTCATTGTGTTCCATATTTCATTACGTTTTTATTCTGGACTTTAAAATAAAAGATTTGTGATGATTTTTAACTTGTGTAAATGTGGTGACCGGTGACCTAATGACATAATTACTACTGAAATGGGTAATTGGCATGTAACCGATAATTGGTAACCTAATTGCTTCGTTAATGGGGACTTTGTTTGTGGGTAATTGGTAAATTTGTCATTTTGCTAAGCGAAACAATTGAGCTCGGTACAGCACCCAGAAATAGCATGAAGAAAGGTGAGGCCTCTACCTTCTTTTCATGGGGAGCAGGAGGCCGCTGCGGCTGGACACCTGGTGAAACACTCCGTGTGGCACTGAGCCCATGGAGATGTGGGTTTGTGTCTTAGAATACTGCCTTCTGCCTGCTCTCCAAGTGTTTTTAATAATATTGAGATACTGGGACTATGAATAATTGTTTTTTAAAGCAGGTTAGCAGGTGGGTTTCTGTTATATACATGACAGGAACAGAGTAGAACCCAGTTCTCAAATAATTCTTCTGATCAGGAGGTGAGAGCAGTTCGTGTCTCCTGTCTCACTAAATGTCAGCAGCTAGCACTATCATTAGTATCTTCTTAACCACTAAGGCACAGACCAGTTTGTGAGGGCTGATGGAAACAGTGCTCAACAGAGTCACAGGCACGATGGTGCCACCTGACAGGCTGGGAGGGACAGTGTCCTTCTGGGGCAGCAACAAAAGGCAAAGGCACGGACCTTGCCCATCCTCCTAAGCAGAAAGGCTGATGTGTGGTTCCTTCATCCATCCTGATAAGTCCTTTCATTGTCACATGAAAGCAAAAATAGCCTTTGTCCCTTCGCTTTTGACCTGATAGTGCAAAAATACAAGAGTCTGGAGAGCTGGAGGAACACTTTCAGGGCTGTTTACTGTGGAGAGCCTAATCTGAGGAAGATCAAACCCAGTTTTCCCAGGCAAGCTGCAGTTATACCTACATGTATGGTCCAGTTGAGAGGAGGACCGTGCTTTTTAAACAAGCCTCCTGATGGCTACAGCTTTCATTGCTTTGCATCACTGACCAGCCCCAGAGAATGCACATCAGCTGGGCACCACAGTTTTCATTCCCTGGGGAGCCCACTGGGGACAGAAGTAGACTAGTGCTTCTTACCCTTGACTGGAGTTGGGATGGGCCTCAGAGGGATAAGTTGGGCAGTGTGGAAGAGCCTGGTGTGGCCTGGAGGCCTAATGGACAAGCTTGGTGAGAGGTGAGAGTAGAGAGGAGGATTACCTCACTCTGGCCCCTGGGGATTCTGTTCAGATGCTACCACCATTACTCCCCTGCCCTGTTTTCTACTGATATCTACTGACAATCAGAAGGTAATTAAAAACAAAGAGAAACAAAAGGGAAACACCCTTTTTATGAGCCTATCTCAAGGATGGCAGTCTCCAACTCATTCACAATTCAGTAAATCCTCTCTGGAGAGGACAGAAGGAACCTTCCATTAAGGACCTATTTAGGCAACAAGAGATATGATCTGCAGTTCCAGTGGGTGTCATGGATGGATTGCTGGTCATAGGCACAAAAGAAAATTACAGAATGATACAAGGAACCAATAATTCCAGTAGGAACTATTCGTGTCACAGAATCACAGAATCACAGCATGGCCAGTGTTAGAAGGGACCTCAAGGATGCTGAATCTCCAACCCCACTGCCACAGGCAGGGCCACCAACCTCCCCATTTAATACTAGACCAGGTTGCTCGGGGCTCCATCCAACCTGGCCTTGAACACCTCCAGGGATGGGGCATACACTCCTGATTCATTAGGAGAAAATTACATCATGGTGTGAAATACTAATAAAGATAAATCAATATTATTTTGTAGTGTATTTTCATGTGAATATGAATTGTAGATTCTAGTGGGTTTTTCATATGTTTGCAGTCTGGCATTGCCATCATTCTGCATCTGATTAACAGTTAAATCATACATGCTTCTTTCTGGGGGTAAACCATTCATCTTTGTTGTGGTTGAACCCAGCAGGCAGCTGAACACCACTTGCCATTTGCTCACTCCCCACCTTTGTGCACCAAATGAGAAGGTGAAAAGACTCTAAAAACCAGATTAGTTCTAAAAATACATCACCCTGAAGTGGTGTCTGAGGCATCGGTAATTTCTTCCCCCTTCAAAGCCTGAAGATGTGCAGGTTGACCATGGTGAACCTCCCATGGGCAGCTGCGGTGTTGAGCTCCAGGCACACTTCTGCCTGTCACCTACAAGACAGTGGCCTTATGGTCAGCCACCTGGAAGCCCCACAGTTGCTTCCAGGTAGGTGTGACATCACAGGCACCACTAGGGCAACCACACACAATGTGAGCTCAGCAGCTTCCAACTCCTGTATCCCTTTAGAAGCCAACATGCAGCGCTTTGCAAACCCGCTTCTCAGGCACGTAATTCCTAGGGGATGCTTTGATGATGCTTCAAAGACACAGTGCTTGCAGTATTTAAGAACTCTGAGGGCACTGCAGCGTAATGGTTTCAACACTATCTTCTTAGGGGAAACAGATATTCCAGAAAGTCTTATAACAGGAGAAAAAATAGCTGAGGAGGCCAGCCTACATTGGCCAGTATGGACACTTGTTCATGCTGGCAGCAGCCGAGGGTGGGTGCCATGGAGGTACAAACTGCTGTTAAGAAATGAACTGCAGCCCACTCAGAAACAGAATGGTGCCTTCCAGGAGTTGTGTGATTCTCTGACCATGTCCTATGGGAAATGCATAATTGTGACAAGAGATAAAAGGCAGCTGACAGGTATAGGGGCAAAAAACAGCAAGGAGCAGGAGATGGGATTGTTGCCTTCAGTCCCCCCAGTAATCTACATGTCCAGCATCAAGTGTTGCCCTGAGACGGCTAGAGCGAATGGCCATGAGCTTCTTGCTGTGCCTCCATCTTACACCTACCTCTATCCAATGGATGTTGCCTGGTCTTCTCTGAAATGGTTTATTATAAACAACAGGAAGGACTTTGCCCTGAGGTCTGTTGAGAATACCCATTCCTACAGATGCATCCTCTTCAATGATCTGATTATTAAAGGAATAGAGAACATGACCCCGAACAAATGGAAAATAGCGATTAACAAAGTGAAGAAATGGGAAAACTACTACCTGGACTCATTTTCTTAAATGGTTCTTCCTATTTTCAGGCCTCAGATGTGCTTTGATACAAGTTTCTGCTCTGGTGATCCCTTTTGTTCAAAGGATATAAACTTCAAAAGCAATGTCAATTGTACTAATAAAAGAGATCATTTTAAATCTGAATATCACATTCCAGATGTTTTCCAAGACTAGGCTGATATGTGCTATACTTGCACCAGGAAGTGACAGTTAATTTCTCTTACTGCAAAAAAAAAAAAAATCACAGAATCATAGAACCATTAAGGTTGGAGAAGACCTCTGAGATCACATACTCCGACTACCTACCTATCCCCACCATGCCCACTGACCATGTCCCTTAGTGCCACATCCACATGGTTCTTGAACGCTTCCAGGGACAGTGATGGTCCAGTGCCTCACCACTCCTTCTGAGAAGAAATTATTCCAACATGAACTTCCCTTGGTGCAACTTGAGGCCATTCCCTCTCATCCTGTTGCTGTTACCTGGGAGAAGAGGCCGACACCTGCCTCAGCACTGTCTCTTTTCAGGTGACTGTAAGGAGATATTAGGTTTCCTCTGAGTCTTCTCTCCTCCAGACTGAACAACCCAATTCCCTCAGCCACTTCCCATCACCTCCCTGCTCCTGCTGACTGAATTATTTCTGATACAAGCCAGGATGCCACCAGTTTTCTTGGCCAGTCTGCTTGCTCATATTCAGACAGGTATCAACACTTCTAGATCCTTTTCCTCCAAGAAAATGGACAAAAGCATGCGTAAGGCCCAGTCCTCTGTCATAGGAATCATAAGACCATGCCACAGATGTGAATCTCCTCCATTCTGAGAAAGTTTATACTGCAAAATTAATTCTGCGTGTCAGATTCGTCTTTGACACACATGGAAGTGTTGCTCCTGAGCAATATATGCTGAACTGCAACTCAGGCAGAGACCACAGATAATGGAAGGTTTATGAGACTTTCCCATAATACAGACATTCACCTGTTATCAGCTCATTAATTCATTATGTCTGGTGCCTTGCTTCTAACAACATTCTGCAATAAACGTTCCAGTGACATCTAATCTTTTTTAAAAGGGAACTACCTCAGTAGTTGGTTCAGGCTTTAAAGTATGAAGAGTTTCAGAATAAAACACAGCATTCATCACTGGAGATTTTCTTTACTCCTGACATCGATTCACTCTTGTTTGAATCCTGTTGGGCACTGAGATGTAAAGATTTCTTTCAGAGTCAAGTTCAACAGTTTACTTATGAATGACGCAGTCATGTTTTAAATGTGTTGCTTTTCAAGGTCATGGAGCACTTTCTCTCGTTTCTGTAAAGCACCTCCCAATTTACTTTCTCCATGTAGCCCATTACTTTGTGTGTTTGTATTTTGTATTTTAACGACAGAAAGTGAAAATCATGAGAACAGGAGAAAAATGTTATAAGATGATTCACAGGTTCACCAAAACGTTTCAGTACACTGAGGGAAATCTGTGCTGTTTTTCTCTGTGTGTGGAAACCATCTAAATTGTAATTTTTTAGCACTGTAATTTGGTGTGGCAGAGAGATATCTCAAAGGGGAGAGGGATCTCGTCTACCTTCAGAAGTATCTATGCATATAATTCCCTAAAGCTGAGATACAAAAGAAAATAACCGCATTTTCTCAACTTCGTGTTCATCAGGAAAAACATCTGCTCATTTTTATAAATATGGAAGTTGCAAGGAATGGAAAATTAAGTGCTTCAAATGCAGAGACGAAAGAGTAGGGGGGAAAAGAGGAAAAGATTAGGGAGGGGCAGGAATGTTTTTACTGTGCTGGTATCATGGCCCTGAACATAATTTCATACTGGCTTGAAGCAGGAACTGTGCCTCTGAAGATCAATGAGCACAAAGTGGTGTGAAATCATCATGAGAAAAGAAATAGATCCAATCCCTCTTTACCACAAGGATGAACAGCAATTGCACACTAACTTGGTTTTCTTAGCAAACAAATGATCACAGAATCACAGAATCACAGAATTGTAGGGGTTGGAAGGGACCTCCAGAGATCATCAAGTCCAACCCCCTGCCAAAGCAGGTTCCCTACAGCAGGTTGCACAGATCAGCATCCAGGCAGGTCTTGAACATCTCCAGAGAAGGAGACTCCACCACCTCCCTGGGCAGCCTGTTCCAGTGCTCCGTCACCTCACTGTAAAGAAGTTCTTGTGCATGTTTGTGCGGAACTTCCTATGCTGCAGTTTCCGGCCGTTTCCCCTTGTCCTGTCTCCACTCACCACTGAAAACAGTCTGGCCTCGCCATTCTGCCCCCCACACCTTAGATATTTATAGACCTGGATCAGGTCCCCTCTCAGTCTTCTTTTCTCAAGGCTGAACAGACCCAGTTCACTCAGCCTTTCCTCATAGGAGAGATGCTCCAGGCCCTTCACCATCTTCGTGGCCCTCCGCTGGACTCTTTCCAAGAGATCCCTGTCTTTTTTGTACTGGGGAGCCCAGTACAACTCATGATGCACAACTCATTATCGCAAGGGCTCTATTTACCTTCACCTGATGACCCCTCACTATAATATTGACATGAAGCTGTGGAGAAGAGTGTGCTAATGCCACCTATCATCAAATCAGCAAAAACCTGATTACTTCATTGTTCCATTCTGGATCTGCATGAAAAAGAGTGAGACCAAAAACGAACAGAGCCAAGTCCCAGACTGCCACCTCACCACCGCTCAGCCTTATGGCTCTCTGCTTCCACCATCTTAAGCAAGAGAGCCACATTGCAAAACTTATTTGCTGCTAGGGTGTGTCTTCTGTCATCTGTAGTTTGCAGTGGAGACCATGGGACCAGGTGCAGAATCACCCGCTTTCCATCCATTTCAGCAACAAGGAAGTTTGGTGAGAAAGTGATGTCTGTCACAGAAATGTATCTGTTTTTCCTACTTTAGCATTGCTAAAATGGAAACAAGCATGAGGAAAGAGGTGTTTGGTGGCCTTCTGGAGAAAAATGGAAAAATATCCTTTCCCTGCTGAAGTCTGGTAAGGGCTGGAAAGGCTTCCCAAGCTACATCCACTCTTCCCTGCCTTCGCCTGGGAGGCTGAGAGCTGGTGAAACTTTTAAACTCAGTCATATTTAACGGGAATGGAAACCTGTGGGCAGGAAAAGAACTAAGTTTGAAACTAAATGAACTTTGGTATTTTGTATAAAATCTTCTGAGATGAGTCCTTTCTTCCTCCCTCCCCCTCTGCTGCTGCAGAAGGGTAATTACAACCCATGTTTTCTTAAAAACTTCATAGCGCTTTGTACTGAAGAAAACTATGGTGGCTCATGCAGTTCTGACTCAACTGATAATTTAGGATGACAAGTAAAAACATATGACTAAACAATCTAATAGGAGGATGTTAGCAAATAGCATGCACCGTGTTCAAAAGCATTTGGAATAGTAAACATGAGCACAACATCTCAGTAGTATTTTAATCGCTATTATTTTATTAGGTTTTTTAGCAGTAGCTGTTGTGGTGAGGCCCAGTTTATTTGACCGTTTCAGTATGTCAAAACAAAAGTGTTCATTCCCTCTCCTGACTCTGATTGAAATGCACCACTAGAATAAAATGATTAAAGTATCTTTGCATAAAGAGGAGAGGCAGATGCAAATGCATGTGTTGATGAGGAAGCTATAACAGATGTCCCTCTGCTCTAAGCTAGCCGGAATGCAAATCACCTGCATTTTCATGATGTCTCATTGACTAATTACTTCTAAATGCTTTTCCAAGACTCATCTTCATGGAAAAAAAACATCTATTTTCTTCTAGTCTATGAAGCAGGCCTGCAAGGATTAGCTTAACGCAGTTTTATAAGTCCACTGTACTAGTAGCATGCTGCAACCCAGAACGCTGACAGGGCAGATGCTTTTAGGCCAAGAGTCTAAGGAGGCCCTTAGACTCCATCCCATGTGGAGGATGTAATAATGGTGGGACACAAAGAAAGGAGGAAGAATGCAGCGACAACATTCCATGTAAGAAAAACCATGGAAAAAAAAACTGCTTTAGAAGGCAAATACACACAAAGCTTATTTATATGACTTAAACACCTCTTAACTGACAGTGCCTGACATTTCTAGTTGGGTAGCACTAAACTTCTGCTAATCAGTGATAAGGCCAGAGGAATATGACTCATAGTAAATCAAAAGAGTCACGGACCTTGGAAAATGCCATACAAACAGAACAAACCTGCCAAAACAAAAAAGATTAGTAAAAAAAAGACAGTCATCTATATTGTGTCTGCAGTGACTAAAAGGAAGCAACCATGTACATTCTTTGCTCTATGACAGCCATCTCAAAAGTCTTTGGTCAGATTGGAACTAATCTCAAAGAGAGGCACAGCCTTTGATGATATTACACACAGACATTTTCAATAGCTCTTTTATCAGACTCAAAGAGGGAGAAATTGATGCCATATGGAGATGCACATGAATACATGCTTAATCACTTATTTGTGCCCAAACAATTCTTTTCTCTACAGGAACATATGAGGAATCCATTACTATGGGGATAACTATTCTGGCCGCTATCAGGTATCCCTATCACAACATGGAAAAGGAGCAGCTGGTACTCTGATTATACCCATGATAGAAGTTTGATACACACATATGCCAGTCAAGGTCCAGATGAGCCTAGATGGTACACTGAGCCTGCTTTGGTAGCCAAGATGAATCAGCTTGAATAGTTAAAGCCAAGCTGTGGAATGATGTGCACCGTTGCAAAGCATGCAGCCACCACTGAGTCCCCAAACCAGGTGGCAGCTTATAGCTGTCCCATCTGAAAATGGCTTCTGGCACCTTTCTGAGACGGATGTAAACACAGGTTCCAGAAATTTTATCTGAACTGTCTCCATACACGAATGCGGCAGAGTTTACACTCACATGGCCACACTGCCTGTTTATTTTCCATGTGATCAGGAGTGTGACAGACACCGTGCTACCACAGGGCAATCAGGTTCTTTACGTGAGTTCTACCATCTCCCTAAACTTGAAGATGGAGGGTTGTAAGCAGTTAATAAGTAGGGAGAGGATGCAACAAGTAGATGACAGATGTGTCTTTGGAAGCAGGTCTGGAGACGCTGTGAAACTGGGCCTGGTGAAGGCTGAATCCCCATCTTCAGAGGCATTCAGGGCCAGGTTGGATGAGGCCTATGGGCAGCCTGATCTGGTGGCAAGGAGGGGAACTAGATTAAAGTCACTTTCCAACCCAAGGTTTTCTAGGATTTTGTGAAATTAGAGAGGCATCAGTCTGCCTAATCTACAGATTTCTTCCATGTTTGAGCTAGAAAGGGTGATGTGAATGGGTAGCAATGCTCCTCTTTGGACAGGGTAGGTTGAGAGTCAACAGATTAGTAGAGACACCGTCTGTGTGTCACAAACAAGAGTTGGGATCCAAGGAAAACTGCAAAGGATTCAAAGCCAGAGAATTCACGGTGCCTTCAGTAAGAAAGGCAATACAAAACAGCTGGCATAGCTGATCCCCAAGAGGAAAACTGAGGAAGGAAATACAGCAAAGGGTTCTTGGAGCTGGTACTCTGACACCTGAAAATTATTTAGCTCACTGACTTGCAGCAGAATTGCTTGAGATCAGTGCAGTTTTCTTAGTTGGCATGCCAAATTTTAAGTAGGCATTGTATGGCTTTATCAGTATGGTAGGTTCTGCCACTGTGCATGAGCTGTACCCACTAGACCTAGCACAGAAACAAGGAACTCCACATGACACTGAGGAAATAGCCCTAGTCTTGCCTTGCTTTTAGACAGCAAGCAGGACAGCGACCTCTCCTGCTCCTGGGCACTGCTTGAGAAAGTTCTGTCTCCCCCAGCACCACTGATGTTGCATTTTGGGTGAAAGACTCATGGCCTTCAGACTGAAAGTGTTAAGTGGCACTAAAATCAAGCTGACTTACTTTTAAAGAATGTCTAACATAGGTAATAAGAAAACAGTCCCATTGAATACTTGTTCACCTTACTTCAAGGACTACAGCCACCTCACAGCCACCCTGCTCCCTTAAGCTTAAGAGCCCTATTCTAGCAGCCACTTATGTCCTCTAGAAATCTGTTCCATGTTTAAGGTTTCCTTAAAATTCTGAAAATTTCTTTATTACTATGCAATGATTTCATCTTTTGTTTAAAAACACACGGCCTTCATGTCAGAAGAAAACCTAAAGGTGCAAACGCTAGAAGTTTAAACCATTTCTCAGCCATCTTTAACACTTGGCAGTAGCGACAGTAACAACATCCAACAGTCAAAGGCCTGTGCAAATGAGGTGCTGGCTAAGGTTAAGTTGCCAGTCTGTACAACATGAGTGCCCTTTTAAAAGGGCATAATTTAGTGGAACAGGCAAAGAAGTAGTGAATTTGTAGTTCTGTAGGCACAAAAAGAATGTGACCTGGCTTGCTTTCTGGGTTAGGAACATCTACAAGGGAACCCTGTTTATTCCCTGCTGTGCACTTCAAGGCTCTTCTTGCTGCTTCCTCTCAGTTGCAGAAACTCAATAGAATCAAATTCTCTATTCCTCTTTTAAATTGGTCTGGACTAGTCACATAACTCTTCCTTCAGTAAAAAAAGAAACAAGTTTCGAGGTCCTCAGCTCTCTTCTGAACAGAAAAGTGAAACAAATTTGAGCTGCTGTCTCCCCCCAGTGTCAGCATATTTTCGTCTTCAAGGCTGCTACTGTGGCACATAAAATGCCCAAGGGTAAAGAGACCTGCCTGCAACTTACTCAGTGAAGGAAAATACAGGTGTGTTCTCCTTCCTAGATGGCCTTCAAAGCATAGATCAAACATCCACCCAGATACACTGAAGAAGAGAAATTGGTTCAGATTTGGGAACAGGTTTGGTATCGTATTTTGGAACCTCCAGAATATCAGCCTGCTGTGAGACCCATTACAACCCCCAGGGGTTTTCTATGCCATAGCGCTACTCCAGAGCTAAGGGAAAAAAAACAGCCAGACTGGACCAAATTTGAAGTAAATATACAAAGAGTTTTTCTGAGCTATCTGTAGATGCAAAGAGCTGGTGATGTAGAGGACTTCTGAGGAGACTCACAGCTGCTTTTTGCCCATGTTCAATTCAGCAACAAAAAAAGGACTACTTATGTTAATTGCTTTCTTGCACACATTTAGCAAACTATGTCCCCCTCAGGCTTTAACACAAGTCTTCATTTCTTTGGGTGATAAATGAAGCTCAATTGCTTTGACGCAATATGACTTGCTTTAATGGGAGATCATGTCCTTTTGATTCTGCTTACAGAGTAGCTGTACTGAAAGGGAGAATCCGTCACTTCCAATTAATAACACATTCTAACTATTGGTCTAGAGAAATCTACTATTGGCTGAGACTCCAAAAAAATCAAAAGTGAGGCCAATACTTAAAGGCAATCCCAGACTGCACGGAGTCAACACATTACTTACTTCTCATGCTGGTAGACACCGTGCAGCCCTGACAATTTCCTCGTACAGTCTGGGTATGTGGCTAAGCTAAACTTCTTGGTGTGTTTCCCTCAATAGCTGTTTAATGGAAGTGGTTAGGAGAGTCAGCTCTCACTGAACACCACAAAGCCATTTAATTAAATTACAATTCAATTCCGTGTTTGCATACACAGATGACTGCTGAGACAGTAGAGGGAAAACTGCAGATTTGCAACGACACTAAGAATTCTCCAGTCAGATACATTGTCCTGAAGCTGCCATAGGAAAAATAGCGTTCTCTTCCAGGAACAGGCTTCTGTAATACTTACATTCTCTGGTCACCAAGGCAATTGCATGAACAGTGAGATTTTACAGATCACCACAGTTCATGGTGAGTAACTCCACTGCACTAAAAGCTCTCTGAGCATTAGCTGTATCAGCTGCACACATTGCCAGATAATGCTTGTGACACACGCACTGCAGCAGTACACGCTTACATGACCACAGCAGGCACCTCAGCCTGTAGCCACAGGGAGAGGGCAGGAGCGAGCCAACCCAGGGGCCTCCCACAACCTCTGGGCTCCCAAGTCTTCTCCAAGTTTTCTCCTGTCTTCTTCTTTCCACTCTACCCAGATTTCACATTCACCTTCACTTCCAGAAAACACAAGGATCTAGAAGTGCTTTATAAAGGAAATGTGAAGGTAAATATACCTGTTACCACTGCTGCACATTCCTAAGGTTTGTTTATGTGCAAACCACCTATTCTGTTGATTAACCTACCATGACTGAGAGTGCTTACTCTTTAAGACTTCAAGTTATTGAACATGCAGGAGTGGCTAGCAATGGTCTCCAGCAACAAAGCAAAATACAAGAAACCTCCTCATATTAAACTTCCACAAAGATTTTCATACCAATGCTATGATTTGCTTTACACTGAAGTCAGTGCTGGGTATGGAAAGGGGTTTGAAAAAGACCACCCTGAGAAGTTCATATCTTTGCTTTTTTCATTTGAATTCAACAGAGAGCCCATAAGCCTCATGTCTGTACCCCTGCAGTTGCTTGAAAAAGCTGCACAGGGACCTCCCCAATTCCTTCTGTCTGTCCATGAACCCTGCATACACCCATGATGGATTCAGTGTTTTCTTTTTAAAAATCAGCCTCCTCCTTGCAGCTAATCTTTAAAAAGTGCCTCCTCTGCAGCTCTAACTGTAGCATTTAAGTAAGCAGTAACCAAGGTCATTTTTTTTTTTTTTTTTTTTTTTCTTTATACAAATGTTTTCTTTATTGCATAAATAGAAGCTTAGATATTTTGCTGTACATACAAAAAGTTGAGATACAATTTAAGTGAATGTTACTCCGGAGGGTTTTATTCCTTCGACACATCCTTCATCTACAGGAAGCCTTCGTTCTCCCAGGAAAGGAATCCAAGCAAGCTGCCAAGTGTCACAGAATCTGCAGGGTGGGGAAACAGCAGTGAGAACAGCAGGCATGATATGCTAGCAGCACATGGACTAAATCTGCCTGCCCGCGTGGCAGGCTGCAATCGGAGCTAATCACAGCTCTGCAGTGCTGACACGGGAGAACATTTTTAGGGCAGGAGAAGTCACCCCTTCTTGCAATCCCATTATAGAAAGATGTGCTGACAGTCCGAGAAATGGCAGAATTTAGGAAAGACTTGGCCTCTGGTGGGCCACACTGGGTGACTAAGAAGACTTCAGTCAGATTTGCTTTAATGTCAGTCATTCAACAAGGTCAATCTCACATGCCAGACCACGAGGTCTTGTGGGATGAGCTCCTTACCCTGGTTCAGCAATCCCCCGGGCTACAGCCTTTGCCAGGCAGAACTCCCTGGGGCCTAACACAGAGCACAGTAAAGTCTGCTCATTAAAAGTAGCAGCCTTGCTCACT
Organism: Centrocercus urophasianus; assembly: GCF_019232065.1. Lineage (NCBI taxonomy): Eukaryota > Metazoa > Chordata > Aves > Galliformes > Phasianidae > Centrocercus > Centrocercus urophasianus. The sequence goes on along the minus strand of NW_024884364.1, from coordinate 29,490,420 downwards.
TGCAGGGCAGCTTGCCCTTGTGCCCACCTCTCATTTGTTTAGCACTAAAACTATATAACTTACTCTGACCTATTCAGCATAAACTGAAAGAAGTCTTCTCACAGCATGTTCCAGTGGCTACCTGGACCAATTTAAAATAAAAGTTTAAAATGGCACAAGTCTGCACAGGCACAAATACTCAACATGATGTAAACAGGAGCCTGAAAAACTCTGTATTTCTTGTTTTCCCTGTGCGAATGAAACACTCTGTTCCCATGGTTATTTTCCGGCCCCATTTCTAGTCACAATTTCCAATCTCTGTTGCAAGAAACAAAAGTGATAGGTTTGAAATCAAAACTAGTAAACATTTCTAAAAACTGAAACCATCTTCATATGGGAGGTGATGACCTCAAAAGGAGAAAGTTAGTTTTCTAGTTTAATAAAGTGCAACATTGTTATAGCGAACTCCCACTGAGTTTACAAAGGGCAAGCAGGAATAGAATTCCCATTTTGCTGCAGAACAGAGAAATGTGAAATGAATTGATACATAAATCACACACCAAAAACTCCGGGAGTATAATCTTAGCACTAGACCACACTCATTTTGCTAACAGACTTGATTCAATGATTGCTTAAACTTTGAAGATACTGGGAAGGAATTTAGCACATGGCAAATGAAAAACTAAAACTTTACTATACTTTCAATGTTCATTTTGCCTTTTTTTTTTTTTAAATGTAGATAGCTACTTTTTTTCAGTGAAGTATATATGATGGATGTATAACCTGAAGCAGTTTTATTACCTTGGGAAGCTTCACAGCATGAGGTTTGGCCCTTCAAGCTAAACTATCAGCAACTTGTCATGTATTTAACTAACATGGAATTGGAGATTCTTTTCAATGTGACTTATGGCCAAGGAACCTTATTACATCATCTTGTCTGGCATGCCTCTCACACAGTTTTTGCCCAACTTTAATGATTTCTTTATGTATCAGGACTTTCTGTGCAACTGGTTGGGCATACAAAATTGAAGGAAATTAAGAACAGAAAAAGAATATTGTGCTAAGATCTCTGAAACCCCAAACAGTGGCTGACAAGTTGTCTGGTACTAACTTCATTTCTTACAAAGAATGGGCATGGTATGGGTATGCAAATACAGTGAAGCATCACAGGAGACACATACTGAATAACTCAGATAATGGTGACACTTCTAACCACACAACCCAAATGTACTGAAGCCAAAACATAATGGGGATTAATATGGCAATGCCACTATGAAATACCAGAATGTCAAATGAGTTATATACCTGACAGATTCCTTTAATCACCCTTCTTCTCTGCTTCTCTTTTCAATTTCGCTTCACGTTCCCTCTTCAATTTTTCTTCAAGTTTTTTACTCTGGTACATTTTAACTCCAGCAAATGCTAAGCAAAGAATCAGTGTTTTAGCTGCCAAGATGTACATCAGCAATGGGAAATTCTCCAAAGCCTATAATAAAAAACAATATATTTAAGCGGTTACTGGAACTCTTGGACAATTAAAAATTAATCTACAGGGATGCTATACAGCTTCTTCCAACAATGGCATTATTCAAAGCAATGGTAATGTTCTTCTGTTCATACTTTTTTTCTGCAGGGCATTTTAAACTAGGCAGATTGTCCAGGGAAAAGGCCAAAATGCAATTCACTGTACTCGAGTTTGTATTTGAAACTCCCTTGTACAGGTCTTTCTTGTTTCTGTCATCTTTACTGTGAATGTAATATTGGCACAACCTGAAGTTGAAAAAGGGAAATAATTGAGTATCTTAAGATGCTTATAAAAGGTGAAATGCATCTGAACAATTTTGATAGGAGTGATGGAAGCATGCATATCAGCTATCAGATACAGTGCCTGAATACACTTTTGTCCACCTAGAAATTTTAATCCAAGACAGTTCTGCAATTTGCCCAGGTCTGTACCATTAAGTACAGATGACTGTCTTTGAACTACAAAAGATATAAAAAGGATGTAGCCTACAATGATTCAGTTTCAGCAGTTTTTAATGTCTGAAGCCAATAAAATTGCACAACATATTTCAGTGTTACAAAAGCACACTACTCTAAGTGCATATGGAGCAGAAAATAAAATGCAAACGGGTAACACTGTGAACTAAAATACAATGAAAGCTGCAGAGGCACTCAGTGAGAGATGTCAATTTCAGAAGGATACTGAAGGTACACAAGCTTCCCAGTACCCTGTTTCAAAGAGCCACTTGGCCAGCAGGATCATTCTGGCCTTTCAGTGATGCACAGTAGGTTCACAGCTTAAGTCCTCCCATAGCAAGTATCCCAGTAGCCCTCTGTAACCTCAGAAGGCCTTCCTGCACCTCATAAAGTTGTTTGCCCATTGTTTAAATACTGTATTTAAAAAAGCCTTACATCCATACTCCATTAGCATGCCCCCTTAAAGTCTGCAAATGAGACCTCAAGTGGGCTCTTATAGCACTCCTCTATGCAAGCTGCATGTTACCTTTGACATCTGGTCACTTCAAACCAATTCTGCAGAAAACATCATTTTTACTGGCAATATCTTTAAACCACAGCTCTGCTCTGCGGAAAGGCAAAGCCAAGGTCTGTGGTTAGCACTACTTTTATGATAAACAGACTAACTGAACAAGTTATAACTGGTAGCGAACAAGGCTCCAACATTTCTGAGCCTTACATATGTACACTTATGCTTATGGCCTTCACACCCCAAAAGATAAAGCAGAGAAACCACACTTTGGTAAGGAAAGGTGCTGAGGAGAGAATAGTCTGAGAAAATCCTAGAAAGAGGAAAGCCAGAGGAGAGGTTCAATGTACAAGGCCTCCATCTGCAAGCCCTCTGGGCCTGAGGTACAGTGTGGTAGTGAAGCCATCACCTAGACAAGGGAAGCAACTTTAAAACAAGACTCACCCTACCATATCTTAAACCCATCTCCTTCAAAGACCAGAAGTTCACTCTCATATGACCATGAAACATCCTCACCTTCAAGTTAAACGCCACCATCTTGACTGAAGGCCGATAATGCCTGTTCTGAAGCAGGCTGTGACCAGCACCGACAAGTGTCACACTTCTAAAGGCACAATCCAGGACAGGAGCATCTTGAAGAAATGGAAATTTAAAAAGAATTAGCTCATCTATTTCTATTCAGCACGTCCACCATGCATTTCTCCAACAGTCTCATCTGCAGCTAAGTGCCTGGCAGGATATCTGCGCCACGGGGTTCAGCAATGACCAATGCGTGCCTTTTTGGAGCTGAATGACAGGAACAACATCCATGCAGGGTGCTGCTGAAGGACAGGGGTTTGATGGGCCCAGGCAGGTGCTATACTTGCAGAGAGGGGAGGCTGTGCTTTCACTGTGCATAGCAGATCTCAGCAGCTGCCCAATCAAAAATGAAGCACTGGCTGCTTTCAAAGGCACGTGTGCACACCAAGCTGCCTCACTCAAGACATCTCAAATGTAGTGGACAAATAGCACCCAGAAGTGCCATCTTGTGGATTTCAAGCCTATCTGCCCTGTTCAAAGCCTGAATGCCTAATGGATCCTCCCCATCGCTGGAGGCTCTGAAGACCAGGTTGGATGGTGCCCTGGGCAGCCTGAGCTAGTGGGGGGGCAGCCCTGCCCAGGGCTGGGGTTGAGGCTGGGTAGGCTCTGAGGTCCCTTCTAATCCAAACCCTTTTGAGATTCTATGACACAGCATCATTTGCATCAGTTTTCTCTCATTTGCTAACACACTAATTTTTCTATACAGCCCGTAACACCTAAGCGAACCAACCAAGCCACAGATCCCACAGGTGGCCAATATACATTTCAGAACTAAATTTTGGGACTTGGAAATGCTCAAGGGATACTGACAGCTGAAGCACACAGCCGCAATGCTGCCCTTTGGTCTGTGCTGCTGCTCCACCAGTGCTGACACTGTTTCAACTGCTGGATTTCAAACTCGGCACTTTCCTGCCTGACTGCCTCGGCGAATCTCCCGTAGGTGTAACAACAGAGTGACTGCTGGAGAGAAGGAAGAAGGCCAACAGTTTAGTCCAAACCTTTACTGGCAGCTGGGCGGAACAAATCACCACCATACCACAACAGCTGTTTGTGGCTTGTCTTCGTAACAAAAACAGAGACTCAAATAAATGTTCCTGCTGCTCCTGAGCTGCTCAGATGGCTTCTTCACAGCTAACCACATTTCTCCACCTAAGGGATTGCCATGGGGGGACACCACAGGAGACCCCAAGCAGAGACTGGGAGGGTCTGTCAGAACAGACTGATTCCATGCATGGTGTGCTCTCCTGCTTTCCCAGTGCTCCTGTGCTTCACCCCTTGCCTTTGCCTGGGCTGAAAATGGCATGCTTTCCTTTTTCCCACTTATCCCATGTAAGTTACTTAACTCAACTGACCCACTGAGCAAGGAGTGTAAGTTCTGATCACAAAAAACAACGGATTGCCTGCAGAGAGAAAGGAGAAGAAAACACCTTCCAGTGTTTGTCATGTCCAGAATGCAGACATAGTGAGCACAGGACACATACCCCTGGCCCAAGCTACTGCACGTGGCTAAGATGACAGCAGCAGGGCTCTCTTGGCCCAGCACCAGCATGAGAGCTGGTCATCCTTAACTGCTCAGGGAAGCTCTCCTGTCTATCCATAGACCCATCCTCCCAAAGAAGCCCTGACAGGAGTATTAGCCAGGGTGGAGATGGCAGCTTGTTTAATACTACATGGCTCTGCACACACCGGGGATGTTCCAGGATTATATCCTACTGGAACAGATTCAGGAACAGCAGAACCTGTGAGGTCAGCTGCTGCTAGCAAGATCTAACTGTATCTAAGCAATGATGCAGCCAACTCATCATCCAGTATTTACTGTGTTGATCCTTAGTTGTGTAGCTCCCTTCTCCTGTTGATAAAATGCCTGGGTAGCTGTGAAGTAACAAGTCAGTAGTGTTTCACATCCCCCCCAGAAAGGCATTATAACTTCTGATGTTTCGGCAAACATTACAGTGTAAATACCCCTGCCAGATGGGCACAGCCAATATCACCTATCAGAGGTGGTTTTTGGTGTACAGTCATCACAGAATCATTAAGGCTGGAAAAGACCACTAAGATCATCTAGTTTAACTGTCAACCTATCGCCACCACACCCACTAAACCATGTACTTCTCAGCAAAATCCAAGTTATACAACCCTGGCCTGATACGGAGGGACTGAACTGCCCAACTGGGGTTTGTATCCTCATCCTGACTTTGGTGGGGGCTTCATCACTATACAGTCTTCATTCTTCTCCTAAATTACTCTAAATTCCGTGCTTCAGTTGGAAGCAGTTTTGTGACATGCTATAAAGAGGCATGAATTCAAAAACATGCTAGCATCTGGCATATGATGCTCAAAATGGAGCGTAGAGATTTTTATGTATAGAAAAAGTTCCAGACCGAGCAAATGCCATGTGAGCCCATCTGAGGTCTGACTGCAGGGTGAGAATCAGCATATAATGCATGCACTCCTGCAAATGCTTGTTTGCAAGTCAATTACCTAAACATTCAGCACAGTGCTTCTTCAATATTTCTGCTCTGCTGAGAGACAAGCATGAATCTGCCTGAATTTGCATCCGCTAGGAGTAGCTGTATTGAAGTCACAAAGCAAATAAGGAAATTCTTCCTTTTTTCCTCAACTGTAGCGTTTCAGTCCAAAATGCTTTCTGCGAGAGCTGATACTTCTGATGATCTGTCCTTACAGAGACTTCTACGACTGGAACTAAAAGTGGAAGCTGCTGCTCCCTGTATTCCCACACCCAACGTCACCAGCCTCCAGCAGTCAAGCACTTCTCTTAATTTCACCTCTAGAGTGTTCTGGTCTCCATTCCAATGCAGACCTTATTGAAGGCAGTTGAAATCCCATGACAGAAAAAAAATAATGGGTGGAGCTGCATGGGGCAAGGAGAAAAAAAATGGCAGGATTCACTTCACATCAGAAAAACAATGCTTGTTAGCGCTGATGTTGCCAATTCAGAAGTAAAAAGCTCGTGCACTGTACTTTCAAGGTTGTGATATCTTAAAAGCAAGCAGGCAAATAAGCAGCTGAAGTTTCATGTTTGCCTTTTCAGAGGCAGATAAGGCCAAGATAAGAGTTCAAAACATCCACAGCCAGGCATTGTTCGTTCCTTAGGAAAATGCAAGTTCCCTTAACAAACAGCAGAGTGCGGGCCCCACAGAAGGTCACTGTTACCTTCATTCAAACAAGATCTCATGCTGAGCCACGTGAGAAAGAAGCAGGAGCACTAGGCTCTGCCTGAAGCCCTGTAAGAGACGTCATGCCCTATCCATCACACACTTGTAAGCTTCTATGCAGGGCAGGGATAAAATGACATCACTCTCACACATCTGTGGCTTTCTTTACTATCACTACCCTATTTACACTCAGACCTCCATTAAGCAGATCAAACTACTGCAGAAGAAAAAGGGAGGAGAGAGTTTGCCTGTGCTGCACCTTAGTGCTGTGCTGGATCAGCAATCCTGTCAGTTCTGGATGCTGTGAGGTCTGCTGGATCCAGAGCTGGTTGTCAGGGTCACAACACAGCCCTAGAGGCTTGTGTCCTCACCAGGGCTAATGAGCTCCCAAGGAGGGCTGCAGCAATTCCCTGAGCTAGCTTTCAGATGGTGCCAGCCCCAGATCTCTGCACAACATTGTGCAACACAGACCACCCCGTGCAGACTGAAGAGCTGGGCCCCAGTCAGTGGCAAAGCACAGAATTGAATCCAGGTCTCTCAACCACTGAATTATAGCTGTACTCTACCACAGCAACCACATCACAGCCCAGCTACTAACGCCATTGTTTTCTTACGCAGCAGCAGAATATTGACTGGGCTGCATGCTCAAAGAAATTCCTACCAGGCAACTGAGAACTCACAATCCCACTCAAGCTGTCTTGGCTGAGACTCTCAGTCAACCCATTAATAATTCCATCCACCCTACAGAAGGGGACCTGAGACATTTTTCTATTGACTGGGGATTTTGAAGCACTTCTTATCCGCCTTGTGAGACGCTATAAAAGTAACCTGCTGGAAGGCCTTGGAAAGCAGCAAGCTGCCAAGGTATTTAAATGGAGTGATGGCTGAATATTCTCTGAGCTACAGAAGGGGTTTAATTCCACCTGTTTATATTGCTGCTTATTTTTCAGGAAACAAAATGCATACTTCTCACCTGGACTGTCACTGGAAGATCTACCTCTGCACTTGACCTGTAGCAACACTTAGCACCTCAAAGGTATGATCATGCCTCTTCCTCAAGAAGATGACTACTGGACAGAGGGAAAAAACAGTAATATGGCACAGCCCAAAAACTACAGAGAAACACAGCTGCAGCATGTGTGAGCCAGAGCTGCTGTGCTAAGATCCATCACAAACCACTGCCATTGGATGCAATGGTAATATTAAGTCAAAAAAAGTCAGACCTTTAGAGCTTTCATGAGACCATAAGCCAAAACACCACAGAAACAAAGAAAAACTTGGTGTGGAAGGAACCTCAAAGCCTACCCTTCATGGGCAGGGCTGCCCCCACCAGCTCAAGCTGCCCAGGACCCCATCCAACCTGGCCTTGAGCGCCTCCAGGGATGGGGCACCACAGCTTCTCTGGGCAGCTGTGCCAGCACTTCACCACCCTTTGAGGAAAGAACTTCCCCCTGACATCTTACCTGAATCTCCTCTCTTTTAGTTTAAAGCCATTCCCCCTTGTCCTATCACTATCAGGCCATGTAAAAAGTCAGTCTCCCTCCTGTTTCCTTCACTGAAGCTCCCTTCACTGGAAGGCTGCAATGAGATCTCCCCAGAGCCTTCTCTTCTCCAGGCTAAACAAGCCCAACTCCCTAATACTTTCCTCACAGAAGAGGTACTCCAGGCCTCTGAACATCCTTGCGCTCTCCTTGGACTCTCTCCAACAGCTCTGCATCCTACTTGTGTAGGAAGACCTGTGCAATCACTCAGTTCATACCATTCCCAAACTACTAACACCAGCACCAGGCACATGGAAGCATAGATATGTAAGGCCTACCTATCTGTTGAAGCTGCAACAGAAATATTAACAATTCCTCTGGCAGCTCCTCGCATGTTCCAAATGCTGTCAAAGCAAAGCACACAGCAGACAGAAGCATCAGCGGTGGCACCCGGATAAAACCCTGACCGACCCAACACACTAGAACACAAACAGCACATCGCAGGCTCCACCTCGGATGGCGACCATCATCACCCCAGCCCCGGCTGCAAAAGCGCTGGGCAGCTCCTGGTGCCCCCCCGGCAGCTCCCCTCGCTCCCCAGGGCCCACACGGGGCCGGGCAGGCCGCGGGGCGGCGGCGGCGCGGGCCGTGCCGGGGGGGGGTACCGCATCACGCCGTAGGGCCCCGGCCAGCCCGCCGCGCAACTCGGCCCTGCCGGCCCGTCCGCCTCGGAGCCAAGCGGGAAAGGGCGGTGGGGAAAGGCTCAACAGCGCGTCTCCCTACCTCAGCGGGCGGCCATTGTTGTGGGCGGGAAGGCATGGCGAACTACATCTCCCAGCAGCGCCCGATCCGGCTCGGCCGGGCAGCCTCTTCTCTTGCCCGGGTCGGGGCTGGGTGTGCTGGTAGCGGGCTTGCTGGGAAACGCCAGGGCGGCGTTGCTGGCTGGTTAAATAGTGCTGAGTGCTTCAGGTGTGTACATTGTTAGCGAGCTGTTCAGTTTCTGAAGTTCCCCGTGGAAAGCTTTGCCTTCACTTCCTCAGCTGTTCCCTACCACGGCTTCAAAGGCAGCACCGCCCCATGTGACATGGAACCTCCAGCCACAGGAGGTTTAGTTTGGATATCAGGAAAAACTTCTTTACAGAAGGGGTTGTAAAGCACTGGAATAGGCTCCCCAGGGAGGTGGTTGAGTCACCATCCCTGGAAGTGTTTAGAAACCATTTGGATGTGGTGCTCAGGGACATGATTTAGCGGAGGGCTGTTAGAGTTAGGGTAGGATGGTTAGGTCGTCGTTGGACTGATGATCTGTAAGCTCTTTTCCAACCTGAGTGATTCTAGGGTTCTATTCTATGATTCTAAGACAGTATGTTAAGCGGGCTGTCTCTTTTCACCTGAACTAGGCCAACTTTTGGGCTTGCCTGGGCTGCACTGAGTATAGAGTTGTCGTGAGCTGCATATACGTTATCTGGGCTGCTCCAAAAGTAGTGCCTCCAATTTATTTCCAGGGAAACTACAACAGATACAAAGAGTACAATAACACTGTTCAGTAAATTGTCAGCTACAAAATACTGTTACAGTCACTCCCGTTAACTGTGTGTTTTCAGCAGCAATGAACAGCTTGCTGTTGTAGTCAAAACGTGTACCAGAACTGCCATCATGATGGCATGGGCCATGGGGTGGCTGGGTTGGGCCACAGGTTGGACATGCCTGATCTAAGGCATTGCCCACATGTCTCAAGGGCAGAGTCAACTCAGGTGCTTGTTCCCATTTCAGTGTCACAGCTGCCCACATGCAGATCAGAGCACAGCCAGCAATGGAAGCTGCCTTTCGCTTTTGGTGGGGAGCAGAGCCTGAGCAGGTGCAGCTGTTCATGATGTTGGCACATCTGCTAAGGTTCACTGTGGCTGTCCCTGCTGCCATACCCTGTCAAAAGATGCTCTTTCCCCAGCTGAAGCACAGCATGTGGCCCAGATGGCCACCAGAGTCCCTCTAGCTGCTCAGTGGGCCCATTAACTGTGCCCTTACAGCCTGTGGTCATCAAAGGTAAGTAGTAAGGAATGTCCTTCCACCTGGAGGGGAGCAGAGCCATAACATGAGCATGTTCTGGAGCACAGCAACAGCTGTTATGCCATACCACAAGATCAGGCTCCAAAACAAGCCAAAGCTTCCAAGAAAAATAAGCTCTTTTCTTCATCATTTCTTCTTGCCCACACAATCGACAGCCAGAATGAGAACTTCAAGTTTAAGCAGTTTAAGTCTGGTAATATGAATAGAAGATAAACTTAGAGTAAAAAGGAACACATTCTAATACTAGAAGTAGTACTGGCTTTGCTTCTAATTATTCCCCAACAGCCAGCCATGACACTTTAGCAGCACAGGGAAGATAAACCATCTTTACAACCTGTTTTCTGACTGGTGCACACCAGTACCCAACATGGGAAACATTAGAAAGCATAACAGTTGAATAGCTTTGATAGCTGGTCATAGAAACCCTTGCACTGAAAGATATATAGCAGGAGCATGATGATCTACACTAGGCCTTGGCTAATAGGAATGCAAGAAATCCCTATCACCCAGCTTGCATTGCAGATAAACAGATCAATATGAAAAACCAAGAAACAGCTGAAGAGACAGCTATGGACTTCAAGAAAGACACTGACACTCTAGAAGCTGCTCTGGACAACCAGGATACTCTTAGATGAGACTGCTAGTCTGGCTATGCTTTTATGATAAAACAGAAGGCCATGAATCATTCTTTGTAGCCAATGAATAATGAAATTTAAATGGGAGCCAGGTCATTAAAATAGCAGTTTGGATTGACTTGAACATGTGTAGATATAGGCTCGTCCTGTGATTCATACCATAACACATTGTTCAATCAATAGATAGAGGGTCTGGTATTTTATTGTACAGTTTCCTGTTATTTTAAGATGGGTTTATGTCAGACATTGGGATCTGAATCAGGACTTTTAAACACTTGAAAACTCCTACTGTTCATCTGAAGTTTACTGCTCAGTAATCCAGATCTGCTTCTCGATTTCAAAAAATTGCTAAAAAATTCAAGTTATTCTCTCCATGACTTTATTTTCCTGAAGAGCAGAATATCAAAGCAGAGCAAAGTCATGCATTTTTCTTGGGTGCTCCTCAAAGCAGCTGCGCCAGAGTTCTCAGAGGAAACAGTGATGTTGATTTCTTCAGCAGCCCATTCTAGCTCAACCTGTGTAAATCTAATGAACAATTTCTCAGCTATTTGTAATTCCAGCGAGTTCCCTAAATGTGACTTCATGATTTCCTCTTTGCTGATGTTTCTGGAATGTCAGGGTGACGCGGGGCTTGTTTTGTCCCTTGCACCAAAGTTTTCATGGACCACACACTTGAGACCTTCTCGATTCAGAACCTGGCTTTTATACTTCTCACCCCAGTCCTCCACGATGTACTGATGGTAAGGGTCTTTGGAGTGTTCTCGCCTCTTAGATTTCACGGTACTCACCAAAATCGCCACAATAATGAAGGAGAACATTCCAATCATCACCATCAAATAAAGGATAACATAGTCAAAGTTTTCAGCATCAACCTTGGCTTGCAGTTCATTTGCTGCTTCTGTCATGTTTTTCCTCCAGCCATTCATGTAAGTGAGAAAAGTTTCCTTGAAAATATCTTCCACTGCCCACGTGAAGTTTCGTATTTCAGCCATCCTTGCAAGTTACAGCTGCTAAAGACAACATCATACTTATTTTAATCAAATAGCTACACTATAACAATTACATTGGTTTGTTTTGTATGCATTATGAGGATTAAATAATAATACCTACTAGCGAAAGTGTCAAAGCTGATTTTAGACAGCTGAGAATCCTTATATCAGAGTGCTTCAACATGTTTAGAGACCTGAAGAAGTCCCACTCCTTACTCAGGTCATTTTCAGTCTTTGGAAGGCAAGTATGCCTCAGTGAAGTTCAGTGAGTCTGGGCCTACCTGACCCATATTACAGGCATCCAGGCACACTGATTTTCCTGTTGAGATAAAGACTAAAGAAAATGTTCTTCAACCAGGAAGGGGTGCTATCCATATTGGTCTACCTTCCTTTGCTTCTTGGAATAGCTTTGTGATTTCAGCATGCACAGAACAGGTATGCACACACAGAGGGACACAGGTACATGTGCATGTAGATCTCTGTACAATTATACACACATGCTCAAACATATGGGATAAAGGCAGTCTAACGAAAGGAAGCAAGCTATAAGAAAACAGAAACCCAAACTCTCCTGAAACTTCTTTTTTGTGCAAAATCTCTATGCTTTTCATAGAATCATAGGATCACTCAGGTTGGAAGAGATCTTAAAGATCATCAAGTCCAACCACGACCTAACCATACTACCCTAACTCTAACAGCTCTCCTTTCATTCAGAACAACAACAAAATCAGATTTTTCTTTTATAAAAAATAAGGACTTAGCAACAGAAACTTACCTTTCCTGTCTCCTTCAGTAATGAGATTCCCAGTAACAATCAGGATTTTGAAACTCCGCCGGATAATACTGCGATACTCTGGAAAGAGAAGAGCTATCTTAAGCTTCAAGTAGCCTCCAGCTTGCACAAGGTTTTGAGCACTTGCTTGTTAATTAAGTGCTTTCTACTGCACACTTTCTGTTTATATTAAGGTAAATGCTAAATCTAATCTCACCTGGAAAGTCAAACATTGGCTGACAGCTTACATCAGTCATCCTGTCCGATGCTGAGTGCTATAATTTATTCTTATTACTGCAATTTCATATATTGTAAAAGAACACTGCAGCGCTTTCTAAGGATAAACATCTCCAGAAGTTTATGGTTTGGCATTTTTTGACCTAGAGAGAAGAAAAGTAAGGACGTGCTCTACAAAATAATGAATAATTCCCTTGGTTGATACGGGCACAAGAGATTGAGCACTGAGCAGGTACTATGGAAGGTCTTCCATGCTGTTTGCAACCAAAAGGAAGAATTTTGTGCTCCTTTACTTCTACTAGGTCACCCATATGGGTTTTCTATATCCTTTCTCTGTTCTTTTTCTCCTTGTTTTGTTTCACACTTCCCTCATCCTTTGCCATAAACAAAGAACATAACCTTTCCCTCCCTTTCTCCTAGATTCCTCCTATTGTTTGGTTTTCCATTCTTTCACCAGGACCGTGGTTGTCTGTGACCATGAAGCCTATACTGCAAGAAGCGGGTCTGCAAACACAGCCAGGATCAGCCTCCCCAAACTCTGCTGCTTGTGAACTCTGTTGTTTGTGTACGTCACCCGTGATCTGGAGCAGGAAACAAAAACCTGTATTAAAAAAGAGAGAAGAATTAATTAATGTTGATTTTATTTCTCAGCAAATAGCACATGATGACACCTAACTGAAAAGCACTGAGTCACACCTTAGAAATAGCAACATGCTTAGTGAAGTGAGACAGCTTCATCTTTAGTCAGGAGTGCTTCCCGGCTCTGGTGGAGATATTCAGTGGAGGGGGATTAGGGTGGAGATGAAGATGTGCACAAAGTGCCCCACAAGCAAAATGGAGAGACCCTTTTGTAAAATATATCTGCATTTTACAGGTAGATATGCCTAAGCAGTTTGCAGAGAAAACACTTTCACAAGTAGCTCTGCTTTGAGGGAGATAAAGCACACGTGGACAACCACAGAATCAACAGAACACATGAGAAAAAGGGAGATACGTTCTTGGTACTGGGACGCATTAATCCCTGAGGAAGTCCTGCTAGTGCCGTGCTGCTGACACTGTCATGTTTACTCCTATAATTTCTTTTGGATGATTTTCTGTACATAAACACCTCCCAGCATGAAGGCAAGCTGCTGGCAACGTCTCCTCTCTGATCCCCCACTTCTCTCTGGAAGTTTCCCAAATGCCCTCTGCTGGGGCCCTTGAAGTCAAGGTAACTGGCAAGCTGGTTCTGTTTGCTTTGGTGAAATCTGAGAGCCAAATAGATTGCTGCAAGTCCAGCTTCCTGCTTTACTTAGCCAGGGATGTGCCCTGCTTGGCCCTGGCTGCTTGAAGGCGGTTGGAGCCACCAGCATGCTGTTAGAGGAGCTGCCAAAAGCAAGACGAGCCACAGCCCTGGAGGTTAGGCTGCAAGAGGAGTATCTAGGGAACTGCTACCCTGGGCTGCCAATAGACAGCTCTTCAACCAGCCTCTTCTGATGTCTGTTCCTGACCGGTCCCATTTGGCCAATGCTTGCAGGTACATGCTTGCACAAACACACAGGTATACATACATATACAAAAGTTGCATATGTTGTCAAGCAGACGTTAACTGCCTACTCAGTTCTTAACCAAGTGAGAAGAGAACTTAACCGCATGAGAACTAAGATTAACACAAGATTAGGGGACAGACTCAGCAGCATCTGTTGCAATAGGACAAAGGGAAACGGTTCCAAACTAAAACAGTGGACATTTAGACTGGATATACGGAAAAAAAAAATTTACAGTAAGAGTAGTGAGGCATTGGAACAGGCTGTCCAGAGAGGTGGTGGATGTCCCATCCTTGGAGACGCTCAAGGTCAGGCTGGATGGGGCTCTGAGCACCTGTTGGAGCTGTGGGTGCTCCTGTTCATTGCAGGGAGGGTAGACCCCATGGCCTTTAAGGGTCCCTTCCCACTCAAGCAACTCTGTGGTTCAATGATTGTTAATAATAATCTTTGTCCCACAAGCTTGAACATTTTTCTTCAAAGAAGTTTACTCAATCACCTTCTGGATAATTTTCCGTCACTTGTTTCTGCATAAATCTCCATCATTCTTTGAAGTAGAGTATCAAACCTCACACTTTAGTTGTAATCAGCAGCTAACATACTTAAATACTGATTCAGATACATTTATACACCAATTTTGCTGTTTCCTTCTCTTCCCTTGCTTCGCCTTGCCTCACCTTGCAATTAACTATATATAATTCATGAATTGTAAGAGTACCTGTATAGGCTTAATTCTTAGAAACAAAACAATGTATTTGTTAAGCATCGTTACTGAAGAGATATGAGTATCCTCTAATACTTACCTATGTGATTTTCCTTCAGTATTTCTTCTGGCTAAATCATAATATTGTATTATTCACTGTTCTCAGACCTTAAATCTTTGTACACGCAGCCTTAACCAACAACCTGTTCAGCCTTTAGCTACTGATATGCTGTATAGTTAACCACTGGTACTTAAAGTGCTGATAGCATTTCATTACTTTCCCCACTGCTTCAAACTTTGTACCTTCCTCCTAGATTCCTCCTCTTAGTTATATTAGCTTCATAGAACACTTGTGAAATCAGCAGTTCTATCCCTAGGTCTGTATGCTTCTTTTCAAGCTGTTCTTCAGAAGATCTCCCAGTTAAACAAAAAGACCTACCAAGGCCATTATGTTATTATAGTTTTTCTTTAACTGTGACTGCCAAAGCCTTTTCTCTTAAAATTACTCAGGATTACATTTATTACTTACATTTGAACTCTTCCTTTACACTGATTTTCCTTTATAATCCATTCTTTTAATACATATTGGGATGTTTGTCAGCTCTTATGGCTTCTCATGATGCTGTTGGCAATTAAAGGTATTGCCTCTTTACCTTACCTCTTGTTTTGCACCTGTCTTCTACATCTCTTACCTGTTCTTTACACACATTCTTGTGAGGAGCCTCTGCAGCAGGCTGGTATGTGCTAGCTACCACCTTTCCAGCACTTCCATCTTCTGCTTCTGTTTGCCATTCCTGTAAGCAACTCATTATCGCTTAATGTTCTTTCTACACTCACCCAAAGCGTAGTGGATACTGTTTTCTTTCTCAGCATAAGGGAGTTCTGGTTTGTACATCTTTTCCACCAAAGAGCATGGTTTTCAGCACAACTGGCAGCTTTGATGTCTTGCTCTGTATAGGTTGGATTTTCTTTTGAAGTGAGGTAGTCATTTCTCAATTGTTTATTTCTTATGTAACTGTTCTTCTATCTTTCAGGGAGTAATGTTTACAGTTTTCAGACTTAGCCTATTTTCTTGGGCCTTTTCTTTTTGCTGCAGGGCAAATACATTTTCTGATTCAACAATTGTGATATTCTGCTTTTCTGTGAAACCCTGAGTCTTAGTTGTGTGTCATGCCTATTATAACGCTTTGAGTATACATTTGAGTAAGTATTAACTCCATTCACACAGGATTTCTGTTCCTTCAGTTCAGCAGAGAAGCAGTCTTTTTGTTGAAATGCCTTGGTCAGGTTCAAGGTAGTTTACAAGGAGGCCATATGTTCAAGCCCAGCCATGGCAAAGTTTAAGGGTAAAGGGCAAGTTAAATACAAGCAGAGGAGTTGTATGTCTTAGAGCTGGAAGTTAAAACCCTTGGAGAAATGGGAGCTTGCATATGCTGGCCCCCATCAGAGGCTTCTGAGGAGCCTGATCTGGTGGATGACAACCCTGCCCTCAGCAAAGGATTTGGAACTGGATTATCTTTAAGGCCCCTTCCAACCCAAGGCATTCTACATTTCACTGATTCTAAAGGTTATCACAGAATCGCAGAATGGCTGAGGCTGAAAAGGGACATCTGGGTACATTTAAAGAGCCCATTATTTAAAGAGGACCATTGGCTATTGCTTTGGTCTTTAGATACGCCCAAAATGATGATAACTTGTGAAAATTACCTCTAAATATTATAATAACTGTATAATGATCACTCCCTCTTCACATCAGAGAACCAGCATCAGGGTGCACTTTTCTTAATGCC
Source organism: Centrocercus urophasianus (assembly GCF_019232065.1). Taxonomy (NCBI): domain Eukaryota; kingdom Metazoa; phylum Chordata; class Aves; order Galliformes; family Phasianidae; genus Centrocercus; species Centrocercus urophasianus. Next base: position 29,474,004 of record NW_024884364.1, on the reverse strand, counting down.
TTGTATAGAAAGAGTGAAAGTAGTGCAGAGAGTGGAACGGCCCATCTGGAATGGTCCCGTGTGACTAAGGAAAAATATATTCAGCAAACTAACATTTTTGAGTCATAACTAAAGTGAGAGGAAAAATATTCAAAAAGAAAGTGGATTTTAAACAAATTTTGTTATGCAGCCCAAGCATAGGCAAGGCTGTGAGGAAAACCCATTGTGTCTCTGAGATAGGAACGTATGTTATCAGGATGCATTCAATATTGAGGGACTCAAGCTTAATCAGCTTCTCCAACCCTGAAAGCTTAAAAGAAAACAACTGTGAAGAAAAACCAGGGCACTGTGTCTAGTGCTAGGACTGCACAGCAGCTGATATACAGGCACCTTCCACCCTGCCAGGTAGTGCATTGCTTCCCCCAGTCAAAACTGCAGGGGTGGAAAAATTATGCTCAGGCAGAGATTGCAATCATGCAGTTTTGTTGCTATGGTTTATAGTCTTTATGCTCTGAGGAAAGTGTAGTCCAACATGCCTGCAGGGCAGCTGCTAAATTCACAGGGCTCCTTGCTATTTCTCATCTGCATCCCCACCTTATCCACAGAGAACGCTAGCCTCTAAGTGACCTCCAGATCCAACACAGGCAATGGGAACGGCAGCATTCTTCTGACTGATTTCTTTGTTTAACAAAACCCCTGTCATGGTTTTGTGATTTTTGGTTTTCGATATTCCACATCACATAACGTCATGTGGGGCACTGGGAGTTTAATTGTTAATGCTCAAAGTTTACAAATATTCCAGAATATTGGCAGTCCACCTGGACTTGGTGGAGAATGCGGGCAGCGATCCCGCTACCTCCTCACCTTGTCTGGTGAGGCAGAGGGAGAGGCAGGAAAGGGGATAAGTGAAAGAAATGGGAAGAGTAAAAAAGCACGTGGCAAACTATCTGTCCAGTGGACAACATGGAAGATAAAGGGAAGACTGTAGATGCCACCAGGGTGCTCCCATCAGACTTCCTCCTTTTGGTGCAATGATGCCTTGACTTGATGGAGCTCCAGGTGGGACAATGTAAACACAAACAGGAGGACAGGGAACAGTCAGAGGTTTTCTAAGAGGCTCCGGAGAGACCAAAAAGAGATTACAACCTGCTGCTCTTGCCAGTGTCCCCCTTGATGATGCCAATGTAGAGCACAGCTGAGATGTGGATCAGAACAGAGATGGCCAGATTTGATGCCAAGGGCTGCTTCTCCAGAGATGGTTATCCACTCCAGTTCAATTAAAGTCCACAGAAGTTGGTGTGGAACTTGGACAGAACAGAGAAAGGAAAGCCAAAACTGGAGCTGGAGTTACTGTTGATACCCCTTCTGCAGGGCTTGATGTTGTTAACTCACACGTCTACAGACTTAAGGACTAGTTGCTGGAAAGTGTCTCATATGAGTGAATCATCTTTTTATAACTCCTCAGCAAAACAAATGGTCTGATTCACACGGGCAGGATAGTTCAACCGTTTCTCCAGGAGAGTTGCTCAGGCTCCTCATGGCAGGAATGCATTTCAAGAGCCATTTTTAAATGATGCTGTTCAAAAGAGAGAGGGCTGAAGTCAAGGATTAAATCTTACAAAAATTACAGGACACACTGAAGCTTTTCAAGCTCTGCTGGAAGCATTTCCTTGCATTACCAAGACTTGCCTCATCTCACACTTGATCTTATCCCTACCAGACACGTTTAGCCAGTGAACAGGACCTGTCTTCTACAAACAAGAAATGCTTCCACTCAGAACTGGCTCCCGTGGAATTCTCTCAGGTCACTCAGTAATGCTGCTCCATTTCCTGCAGCCATGCAAGGAAGCACTTGTGGAGCAGCACGCCTTCCCAGCGGTACCCTCAGGAGTTGGTGCATGGCAGAAGAAGGAAATTGAAGTTCTTGCCCAATAGCATGCCTATTTCCTCTCCATCTAGAGCCCAGCATACTGTTTAATTTAATGCAGAGTTCAGCTCACCATTTCATGTGTGAATTCCAGGGAGTGCACCAGAGCCTTATCCCACCCAGGCACCTGGATCACTGGAGGTGCTGCATCACTGGAGCTGCTGCTGGCCTCCCACACCAGGAAGACTGAAGAAGAAAGCTGAGGGCTTTGCTTCTCATCCTGTGGCATTTGAGCAGCTTTGTTATTGGCATGGTCCATACAGCAGCAGCCTGCATTGAGTGCTTGTACCATGTTACCCTATGCAGGCAGGAAGAGGTCAGCACTAAGATAAGGTCGTGTTAAAATGTGCTGCTATCACCACATGGCTACTGGACCTGTGTGCAGCCTGCTGGCAAGCTTAGTTTTTTGAAAAAAATGTCAAGTTAGGTCTAGAACTACTGTCTATTTTGGGTTTACTTGTACTCCACCAATGCATGTTAAAAAAATGCTTTGAATTTTTCCCAACCTGTTGGCCTTGATGCAGCCAAATAGAGGTGTTCTTTGGTTGTACTGGGAACTTTAATAAAGCTCTGTTATCATGGCACCATTCATACTACTCATGGAGAGATAATGAAAGGGGAAACAAAAACCAAGGCAGGAGATTTTTCTGAAATAGAAAAACAGGGTGAACGCTCCACACAACCCTATATCATATCATCATTTCATTACACCAACTTCACTGTCAAAGGAAGGTATATTAAACTGGTGTTTACTTTTCCAGAAAAATCTGTGTTTTACACATAACAATGTATTCAGGTCACTTAGGCTAAAGCATATCTTGAGGCTCTACATGTCCCCAAGAACTTTAAAAATTATTAACAACTGATCATTGCAAGTCCAGTGGCAGGGAAGGGAAACAAGTGAGTCAGCACATGAGGTAAGAAATAATTGCTCATACAATTGGTGCATGTTGCATGCACATAGTCACATTTATTGTTTTCTTAGCTTTCCTTGACCTTGGGCCCATTCACTTACATGGCTGAAATCCAGCTGTGTGAACTGGCTGTGCAATCTGCCCATCTTCAGCTCCCACACAAAGCAAGCACTCATGCCACCAAGTGGCAAGCAATGTCCACTCACACATGCATGTTTTCACCATGCCGGCATTCAGGAGCTTACACTGTCTGCATAGTGTTGCTTACATCATCCCTGCCAGCTGACCATATCACCAGTTGCAACTACAGGACAGGCATGACAGTTTGGGTTTGCAGGGCAGGACTCCCAGGAATGTGGTGGGCAGGGGGACGAGGCACCCTGAGTACACTGTACTGGGCCACATGTCTTATACCTGGAGTGTTGTGTCCAGGTCTGGGATCCACAGTACAAGACAGATGTGAACATATTGGAGAGAATTAAGGGCCACAGAAATGATGAAGGGACTGGAGTGTCTCTTCTATGAAGAAACACTGAGAGAGAGCTGGGACTGCACAGCCTGGAGAGGAAAAGTCTCAGGATGGTTTAATCAATGTGTACAAATAGCTGAAGGGAGGGTGTAGAGAAGACTGAGCCAGGCTCTTTTCAGTGGTGTCCAGAGCAAGGACAAGAGGCGTGAGTACAAATAGAAGCATAGGAGGTTTTGTCTGAACATCAGGAAGCATTTTTCTACTGTGTAGATGATAGAGCACTGGTATGAGTTGCCCAGAGAGGTTGTGGAGTCTCCTGCTAGTTAGAGAGTTGACACGGCCCTGGACAACTTGCTGTGCGTGGCCATGCTTGAGCATGGGGTTGGATCAGTCTCCAGAAATCTCTTCCAGTTTCAACCATGCTGTTGTTCTGTGAGGTTCCAGACCCTCAGAATGGTTCCTGTGTCCAACTGCTCCATCATCACTGCCTTACGTATAAAACCAAGCTGAAGGCTGTCCTGTGTAATGTCACAGTCCAAATATACAGCATCTGGTTGTTTCCCATCCTCTTCATGGCTCCCCACCCTCCCCATGGCACTGGTTTTATCTGTATTAGTCACCTGTTTCACTCATCTGTTTTCAATTTAGGGTTTGCACCTCACTGGGAGCCGCATATGCTTACTCTGTAAGGCCTTATCTTGTTGCCATGGAAGCCATCATCAGAGAGCTTCCTTCCCTCCCAGGCAGGCTTCCAGTAGCTTTCCTATAGCAGAAAGCACAGTCAGCATGTGCCTAAAAGTTTCTCCATTTGGAGGTACTCCTTTGCCCACCTATTACAGCAGTGATGCCTGCACCCATGGCAGCCAAAGCCATGCAAACACCAGCTGTATTAGTAGGCATCCCATGGGTGACCACATAGGGCCTGGTCCACAGACAGCACTTTTGGGAAGCTCTGCAGGCGTGGTTTTCAGACCTACCATGGATGAAGAGAATTTTCGGAATCAGAGCCTTTGCCTGGAGCTGGAGTGGATGCAAAAGGTTATTCTAGGTGAGCTTCCTGAGGGATTTCAGCTGATAATTTTTTTTTGTCCATGTAGCAACCTCTGGAGAACAAGAAAGTAATCTTCTAATTGGATTCCATCTGATTAATTGCCCTCTTAGGTCTGCTTATGTCCAGTGCTCTAGAAACCGTACTCTGGCATCTTCATTAGATTTTATATTAAAATCTATATTAAAGAGACAAAAAATGTTGCTTCACTTTTGATTTCAAAAATACTGTGACTATGGTGTCCAGGAAACTATGCTGTAATAATTGTGGCATGGAATATACATCAAAATCATGAGAATGCTTTTTAGTGCTGCTTTCTTTTAGTTTCAGGCAGTGGCAGTACCTCAAATCAGCTCCTTCAGAAAAGCTGAATTTAGCACATCTACTGCTGGTTTTCTCTCATCCTTTCTGAGATGAAAGAAAGAGAAGAAATTAACATTTTACATAAGAATTGCATCACTTTTAAAACAAATCAGACTTTTCACAGTGCTCAAGAATGTCTGCGGATCCACATTATTGGAGCATGCACTTTTTTCTGTGTGCAAGTGTGTGATTGCTATGGTTAAAGTAAGAATGTCTTTACAATATTTCCATCTCATACTGATGTACCTTACCCTGCTTGACCCAGATCATTCAGAGTTCTCATCTTCTCTCTGGGGTAACCACTGTCCTTATCCCATCATCTGTTTGAGAGGAACCTGTTCACAGCTGCATAGAATGCAGCAGGGTACAGCAGCCTGAGGGCAGGTTTAGGTCTCAATACCAAGGCTAGGTTGGATGGGGCAGTGGAAAACCTAATCTAATGCCTGATCTAGTGCAGAAATCTTTGAACTAGGTGATCATTGAGGTCCCTACCTACGCAAGCCATTTATGATTCTATGATCTCTATGACAAGAGTACTTCCACAATCGGACTCAAAATGTTGAATCAAACTCCTGGTTTTTGCTCTTCTGCAAGGAGAACCATACCTCATGTACTTGCAGAGATTTACATTACCACCAATCCTTCTCCATTCCCAGTTCTGCCTGCAAGCTCAGTCTTACCTTTGAGTCCAAAACCAGCATCATACTGGCTTAATCTGAGCTTATACCTGCTACATGCAACAACATGCTAAGCACAAACAGTGGCATGTGAACCATGGGACTGGATGTATCAACCGCCAAGGTATCTTAAATGCTGGAGGAGAAGAGTCTTAAGACACTTATGTGCAACATGACAATGTATTGTCTAATTCAGGGGGGTCCTAGATCTTCATTTCAAAGTACTTACTGCTATTGTAACAGCAGGAAAAAAAAAAAAAAAAAAAAAGAGGAAAAAAAATAGTACAAGATTTCTAATGCAAATTTCAGCAAAAGTTGGCACTTAGTCCCGCAAAAATTAGAGAGAAGAGTCTAATAGTCTGAAGTCGAGTGGGTGTTCATTTGTCTGCTTGCCACCTCCTCATTTGCTCCACATGAGCTGAGAATCTTCAGCTTATTGTCCTGGAGAGCTGGGAATTAGTAGACAGTGAGGTTGTCTGCCTGGTTTTGAACATGCATGTCTCAGCTGAAGGCAGCAAGGAAGGCATTCCAAGCTAAAACAAACATCACTCTGCTCTGTCTTTTCTACGACTGAAATTCTGCAGCCAGATATCACATCTGCTAAACAAGCACTTTTTATGGGATACCTTTTAAAACTGAAATTCTCCATTTAATCAAAGGTGCTACAAAGAAAATCAGCACTAGTGGTAAGGGGAGAGCAGATAGAAAGGCATACATAGGAACTATTTCAATTAGAGAACCTGTGTGATGTAATAGCCACTGTTTTGGCATGCAGTGGACCATTTGCAATAATGATGTGAGTGAGGAAATGGTCTTTCAATCATCATGAAAGAAAGCAATTCTCAGGCAGAAGCACCATCTGCTGGTGGACACCAATTCTATTACTTCACTTAGAAAATTTACAGCATAAGCAACAACCTTCAGAGATCATTAATGTGCTTAGGGGGCTCTTTGAGACCTTAATTCAAGTCCTAAATGTAATATTTACTCACTTTCCACATCAAAGCCCTCATGGCTCTATGTTACTCCAGCCTCTAGCTAAAGAGTTCCATAAGCAAACAATTGCTTTAACAGAAGAAAAAGGGTTCTCAGATTTAAAGAAAGATCAAGCTTTCAGCCTCCTCTCACAAAAGTCAACATGAGAACTTTCACTGCCTCCCGAGTGCCACAAGAGTTTCATCACTGACAGCAGATAGTTCTTAGGACTGGAATGCAAAGGCTGTATGTGCCCCATTGCCTATGGGGGCTTTTGTTACCAACAAAAGGAAATTTCTCTCTGCCCTGACACATGGAGTAAGGGCAATGTACCATGCATCTTTCAAGAAAATGTTAACATGTTTTCAGGACTGAAAGGGTGAGTACATTTTGCCCAGCAGATATGTTGAATGATCAAAAATTTGCTTACACTCCAATCAGAAGGAAAGGTGAAAAATATTGTGTTATGTATTATCCAGGATACAGTTAATATGCTTACCAGAGGCACTATTTTGAGCTAGGTTCCTACATTCTTTCATTAAAGGATTATTTTGGTGGCATAATTCAGGTGCATTGCTTCACAAAGGGACAGACCTGACCTTTCTGACCTCAATTCCCTGAACTTGGGTATGGTTCAAAATATGAATCCAGACCTGGATTCAAATTCTGCAGATCATCAGTACATAAGAAGCTGAACTTCAACTGTACTTATTCATCCTTCATCTTCTTGGAAGGCAAAAAAGATAGACTTTTTCTTAGAACTGATCTATAAAACTTGATTATTTTCTGCTTTCTCTATTCAGATTTTAGTTTTGATAAGCCTTGTGCTCACTGATGAGAATTACCGTAAAGCCAACACACTAGCAAAGTGCTCCAAAATGGGTTGGAGAGAGAAGTGTGTCACCTGTATGCCCACTCATCAAGAGGACCAAACCTGAGGGGAGAAGATCACTTGCTTCAAAAGCTCCATATCTGTCTGCATTTGGCACACATCTCAAAGCCATGTGCCTGACCTGGAAACCTGGCTGAATATCATCACCCATGACAAGGAAGCTAATTAGATATAAAAATATTTGGGGCTTTGGAGTGCCTGCCAGTGAAGCGAAAGTGGATTTAATGTCTTCCAGAGATAGTTTTTCCATAAAACAGAACAATGGGATGTCTCTTCTTTTCCACTTGGAGTACATGGAACACAACAGATGCTGCAGGTCCCTCCAACCTCTCCGGCATTATTGCTCTAAATAATATTTCCCGTTTGAAGGGGCAATTGCAATCTTATTAAAATAGCAAAATGTTTATCTTTCCCTTCAGATGTCAGGCCAGTAGCAAAAGTCAGTCAGCATTCTACAGTGAATACTAAAATGGGTTCTGCTCATTTCTTTCTCCATGTAGATGCAAACTATGAGGCAAAGGGACAGGCCATGCAGAAATGGCCATGAAGAAAAGGCAGTGGAGGAAAAAATGATGCTCTACTACAGCTTCCTCACAAGGGCAGCGCTGAGCTCTGCTCTGTGTGACAGCGACAGGGCCTGAGGGAATGGCATGGAGCTGCGTCAGGGCAGGGCAGCTGGGGGTCAGGGAAAGGCTCTGCACCACAGGGCGGTGGGTGTGGAATGGGCTGCACGGGGCTGTGGGCACGGCCCCCAGTGCTGGAGTTAAGGAGAGTCTGGATAACACTGTCAGAGACATGATCTGATTTTTGCAGTGGTGCTGTGTGGAGCCTGGAGTTGCACTTGGTGATCCTTGTGACTCCCTTCTAACTCGGGACGTTCTGTGATTCTATGATTAAGCATTTTGTTTGCATTTCTTGCACTGACATATATAGTTCTGTGTCAAAGTTTTTTAACCACAAGACCAGCTCAGTCTTACACTCTTTCTACTGGATTTTTTTTACAAACTCAGCGTATTTTAAGGCTCTGTCTTTTCTGAAGGTATTTGCTGAAAATACAGATACAGTTTTGCTCACATAGCTCTAAACAATCTGGAAGCTTCCAGACGCACTGCATGTAGTGTGAGATGTTTTTCAACACGTTGGAACCTTGAAGGGAGCTTTATCTCACCAAGAGGGAACAGCGTGAGCCATACCCTGCAGCAACCATAGCCGATACGAGACTTAGGAAGAGTGAGAGCATTGTTTCTGAAGGACGCAGAGACATACCACCCAGAGACAACGCCTGGCTACCAGCAGAGCTGTCTTTGGGTATGCTGTCCCACGAGGCCCCATCTTACACCTAACATCATGCTATGCAGATGATAAAAGTCTGCTTGAGAGGCCCCAAAAATCTGGCAGTGCTCTAGAATTTCCCTTGATCTTTTACACGAGGACCCCTGTTATTAATTCAGAGCTAAGCAGTATTTTTAATTGATCATTAATATCACATCAAAGGTGGCTGAAGCTCACTTCACGAGAGGAGTAAGGACCAAAGGCTCATCTGAGCAATCCTGAGCTTTGTGAAACTGGAGATCAGATGCTGTGTCAGGTATCATTAATAATGCATTGAAACCAATTATCCCATTCAAGATTGAAACCAATTATCCCATTTAGCAGGAGGAATTAAGGAGTTCAGAGCCATCTTTGCAATAGAATCTGATCCTGATACATATCACTGTGTACCTGAGCTCTCCATACGTTAGCTAGGATCCCAGAGCAATGTCCCTAGTAAATTTTATGGCACCGTCAATACTAATAAGGGAAACAATGTCAAATGCATATGCAAAATGAGGTCTAAAATCACAGCCTGTACAGCATCACAATAAGAAGCAGGCAGAGCACAACAATCCCCTTTCACAAAGAATTTTTTTATTACAAAATCCATTTGCTTTTCACCCCAGAGAGAACAGAAATAATCCATTTTCCTCCTGAAAAGGGAATGGAGTCTCAAGTCGGTGGGTGGGGAGGGGCATGGGGAACCAGAAGGGCAGTCTGAGTGCTGCCTGAGTGACCAAGGAGGTGTGAGATGGGTCTGTCCAAATCTCACCCTAACGTTTTGACAAGCTGGTGAGCTCCTTGTTTTGTTGCTGTTTCTTCAACCAGTTGTCACAGTGAGGGACCCAGTTCGTAGAGAGTATGCCAACAAAATACTGCCGTTGTAATCTGGAGAGCAGAGCATACTCCAGCCTGGCGCTCTCTCTCTTGTTTGACAGGAGCTCTTCAGTGTGCGTATGAACAAGTTCAGAGAGAGATCGATCCAGCCAGTAGAAGAAGCCAAAGGCTCGGCTCATGCAGGTGCCGTTTTCAGAGTGACCACACCGTGTCCCCACAGAGCTGCACTTCCATCCCTATGCTCCTAGCAGAAAGGCATCCAAGTGGTGGCAGCTCATCTGCATGCCCATAAATACACCTCCCTCCAGCGCTGCTCTAACCCTTACTTATATGGTTAGAGCTGGCAGGAAAATAATTCTGACCTTCAGTTGCTACCAGTCCACTCAGTCCAGGCCCGGTGAGGCGAGTACGGATACTCATAAAAAAACAACAACTTGTAAAGGTCAAAATTCAAGGTCTGCTGCTCATTACTAAGAAATAGCACCAGAAACCCTCCTCGTTTGCATAAAACATTTCATGCTGAGACCTGAAACGTCCTGAAAACAAAGGTAAGCACCACTAGCTCCATTTCACAGATGGAAAAGCGAGCCGATTGCCAAGACCACACAGCAGGAATGTAGCAGTGCTGAACCAGATCAGGCTCCTGGCTGTCTAGTATTGCCCTGCTGGACCATAGCTCCAAGTCTGAGTGATAAGGGGACAATGTGTGGGGTTTTGTTTTCCCTCTGCTATTAAACATAGTGTCTCCACATCAGAGAGATCAGCGCAAAGCAATGCCCACCTTCCCTCAAGGCTGTACCTGTCCTGTTAGTGTTCCTTCAGTATAGGATTCTGGGCCAGACCAGGCACTGGGAGAAAGGCAAATTAGATGGTAGTACCATACAAAGCAGAAAGATGTTAAAGGATGCTTTAAAGGCCCTGGGACAACCATTTCAGATAGGGAAAGATACTTCAGCTTGAGTGTGAAGATTCACAAAGCTCACAGACAGGAAAACCCTTGGATGAGAGAAACATAACTGCTCACCTACCACCAGGTTAGATCAGATTTGAAGAAAAACACAACTGTCAGAGTGGCATGTCAGCAATTGCTGTGTCAGTAGGCCTCATTTTGCTGTAGGCACTCCACCAGGCAACAATAGTCATTCTGTGATAACTCTGGTCAGCATCATGTTGCAGCAAGGCGCTTGCTCCTTCAGCCAGTCTACTGGCCTTATCTCAGCAAAGCCAAACTTGCCATGCCTCCACCTACAATGGTCACACTACTAGATATTCCATCAGGCCACTTAGCATCTAGGACTCATCTGCTAAAGAGTCAGCAGATGATGCTGCCATCTATGTTGCTCCAGAATAACTTGTTAATAATTCCCCTATTCCTTAATGCTTAAAGTAGCAAAAGAAGTGAACCAGTGAATCTGGTTTTGACCGGTGTAATTTCTGTCAATGAATCATTGTGGAGGAGGCCAACAAGAGAGCCATGGGACACAACCCTGCCACACTAGCTGTCGAAGTGAAAGCCAGAGGATTAGCTCCTAGAAGCACATCTGAGCAATATTGTCTACTGTCTCCATTACCACATAGGACTTCACCTTGGAGGCACAGCAAAATATGGATTCCTGCACTGCATGTGCCATCCTAATGGAAAATCACAGCTTCCCTGCCTGCCTAACCTTATACAAGCAAATTGCTTCATACAGTCTTACTCCAGATGGCAGAAGCTGTTTGCTGTGGGCAGTGCATGTCCACCCAGAAATTAAATGTAGAGAAACTCCATATCCTGTCTTTCCCAACTGACCACCAGGTAAAAGCTTGACTATCAGAAGCTTTTCACAGGCTGTGGAATGCATAGGGAGAGCAAGCAGTTCTGAAGTGAAGGGGTTCTGCTTTGATTAGATCACTCCATCAGCATGCTCTTTGAGGCCCCAAGATTTAAGCTTCAGGAATTCAACCAGATAAGGTGGTAAGAGACTCAATTGTGTGCCTTCAGCATCAAGGCTGAGCCCACAAGTCAGAGGCAATCAGATCGTGAGGGTCAGGAAGCTCCTAGAAATGGAGCCTGCAGGGCACCATGCACCATAGTGGCCCTGGGATTCTGTCTCAGCTCCATTATTTTATAGTTCTCTTGATTTTTATAACTTTTAGGGAAGGATGCATCATGCACCTTCTTTTACAAAGACTATCTAACTAGAAAAAGCGAACAGCCTTTAGCCTGAACAGGGCAAACAGCCCTCACTGCCCTGAGCAGTCAGCAGAGAGATTTCAGGCCTAAGTTGTATTTTAAGAAAAAAGGCCAGGACAGCATGTGGCTTGTGATTATGCTCACATCCTTTCTACCAGTATCATGACCCATCTTTTCTGGGTACGGTGAAGATGAATGATCTCAGGGATTGCAAATTGCCCCAGTAATCAATGGGGAGCTTTCTTCTCTGCTTGATGTCCAATTTGAGCTGACTTGATCCCTTCCCCTCTGGTTGAGCAAGACATATGTGGTGTGTGGGGTGAGCGGATCTCTATGCCAAGCCTGTTGCTGCTCTATGTCCTCTCCTCATCTTCTCCCTTTCTGTACCATGCCTGGGTTACAACAGCTGTAATTTCTCACCACTCCAAGCTGGTCCACAGCATCCAGGGAGGTGCAGTGGTGAAAGGGCTGACCAGTCTGCACATTTCCCCTGGCCTTGTGCTCTGTCCATGGAGCCAGCAGTCCCAGGAGTGCTGTATAATGTGAGCTGGCTTTCAGGAATGATTTCTTGCCAGAAGCTTCTTTGTGTGAGGCCAATGCAGTTTGCTGGTCCATAACCACAGGAAAAACTTTACACTTGACAACCATAAAGTATTTTTGTAACACGTGCCTTTCTCTGCACTCGTTGACCTGTAGGAGGGCCCTTACCTCAGTCCCTTGGCATCTAATTCCATAAGCATAGTGTCTCACCACATCACATCCCTGTTTCTGGATGAGCAGGACCTCTTCTCATTCTGGAGCACCAGGTGAGGAGGCTCTCACTTCAGAGTGAGAGAGCACTCACCATGCTGGCACCCAGCTGAGTGCTCTGGCAGCTCTTGAGCACCCAAAGACACATTTGGCAGGAGCTTGGGATGTGACTGAACTCCCCATGGTCATCTGGGTGGAGGGTCACACAGAACTGATAAAGATGAAAGTGGAGATGATCACACTGTGCAGACTGATATGTCAATAGTTGAAAGTAAACATCTGTCACGAGTGGCAGGCTGAGGACTTCTGAGAAGTACAGGTGCAATGCAGACAACTGATGCTTCTGACCTGTGTGCTCAAGGGCCACCTGCAGTGACCAGAGAAGCCCTGATACAAGAAAATCTTTTGTCACTGCCATATTCAGGAATATGAATAGGACAACACAAGTCCTAACTATGAGCTCAAAAATGGAGAGATGCTTTCCCTCACAGCATCTCCTGGCAACAGGAACATAAGAATAATCCAGCCAATGTATGGTGCTGCCAGCCACCCCAGTGACATCGACCTACAGTGCCACATAGACGTGACAGCATCATTCTCTTTACCAAGCTCCGTGGCAAAATCAGAAAGTAGGCCTGCTCTGCAATGTGGTCATGGGAACAGCTTCAAGAAAATGCATAGCCAGATAAAATAAGGGTGGTTCTGTGAAGGTCCTTATTCAGAAAAAGGCTGTAGTGTAAGTTTACTTGTTGCTATACAAAAACCAAACAGCGCACGTGGATGCAAGAGAACCAAGGTTTGCTTAAACAGCCTTGCAAGGATCCTGTGGGAGCCTGAAGCTTTAAGCATGCATTGGAAGCATGCATCTCAGGGTAGCAGTGGACTCGCCACTCCTGGAGGTGTTCAAGAGCTGTGTGGATGTGGGACTGAGAGACATGGTTAGGGGGTATGGTGGGAGCAGGCTGATGGTTGGACTAGATGATCTCAAGAGGTCTTTTCCAACCTTCATGTGTCTATGATTCCATGAGCACAGTATAGCTAAGTTTGAAAGTGACTTCAAGAGGTCATCTAGTTCAGCCTTGCACTCAAACATGGTCAGCATTGAGCAGATAAGCTGTGACTGTGGTTAAGTACTAAGGGGAGCTTGCCTGAAATGCTACAGGGATTTGTGTCAGAAATGCCATACACTATGGACTGGTGATACCTGGAGACTGATAGGGTGTTCTAGCCTTTCATTGGAGCTCCTTAAAGAGCAATGTAGATAAAGTCAGAGTGAGCCAGGTTTGTTCATTCACTGCTTTTGCTCTGGAATTACCGCCGGAGACAGTGCTTACTCTTACAAGCACAAAAGTACATGGTTTCATTTCTGCAGTAGCAGCTCTAGCCCTGCCCCTTTCTAATCTCACCAAGCATGTGCCTAGAGACAAGCCTTTTACCTGTGTTCCCACATACTGCTTCTTCACACTTCTGCTGCCACTGGAAGCTACTAGTTTACAGCAGATTGCCAAGGACTGTTCATTAACCCAGGTGACTGAAAAGTGTCTTCTCAGCAGTAAAAGAATGATACTGAGTTTTAAAGCTTAAAACAGCCTCCATGCATATTTACATCCCCACAATTGTAAAGAAACCTGCATCTTTATCTTACCTAAAACTTGTAATGGTCCTAAGTAAATCTGGCCTTCTCATCCAGGCAGCATTTGTCAGTGAGATCTCTTTCAACAACGACAGTGATCTTACTGGCTATTTAACTTAAGCATTGTGTGAATGTAGCTTCTGTACAGCTTGCAGCACAGGCATTAGTTTTAAGAGTTCCCTGTAAGTTGACTAACAAGTTGTTCTTCTGGAACTATTGTATTTCATTTCTTCTTTTTTCCTTAGTGGCTTGACTATTAAGCTAAGACAACTTGTTCACATGGGTAATAATCCAATAACCAGATGTAGCCACACAATAAATATCTTGATAGCCAGACTTCATGTAGGATTCACAAACTATTACAGGCCAGCCCCAAATCTTTCAGTCAGATCATGCAGATTTTTAAAGCAAAGTAAAAGGAAAGAAATGACAGAAGAAAGACAGAAACTCCTTTAATATCACCAGTTCTCTGTATTTAACTGGACAAACAGCTCCTTTACACACAAACTTACCTGCATTCAGAGGGACAGAGTTGAAATGAATAGAAATTTTACTTTATAATTTCTAGACTCTCACAGACAAAACTGTTAATACAGCTCCTAATTTTGTGCTTGCATGGGAAAGAAGGAACAAAAATTAGTTGTTAGCAGTTGGAATGACTGGTCATTTTTGCTCTGATCCCCTAGGCTGTTGAACAAAAATAGATTTCTATAGATACCAGGACCATTGAGACAAGTCAAAAAACCAAAATCTATAAGATACAGCTGGGCTCTCAACTGATTTTATCCATCAAATTACAACACTCAGCAGCTTTACTGTTGCCCTTCTTAGAAATGTGGTTAGAATTTTTCTTTCCAAGTCAGAAAAAAATCGTAGGCTTTTTTTCCCCAACTTTCCCATAATGTAAATGTGACTAGAACTCTGTTAAAATTTCTGCTCTCATAGGCAAGTTTAACCTCCAGGCAAACATCAAGAAGGGAAAACTGCCTCCAAAGGTGAGTGCTTTGGAAAGTTACAAGAGTGTGAAAAATAGGGGCCATAATGGAAACTGTTCTTGCAATAGTAGGCAAACGATTGTATTACCATATTGGATTCCTTTGCCACAGTATTTTGTGTTTCAAGCCAACGCACAGTGCACCAAAGAAAAACAAAACCAATAATGAAGTGACCAAAATTCAATGTTATTCCAAGAAACATAGTTGAGGTGAAATAAGTTATGTGGAATGGAAGCTGAGGTTAAGTGAACACAAAGACAAAGGAATTTGCGCAGTCTGGGGCATGTGTAGTAAATATCTTTGCCTTTGCATCTGGTACAAATTGGAGATTGCCATGCACAAAGTGCATACCCTAGGCCAAAACAATGATTGGTCTGAAAAATATTCCAATTGTCTTTGAAAACTAAATATTTTTTCTCTAGGATTTGTGTAGCTTCAAGATATTCCATAGGGAACCCTGTAGAGTGCCAGTGTTAAATGATCAAATGATAAACTTACTCTATTATCTGTGGCAGAACTTAAAAGTTTAAAAAAGAGACCCCTGCACCCTCGAGTCAATGTTCCTGACAGGTCTCACATGGACTGCCGTTACAGAGAGAAGTGTTAGTCCAGGAGATGTGCTTCCCATTCCACCTTTCTAACAAACTTCCTTTCTTCTTGTCAGCTTTCTGTTCGATGGCTTTTTTAAAAACCATGTTCACTGCAATTTGTTTGTTTGCCCTTCCCATATGTTCATTCACTGAAGGGGAAAGGAATGAAGATGGACTGTAGAAATCCATAAGCACTGGCCAAAATGTGAATTTAAACTGCAAATCCCCTTGTGCTGCACTGCTTAACAGAGAAACTTCATCTTCTCTTGGACTGGGCACTCCTGACTCTGAAGTTACTTGTCCTTTCCTACTTTGCAAAATATCTTACTTCGCAGCACCAGCTGACTTATGATCAGTAGTCAAAGAAATACTTGGAGCTGACTATTTGAGGAGCAGAGGTGAGGCAAGGACATGGGGAGGTGAATCTCTTTAGCTTAAGCAAATACAATATGGACACCTGCATTAAACTACTCACGCTAGGCAAGAAACAAGTTCTTTTAGGGTGTGACTCATCTGGCCTAAAGTAGGTGATTGATTTAATATAAGATGAATTGTGCTCTGCAAGTGCTTATTTGTCTTTATTGACTACAAATGAAATGCAGGGTGACCAGCCCTGTTTTAAATGCCTACATTGTCAATATCTGCACGTGAACAGAGGTTGTCCTGGTGCTGCTTTCTAGTGGAACTGAGGACATTGACCACATCTGACAGATAGTATCTTGATTGTCAGTATTATAAACCAGCATGTTACTATTACTAACTTCTGTTTCTTATATGAGTGCTAGGAAAAAAAAAAAAAAAAAAAAAAAAAAAAAAAAAAAAAGCAGCTAATGAGGGCTCTGACAACTATGTGAACTCTGCTGATTTTTTTTTTTTATATGAAATTGGGGGGTGGCTTATAAAATGATTTCTTGATGATTACTTCATGTAAACAAGAATCAGCATAACCTGCTGCACTCATTGCTGTAGGAACCCAGACTGAGCAATGAAGAGATAGGAAAATCTGAGCACTGGAAGAGAGAATTTTCATAGAGCATAAGAAAGAGAGATGGAGAAAAAAAGAAAATATATATGGGAGTAAATAACCCAAAACAGTGAGGTATAAGGTAGAACACCATGAAGAAACATGAAAGGTCTGTCTCAACCTAAGCCTTCCTCACCCAAGAAATCCCATTTCCAGGAGCAGAACCCTTGGAACTTGTATAAGGAAAATGGCAGTGTGCTCTATGGGATTCCCCATTTGCTACTGGTCATGACTGTCTTTAATACAGGAATTTTCAATATTTACTGAGATCTGGATGATCTTTTCTTTTTACTTATTTTTAGGTTGTTGCAGATCATTGTATGTCCTATTCCCTTCTTCAACTGCTCTGTTCTTCTGCATTGGTTTATATATCTCTCTGTGCTAACAGATGCTAACACAGAGGTACTGCTAGTTCAGATCTCTCAGACCTTTGGCCCATGCAGTTCCTTGAAGTGAATTTATGTAGACCTCTTCAAGCTGCATGTCACCAGCTGTAGGAATAGGGCAATAATAGAAGAAGATGTCTTTCCTTCTCTGTCCTCTCACTAATTCCTCCGCTCTCTTTTCCCAGCACACGTGATTTTCTTGAGGGACACACACATAAAGGACTCTACTGTGCAATAATGGCACAAGTCACTACTGGCCTGACTCCCACTGTAGCAGAAGAACATGGAGCACAAGAATAGTGTCACTTGGGAATCTGCATTTACATTTGCCCATTTTCACTCCTTTCTCCTTCAGTTCCCTGGGAACATGGGACCCTGCCCCTCGGCTACTGCCCTTTTGACACATGTACCCCTTTGCCTACTATTTGCACATCCTGATGAATTCTTTCCCAATCATATTAATCTACATGTATTGCTTTTACTTATCAGTCTAGTTTAGGATGGTCTTTTCCCATCCTTGGTTACTCTCTTCTTTCTGTGGTGCTGCTGCTCCCTTTATATAGGGAGGAATTTTTAGGGGAGGAAAGCTCTTTTCTGTGCACTTTCTGATTCTCAGAGCACAGCAAAAGACCTGAAGAGACCGATGTCTCTTCTAGCCTTCCATTTGCTTTTAGATTCATTCCTTTTCCTCTGCAAAGGCCAATGAGTTCTTGCCTCTCAACTAAACGTATCTGTAGCAGCTCACTGGCCTTCTAGTCTGTGGACATATATGCCGTACAGAAGAGAAACCAGGATGAGACACTGCATGCTTCTCTCTCACCTTTTCTCTTTCTTGGACCCAAGATTTTCCATGCTGATTAGCTGCCAACTGCATACTTGCATTCCCTAAGCCCCTCAAGGAACTTGGCCTCTTGTTTGCATGAATGGATGACAGCCCGACGCCTCAAGAAAGCCATGGAGGATGAAGAGTAGAACAGCAGAAACCATTCTTGTGGACAAATCTGTGAAAGACTGGCATGAAATAGGGCTGATTCAGCTTTGCAGTACATTGGTCAAGGCCAAATTCTGCCTACTCACATCCATGCAAGTTTGTGGGATACATGAAATTCTGCAGAGTGCTCTGCTTCAGTGAGACACAGGATATAAATATCTTGGTTTAGGACTAGAAAGACAGACAGACAGATAGAGGGTTTGCACTTCGTTTCAGTGCTGCAACATGAACTTCCCCAAGGACCCAGTCTGAGCCTTGAAAAGTTGGCCACTGCACTGAAAGATAAAACAGTAAGAACTAACAAGGCTTGTAATGATTTGACTGAACCCAGATGAGAATTTAAGTGCTATTTTCCTGTGAGCCCATCTGCAGGGGACTGCTGGCACGCAGGATATCCACTTTGGCCCATCAGCACTACAGTTCTGAGGCTGTCTAGCCCACATTCACTTATTGGTTAGCTCCTCTATTTCTAAACCCAAGAAAGTGCCAACTCAACTCTACCTCCAATTCTCAGAAATGTCAGCTAAAGAAGACTCAGAGAATATTAAATTAAAAGTGAAATGGAAAAAGAACAGAGCAAAGAAAGAAGTTTCTTGTTGCAAATAGCTACAATACAAAGAAAGCTTGATTTTTTATGTTTCTGTTGTAAAAACTGCATGTGAAAATGTACACACTTCAAGATTAAAATGGATTACGATGGTATATAAGACTAAAAATTAGGTCGTACTTATGACAGAGTGGCTTATGTTGCCAATTGTCTGCCACTAAGTCCAGAGCAATACTTGCACAGTCATAATGAAAAGCAATGGAAATATGGATATCATGTGAAACTCACCATGCAAGAGTACTGAGTCCACCAGTTCAAGTTTATTCACTTGCAGCCCCATCATTCAGTAAAACTGTATGTCCCAACCAGAGTCTCCCCTGAATTCTTCTTTTCTACAGCTTTACATTGTGATTGCTAATTACCACTACTGCCCTACATAGCATATAGTTAAAACTATCCTGATGCTACACCATAAGCAAGGGTAGATAAAATCATGATTGAACGCTGACAACCACGATAATCCAACAGAAAAGGGGAGATTTTTAATGGCACGACTGCCAGGCAGATGTTTAATTCCCTCTCATTTTAGGAATTGCTATGCAGCGAAACACATTTGTGCACTTGAGAATCTTTGTTGACCCTGTAACTACCACAAGAAGTAAAATTAAGAAGAAAGAGATGGGCATATGTCTTCACACATAAATCTTTACCTTCACTCACTTACGCTGTGTTGATGGTCCAGAAGAGTATATTGGGAATATCAAGATCTAAGGGGAAAATTAATTGCATTTTTTGTTTATCTTCTAGAAATCTCTACTGTTCTGTAGCCAAAAATTATTCTTTTTCTGCCTTTTTGGCACTATTTTTATTAGACTTACAGTATCTTTCAAGCAATTTTAAATAATACCATTTCCAAAGAATGACAATGGCTGTGGCTGTTCATTGTTGCATTTCTAATCATCTCATTTTTCCCTGCATCTACATGATTTAGAATTCTTTGTGGTGCTCTATAAATGGGTCTCCATTAAATAAGCCATAAAAATCTTTTAACCTAAGGTCAATATTTGGCTTACAGTGACTATATTTAAATATGATTAGTGGAACTCTGCATTCTGATTAAGCAATTCCATATAAAGTAAACTCACTATAATTTAATTTCTTTGAACTCTAGGCAGAGTATGAGATTCACATTTCTTTAGTAAAACTGTGGGGGTGGGAATACGATTTGATTACAAGAGTGAATATAAGATCATATGACTGAAAAATTAATAGCTTCCCTGATTCCTATTTAATCTGTTAAAATAACTTTGCAAAAGGCTCTAAGCCAGAAATATTTGACTACTATACAGCAAATCAGCCAAACAGCTTAGTTCCCCATGGAAAATCCTCAATTGACATTCAGCATGATAACAGAATACTTAGGTTTTCATCCAAAACCTTTATGCCACATTTTCTTACTCATTCTTACACGTTTTGAACAGCTGAGAATTTATTGGGCTTTTGCCTGTTGAAAAAGATCTTGTGGATATTTCAATGGAGTGTTTATTGTTAATGGAGTTCAGACTCCAGGGACAAGTAATGTTCTCTATATTAGATAAATAGACAATGGGAAATGGCCAATGTCACAACCAAGTCCCATCAAATAGATCACAACATGTCATTCATATTTGGTGAGGAAAATATTGTCTAAGAAGGTCGTGAGTAGAAAAAAAAAAAAAAAGTAACTTCATTACATCTAGTGAAAAATAAAAAGAACATTATGTGCGAGATCCATTGAAAACTTGGCTAAAACTTCGCTTTGATTTGTGGGTGGAGAACATCTGAACTATTTGGTATTTGCTGGTGGGAGACAGAGACGGAGTTCCACTGTTCCACTGAGATACCAAACAAACTGTTCCAGTTTAATCCCGAAGATGACTCCTGTCTACCAGAGTTGAAGGGCAGAATTCAAATTCAGAGCCAATAGCCTGAAGTTTACTTGCTTCAAGTCCCACACATCTTTCTCTTCTCCTTCACTTATTATTCCCGCTTAGGTAAGAATGACAATGCACCTTACTGCAGAAGACTGAGTTGGGTCTTCAATGATTTCATCTGTTAGAATCTCATGCCTCAAAAGTCATGGGCAAGTGCAGTACTCTGGATTGCTTTAGGTCAGAGGTAAACATACTGAAGGACTGTGGAGAAGCCTGCATTGCCATTACAAAAAAAGCTATGCTTCTTTGAAAAAAAAAAAAATCTGGTATCATCAAACACACCTTCTTACCTTTAAATGCACTTAAAGAAATTGCCAGAAATTCCAAGGTGTTTCTCTGGAATTTTCATGCATTTAAGACATGATAGTAACAGTGTATTGGCCATAGCAGATAGTCCAGAGTTATGGTAGGATCTCCCCAGTTCTGAACAAGACAGAAGCTTCAGAAACAAACAGAAAACCTTCAGTCATCATTCATCTCAGTACTGTGATTCCTTAATCTTCAACTGACATAAACTTCAGCATTCAGCAAATAATAACATCAGTTATTAGTTATTAGGCTGAGGTAGTCCTTGTGTACCCAGCCATTTATTCAGTGCAAGGAAAAATGGCAGCATGAGCAAGTATTGCTAGAAAATTTACGTGTATAAAAGATATACATCACAGTTAAGTCCCTGGTAAAGTCATGATACTAGTCTCACTGTCAGTGAGGGCTACATCCACAATAGCAATGCCAGGGATTCGATAACAAACCCTCCAGATTCATTTCCTGTAAGTCAAGCAGACAAACCTTTAGTTGATATTCATTTGTCTCAGATGAAGTAAAGGATTGTGGTTATTACTCCATCTCACTCTGTGCTGCCTTCACGTAAGCCACAAATGGCAGAGCCTGGGACACAGGTTATAGACACGGGTTTACCTGTTTTAACTTGATTAAAAAGACGATCCAAGAAACCTGCAGAAATGTACACAACCACCCAAACAGTGGCGGAGTGCTCAAGAATGGTAACTTTGCCTCAGGAATTGAACTGAACTTCCCTTTCAAACACCTGCTTTTCAAATGCAGGGAGTTCTCCCTTTCATGGCCCTGCCACAAGGATAGGGTTCAAGATCCATCTCCCCACCAGAGATAGCCACAGCTTGAGGATTGCCTTGGCCTTGGGAAAGTATCGCTCCCCAAAAAGCGGTATTTGTTCATGACTTGGAAGAGCATAGAGAATAGCAGATACAACATGCTCCTTTCCCTAACACACCTGCATTTCTGGCAATCAGTGATTTACTGTTTGGGCTGGAGGCTGCAGCCAGTGTCAATTAACTACAAAGAAAAACTGTCCTATATGAATTTATTTAATCTGTCTTCTAACCGATTTAAACCTTTGGCCTCCACAGTATGTTTTGCTGAAGACTTTCACAACTTAATTATACATTGCATTAAAAAGTGCTTCCTCTGGTCTGTTTTAAAACCTCTACTTGATACTTTTATTAACTTGTTTTTACTGCTTTTATTACAAGGAACAATGAGTAATCCTTCCCTGTTCCTCATTCTTCATGGTTTTATGGATCTATATTACTATCCACCTTTTTCTAATCTGTTAGCCTCCTCTCCTACAGAAACCCATCTATATTTCTCATCATCTTTATTGTTCTCTCTTCTGTCATTTTAGAATCGTAGAATCACAGAATATCTTTAGAGTTGAAAAGGACCTTTAAGGGCCATCTGGTCCAACTTTCCTATAATAAACAGGAACAGCCCATCTCCATCAGGTGCTCAGAGCCCTGTCCAGCCTGACTTTGAGTGTCTACAGGGATGGGGCATCCACCACCTCTCTGAGAAACTTGTGCCAGTGTCTCACCACTCTCATTGTAAAAGACTTTTTTCCTTATGTACAACTTAAATCTCCTCTCTCTAAGTTTGAAACCACTTCCTTATTTTAGCCCAATCACCATTATCCACATGGTCCATGGTCCTTTATGCCAGAGATGTAGTGACGGAGCACACACTGTAAGTTCAACTGTTGCCACTTGGTTTCCCTTTGCAGTCCAGGGTAAAAGCCACCTAGCCCTGCTAATTCCTTTCTATTCATTTTACAAGTTGCTTTGTTCAGCTCCTTCTCCTGACATTTCACCTTAATATGATTTCTCAGGATATTCCCTGTAAAGATAACACACTGCGTGGGAACTTCTATATGAAGAAGACAGGAGCACCATAAAGCTCAGTCCCATCAGTGTTGTGAAACACCTCTCCCCATTTCTTCAAATAGTCTTGATACTCAAAGACTTCTTCTTGCCACTGGATCTGTGACATGCAAAGGATTGCTGTCTGTAAAGCCACTCATCCCTCGTGAGAAAACAAAGCCTGTTCTGTCCTTGCATTAGCAGACAGTCTGATGCATGAACTTCTGTAAGCACTGTTCTTTTGTTACTATTTGCAGAAGCTGCAATAAGTCTCTCATGTGTCTTCCAAGCCTTGGCCATGAAGAAATAGTTACCCTACCTGTTGGCCAAACAGCTGCTGTAATTTGATTCCTGCTCTTTTCTTTTTGGTTCCTGTTCTCCTGGAGAATCACTAGTTCTTGCTGAAATTTGTATTGTGCCTGTTTTTGTTAATTCATCAGATGCCAATGAACTGGTTCCTCATTCTGTTTGACCAGCTGTTTCATATAATCTGTTGTTACAACTGGATTTAAAAATCTCCCAGGAGGAGCGTAATAACTCAAATGTGTCAGATCTGCAGTAATTCATGAAAGATGCTTAGTATGTGGAAATCTACATTTCTTAAATGCAAGGATCAAGATATCAGCCCTATTGTCGAAACCAAGATGGGACTTTCAATGTAACCCACTTGTCACTTACAATTCCCCTCTTCCCCTTCATATTACTGTGTAGCCTAAATTTTTCTGTGTTTGCCCTGTCCACAGCTCAATATATTTCCTTTTAAGAGAGAAAAAAAATCTGTTCAGATAGAACCAAATGATCAGAACAATTAAGAAAATCACTCAGATCCTCTTTGTACGTGTGTAACTCAAGAAATATTTTGTTTAAAGTCACACATTTGGCATGTGTCTAAGAGGAATGTGCAGTTTGCATTGATATAAGAAATATGGTAATGAATGTTTGAACATTTTCTACTTTGTAATTTGTAATTGTCTTCACTGGTTTAGCAATAAGTATATAAGTATAATGTTGAGAAGGTTTTTAGTTATAGTAATTTGACTGCAACACAGCCCCTTTTGTTATCTTACTTGACTTAGGAATTACATAAGATGTCATTTGGAAACCACTGTCTAGCATTATACAAAGTCAAATGCATATACCGTGAAGAGAGCCTCAACATTTTCTTTATAAAAGCTATGGCTCAGTGCCTTTTCCCTGCGGCACATTCTCACCTGCTAAACAGCTCCATTTAAAATAGTTCATACTAATAGGCATAAACTACAATGTGCAAAAACAGATTTTCAAGTTCATTCTGGTACTTACGAGAAATATAGTTAAGTGTAATCAGAGAGACAGCAATTGGTTCTTTCATTAAAAAAAAAAAAAAAAAAAAAAAAAAAAAAAAAAAAGAGTAATTCCCTGATAATATAAAGCAGTATTGCATCACTGAATCCTGAGTTCCATCACTTTAGACTTAGGATTCTACTGGTCTCAATATATGTGGTACCACTCAGCATTCACAGCTTGGTAGCATGATGGCAGTGGAGATCCCTGTATTGCAAAGTTGGACTCACAGGCTGGCTTAAAGCACACTTCTCATCCATGCTAAATGGACATAGAATCATAGAATCACAGAACCATTTGAGTTGGAAAGGACTCCTAAAGGCCATCTGGTCCAACTCCCCTGCAATGAGCAGGGACACCTACAGCTCTATCAGGTGCTCAGAGCCCCATCCATCCTGACCTTGAGTATCTCCAGGGATGGAGCATCCACTGCCTCTCTGGTCAACCTGTCTCATGCCCTTCTTGGAGAAACCACACTTGGGCTGTTTGTTTGATACCTGGCCTGTGATATGCTTTGTACTTCTGCATACAGCTAGCTCACTGAAAGAAGAATGTGGGCTCCAGCTCCAGCCACTGACCTTCAAACTCTTCTGCTTTAGGGAGTCAGAAGTCCACCTCTGCTGCCATGTGTATGCAAACAGTGTGGGCAGAGGGCAAGACTAGACTTCAGAACAGACTCCAAGCCACAGAGCAACACAGAGACTGATACTGGCTCTTCAGTCATATGAGGTAGGGGACATGAGCAATGTCCTACGTACTCACTTCCACAAGTAGGATTAGACTGCTACCTTCATGTGCCTTGATCAAAAAAAGGATCAGCTTTGCATAGTGGAGCTTCTGTCCTGCTGCATACCACAGAAGCAGCTTTTTAAGCAAAGTAAAGGGCAATGCCTACTGCTCACCTTCCCACCTACAACAGCATTTCCAATCTGCAGTTTCAACCCATGCAGTAGCCTGAAGTGCAGATGACAGAGATGTAGACATACTGTCCTTTATCTCTGATATCTACTTATGTGTGTCCTAACAAGTCAGATTCTTCAAAGCACCAAGCTGCTGTTCCAGGGTCCTCTACACAACTTACTGCTCAGAGAACAAGGAATATCTTTTAGATACATTGCTAGTAGGTAACCTTGCTGACTTTAGATAAAGTGAGATCCCTGGTTTAGTCTCCTTGTGGGAATGACTGCTGACAAATAAAACATAGCCAACTTGTGGTTAAAGCACAGGATCTTTGCTCTATTCCTGGAATTGCAGCAGATTTCCTGTGTGGCTTCGGACATGTCACGTAAGCCAAAGTATTCAAACCTGTGGTCAAGCCACTGGGTGCTCAGCAGCTTGAAAATCAGGTGTGTGTTTGTTTGTCGAAGTGTAGATTTAGGACCCTTATTTTCAGCAGCCATTTAAAAATAAAACCTTTGGTCTATATGTCTCCAGTTTGACACCTTTATGGCCATGTTATACAGCCAGCCAAACTTCCTATTGAATCAAGGGAAGAGCACTGTGTTCTCTGGCTGTCGGACCAATTATCTGTGTACAAATTTAGGTGTCTGTCTTCAGTTAGAAGGCTGACCATATGGGGATTCATCTCTCTGAGCCAATAACTTCCACCTACGAATGAAGAGGACCCTGGAGCACAATTGGATCGCTTGAGGCCTTTCAGAGGCTCAGTACATTATAGGTGGAAATGTTTTAATCCTTTATCCGAACAGAGAAATGCAAAAATGACTGTTAGTACTAATGTTTATAATGCCTCTCTAATTATACTTGATTTTGAATTGTCATTGAGTATCCCTTTTGTACTTTTAGTGGTGTAAACTGAACACTTGCTGGCCAGAAAGCTGTAGCAGTTGTTCTCACCCCGAAAAGGAAAGAGCATTTTTTTTCCTAACAAAATGAACCCCAAAATTTGCCCGCTAGTTCTTCAGTCCCACTCTTTCCCAGGATGTAAGGCTTCTGTTAAGATCCAATCACCATCAAATATAATCTAAGACCTTTTTAAGCAGAAAAAATGCAAGGTAGAACTCCAAAACCACTAATTATTTTTCATTCCCTGTTTCAAATAACCTGCGAAAACAAACAAATACCTTCTATACTAGGACTTGCTATGGCAATTTTTAGTGCTGGCTGAATTTTAACAGCCAACATATAACAACAATACACCATTATTGGTAGTGGCATGTATGCTACCACGGTAAAAATATTTCCAGTGTGCAGGCACTGTATGGTATTTAAATAGAAATATCCTTTTTATTTTTGCTGACAGACTCCTCGGGCAACGCTGGATGATTGGAGAAGCAGAACTTTTATTAGCATACCCAGGGGCCGGCCAGCTGGATGCTATGTTTGACACTGTTCTCACACGGGAGGGGGTTATCAGGAAGAAGGAATGAAGTACATAAGCTGAGTCCCCATAAAGACCTGCACAGTACAGCCTAACAAAAGATGTGAATATGACGTAATTCATGTTCAGAAACTTCCCCTGCAGGATGGAGGGCTGTCATTTTTTCCAGTATGGGAAGCAAGTACGAAAGCAGGTGAAGTATCTCAAAATACTGGTGGTGAGTGAGATTTCCTAGCAAAGTGGATTAAAAATCCAAGGGAATCTTTAAACCAAATATTGGTTTTTGTAGAACAACAAAACCAAGATAGTGTTTCCACTCAGCCATAAAAGTTACTGCGGTTGTGTAATCATGTTGAGTTGTGGCCTTAGGAGAAGTTATAAAGCAGCTGCAGCAAATTAACTTTTCAAAAGTTATTATGGATTGGATGGAATCTAGAAAATTCCCCCATGTTATTTTTTTAAATAGAATTGTAAAACGAACAACTGTGGATGAGATCTCATCTCAATCTTCTCCCTGTGTGCAAGCACTAACCTGAAAACTTCAAGGGGAAACGAAGCCAGAAGCACCGCACCCTCCAAAACAGACACTCTCCTACCAGAAACAGTCCCCGGCGTTCATCCAGAGGAATCCCACTGAAGAGTCTTTAAATAAAGTATCGGTTTCTGGGGTGATCTCAAGTGGTTGGCTCTTGGCAAAACAACTGGAGATCCTCATACCTGAAAAAGGAGTATGCAACATCAGGGAGAAGCCCACAGGGTGGTTATCATTGCTGGTGTGGGAGCAAATTCTAGATTCACAGGATGCTCTAAATAGGAATTCACTGGTTCTTAGTCATAAGGCAGTGCTCAGGCTCCTGGCTTCCCAGTAAGACCTGATCTTAGCCAGATCAACACCCTCTGACCTCACATGGGAAGAAGTTACTGTCACTCAGTTAATAGGTGGCATCTTGACTCTCTAGGAGAAGGCAGCTGCCAGCCTTAATGAAAGTGTAATTTGGGAAAGAACAGCACTACCTGGCAGAGCACCTTGGGGTATAAGTTGAACACAGAAGAGAGCAGGAAACGAAAACAGTACAGTGTAAGAACACGCAAAGTAAAAGAAAGAAGACATTGGCATCATGGTGACTGCAGTCCCAAGTATTTGAATAAGAAAATTTGTCATCTGGGAGGTGAACAGTCTTGAAAACTCCTGGAACAAGTCATGAGAAGACCTCACAGTAAGTCAGAAATACATGGGGTTAAAAGAGGCAGGCATAAGGGATTAAAGCAGCATGTCTTACCATCTGATCTGAAGTCCATACTGCAACTGTTCTAAGAGAAATGTTTTTCATTTTGCCACATAAAGCTCTTGAATTAGATCTTAAAGAAGTGAAGATTCTTTTGGACAAAATATCCAGCATGCAGCTGGATAGGTATGTAATATGATGGGTGAAGAGTTGGCTGATAAATTAATCTCAAAGGGTTGTAGTAAATAGCGTTACATCAGGCTGGCATACAGTCACTGGTGGGGCTCTGCAGGATTCCACTTTAGGGCTAGTTATCTTCAGTATCTTCATAAATGACCTGAATGCAGGACTTGAATGTATACTAAGTAAGTTTGCAGATTATATTAATGAAGAGGAGCTGCTGGCTCCCTCTCCAGGGGCAGAGGTTTGGCAGAAAGACCATGACAAATAGGAGGTTTGAGCACTCATCAACTGCATGAAGTTTAACAAGAGCAAATGCTAGATTCTGTACCTTGGATGGCTCAGTTCTGGATATCTGTACAGACTGAGGGATGAGAGGCTGGAGAACAGCCTTACAGAAAGGGACATGGAGGTTCTGACTGAGTGTGAATCAGCAGTGTGCCCTATTATCTTGCCCTGCCAATAGCCTGAAATGCACATACCCATCATTACATTTATTGTGTATAATAAAATGTAAAACACTCAACTGGATCTAGGACCTCGAGTTCCACGTTCTTGAGCTGCACAAGCAGACAATCTGAACACTTGAAGTCAAGATTGGGTCTAAACACAATGGAAAGTGATCCAGTGTATGTATCCTCTAAGTATCTGAAAACAATGACTGCAGTACCTTTAGCAATGGTATATACAGCATTTCCACATCTGCTCGAAGCCAACTAATGTACCAGATCTGTAGGACCTGACTTGTTATGACAGTAATATGAACCGCGTACAATGTTTCAGACTTTCAGAGTGTTCTATCAGCATAGATTAATGACTTATTTCCAACACTTACATGAAACAGGTACATATTTACACAAATAGGGAAATCATGATCCCATTAACAATATATTTATAGAATGACCTAGTTGCATTCAGGCATGTTAGACTGCATTCTTGACTGTGGACAGTTTCTGGATGTGAAAAAATGTGTAAGTCACTTGACTAATGACTTAGTGTTGTGGTGTTGCTTCAAATATTTCCAAGTAAAGGAGTTCAAGTAAAGGAGTTCACAGTGCCCTCCTTCTTTGCACCTGTTTCCTATGTCTTGCCTGTTTAACTTCTCACTTGTCTGGGGCAGTGGATATCACTTACTTTCACTATGGTTGTATACCGCCTAAGGGCAAAAGCCATATAAGAGAGTCTCTCTATTAGTGCTGGTCATTCTCTGGTCTAAAGGCCAGTAACAACGTGTGAAGTGCTTACAGGAGATTTGAGAAAAGTGACTGGGAAGCACAGCTGACAGTACATTTATGCTATTTTTTATCTACATTAAAAAAATTGTCGGGATCCATTGATCAGAAAACATCAGAAAACTTTGAAAGACTCTGAAACTTTTGGTTGCACACGTGTCCTATCACTGCTGTCCCAGAAAAGGTGACAAACTAATTCATCTGCAGGATCCATTTTGTACTGTTTGCTCTTGGTTTGTCTTGCAAGCAGAGTTTTCAAAAAGTCTCCATGATGCTAGAAGTGTTCTCTAATGAAATGTCGGTAGGAGTTCCACCACTGACTTCACTGGGAACAGCCTTAGGTCAACGCTAGGCTCTTTCTGGAAAAATAAATAAATAAATAAATAAATAACCCAGAAAAACCAACAAAAAGCCCTCAGTCTTTGTTTTCTTTAGAAGGACATCCTGTGACTTCATTACAGAGTTCTGCCAGTCCAAGGGAGGCAGAAAAAGAGAGAGACAAAATCTCTTCTAAATATCAAATTATCAATAGAAAGCAGCCAGCGACTTGCCATTTTTACCAGTTTATAATCAGCAGGGAACTGTCACAGATGTCCTACATTCTCCAAACAATGTTTCAGTTTCTCTTTCCCTTTTGAATCTTTTCTGAGAATTCCCCTCACCACCCATCTTCCCAGTCCTCTGCTAGGTTTCACTGGGTTCTTCACTTCTTTCTTAAACCGTACCCCATAAAGCATATCCCCTTTTGTACATCTAGGTCTTCTTTCAGCTTTCTCGCTTTCCTTCATACCCTCCTAACACTCACAGTATTAATTCAGGTCACTTCTGTTTTTTTCATCTCAGTAGAAGCGTGTAATTGTGTTTGAGTATCTGTACTATCCTCATCTGTATGAATAATGTTTTTCATTTCTACAGTAGTCCAACAAGGATGAAATCATTTCCATCTAATGCCTATTGGTGTTAAACCACAAAACCAATAAGAAGCCTTTCCCAAAAGGAACGCCAGTTCCAAGAAAATAATTTTTTATTACTAGAACCTGGATTCCCCGTACTGCTTATCTTGTACTTGTTCTAGGCCTCTACCAAACTTATTCAGAATTAGTGGAAGTTTATGCATCACCATCAAAGGAGTTAGGATTGCATTATAGCTTGTTACAAGATCATTGTATTTTCTCCTACATGCTCAATCTTGTTCCCACTAACTCCTGCATACTTCTGCTGGGTGTTGTATCCTTACAAGGGGTGTTGCACAGTAACAAGTGGAATTTTAGCCATCAAGTATACCTTCTTTATAGACCATATATTGTTTTTGGAAAGTGTTCAGTTCCTTCTATTGTTTTCCTGTCAATAAATGTTCACTGATGAATATGTTCTCCATGCTGATGACAGGTTTTACCTTTGGAGTAGACAAACAGAAAGGTGGTAAGACCATGCAAAGTCAACTGCTGCTATGCCTTACCCTAGCATGAATGCAAGACACTCCAGGGGTGTCATGCTATTTACTTCTGGTATTAAACTGCTCAGTAGCTGAGACTGTATACAAACCAGCTGCTCTTCTAGGTAACATATTAGTTGCTCCTATAGGAACACTCTCCATCCAAATCCTATTCAAGAATGCTACTGGGAACAAAGCTGGCTTGTCTCCATGAAACATTCACAGTATTGGAACACGAAGCTGATGCATTGTGTGCTATATTTTTCCTCTTCAGTTCGGGGAAAAATATCAGAAGAAAAGGAAGATGTGAGCCATCAAGTCTGCATCGCACCCACGTTGCAATCATGAACTGAGAACAAGATCTCACTACCAACGTTTTCAAGACCTGGCAGCAAATAGGAAAAACAACTGAACAACCAATGGCTGTGGACTCAGTCTTCGCAGCCAGGCTTCTTTCTGATATGAGTTTGGGCTAATCCCATAAAATCAGTCCAGCCTATGGGCCACTTACATTCAAGCTTGCTCCCAACCATTTTAGTGATTAAAGCATACGCGTCATCGCTTTCCACATGACCTCAGATTGCCAGATACCTGAATATGACTGAAATGGCCTGAGTGTGTTCAGTGGCAGCAAAAAATGATTCTCTGCTTTTTAGGCACATCATCTGTTTTAACAGAGTTCCTTTTAAAGAATCCCCTTGCACCTCCATAGAAAATCCATATGTTCTTCTAAGGTGACTTTGTTGAATCAAGAATGGTACCTGCATGCAGCCTCAGTTCTCTGTTTGTTACAAATAGCTCCTAAACTACATGCATTATAAAGCAGTTTTAAAGCAAGAAAATAGCTTGAAAGGAGTGAAGGCTTAAAGAGAATGCTATCTAAAGAATCGTTCATGCTAGCTCAACAGCTTTTAACACCCCTGAGACTGCTTTATTGCAAACTCAGAGGAATAGGAGATATGGATAATAGCCACTCATGGCTTTTATCTCACCCTCAATCAAAAAGCTTCTCTATCTGTTTTCTATTTTTCACCAAAAAGCCAGTCTCTTATGTGCTTGCTGAAGGCAACTGCCCACTTCTCACAGAAACCCTAAAAATAAGATGCAGTGGTGATGCAGTCCTACATAAACAATAGCTTGTTTTACAGAAGAAGTGCTCATTATATACTGTTTATAAACCAATCCCGGATGTCTTGTCTTACAAATACATCTGCATACAGTCGCCAGTTCTGGCAAGGACAGCAGAGAGCATGGTAAAGCAGCATAGATCAAGCTCACAACACTCCTACACAGTTCATGAAAATAGAGGGCAAGCAGAAGACTGAGACCCTTGAGTCTTTGCCTTGACCACACTATCCATGGGCTGCAGTATGAGAACACCCTCTGTTAAACATCATATGAGACAGGAAAGGCCATATAAATGATTGCAATGAGATAAGAGCTTCCATCAGACACTGCACCTTCCTACATACCAAAGTCAGTCTCTGGATACATCCCACTAGAAAGCAGGATTTGTAAGTTCAAAAATTCATGACACAGAATAGCAATGTCTGTACATTAAAGATAGCTTACAATAAAAATGGATTTGCTCACTTGTTTTCCTGAACCTCTGCTCTTCTTCCGTCTGGAAATTCTTCCTATTTATAGGATATTTCAGGACATTTTCAGGAACTTCCTATGTTTGTTTGGGTTTCTGGACCTCTGGCAGATGCAGTGAGACCTGAGTAGCAAAGCTGACAGACATCACAAATATTCTCACTATATGAGTATACTTTACCATACAACACAGGTACCTGGCTACCATCTATCCTTATGCAGGACAGTGACCTGACAGGTACAGCTCTGTTTTCTCACCCATATCACAGATACCTGAACAAGTGCTTGATAGTTGGTCTTCACGCACAGTAAAAGTCCTACACATTCTGAAAATTTTGGGTTTGTTGAGCACATGCAGGGCATCCAGGGTTTCCACGGGTTCATTCTGGAAACACAATATCGTTATTGTTAGTACACCCAGAAAACCTCAAGCATTACATAAACACTTGAGGTGTGAGGTATAAGTCACTTCTGAAGGCATTTTAAATAAAAGATTTGAGTTGTATGGCCTCTCAGAGCCTCTGCATCACTGTGCTGGCATTGCCACCTAGCAGCAGCATTCCCAGCCACAACCAAGCAAGCAAGCAAGCAAACAAGCAAACAAACAAATAGTTACCATCTTCTTTGCATTGTAGATGAACTCAAAAGAAAATACAGCTGCAATTAGTTGGCACGCAGCTGTTGAATTAAATCCTTTATTGGCCAGCTAGCGGAGCACTGAATACTGGCTTAAGCAGCAGTAGCTGGATTCAAAGCAAAGGATGCCAAAGAAGGGGTTAAGTCTACACCTGTGTGCATGTTCATAATGTGTATTTTTTCCTGAACACATTATTAGTCTGTTAGCTCATTTATAGACTATAATGAAGTCATTCCGATGCCACCAGTATATTTTGCCAGAAAGCTGGCAATCTTTAATCTGCTTCCTCTACAGCATCTCACAAAGGAAGGGAGAAACCAAAACACCAACTTCAACTAACAATGAATTTATTTGCAGTGCTGGGTCCCAGCACATGCTGAGAAGAAAATTCTTTTGTTTATTCCCCCTCTCCATCTGATGGGCTTACACAACAAGCAAGTCACAGAGGATTCCTCAATGCAGCACAAAGTCTCCTCACCTTTTACACTCTTCTCATGGTCTGCGCCTGCTTTGAGCTTTCCTTTAGATGAAGCAACCAAAGATAAAGTTGAAAATTCTTTGAAAAAAGCCCTAGCTAATGAGTTGCTGTGCACATATGCTTTCCACATAACTGCCCATTTCCACACTCATATCTTCTTTGTGAGACAACAACAATATGCACTTAGCAGGGATTTCTAAGGGAAGTGTGCTGGGAAACAACGGTTGGCATGCCAACAAAGAGACTTTCTGCAGGAGACAGGGGCTGTCAGGGATGTGGATGAGGACAGAGACAAAGAGGAGCCAATCCCAATCCAGTCTCACACTCACCGGTGTATGTGCATTTATGGATAAAAACAGGGGATAAAAAGTGCTTTAGTCAATCACTTCTCTTGTTTCCCTATTAAACAAAATTCACTGATGTTTCAAGCTCACATAGACAACATTCAAAGGTTATGTCCATGGGAGCTAAATGAGCTGAGTTTTCCCAGTTAGCTATGACTGGGATGTAAGTCGGTCAAATGAGAGAAGAACAGCTGAGCCACATCTATCCAGCTTGCCACACACAATGGAACATACATCTTGTAAAAAAGCACCAAAAAGCACCAATAAGCACCTTTGTGAGTCAGTGGCACAGGCTGCCCAGGGAGGTGGTGCAGTCACCGTCCCTGAGGTGTTCAGGAGCCGTGTGGATGTGGCACTGAGGGACGTGGGCAGTGGGCGTGGGGGGGGTGGGCTGGTGGCTGGACTTGGTGATCTTAGAGGTCTTTTCCAGCCTTAGTGATTCTGTATTTCTGTGAAAGCAGAAAGGTGAGTCTGCCAGGAAGCTGAATCTGGGGGCATATGGCTACTATAAACCCTTGCAACAATAACCTCATATTACAGCACTGGCAGTATAGCTGAATGCTGGCAGGGCTACTTGCTTTGGTGGATGATGTGCAGCTGCCAGCATCTTGCTGGCACACCACAGCAATCTGAGCATCTCCTCCCAGCACACTGCTGCATCATAGCCCTGAATTACATTCTTCTGCTCTCCCCCTGTGCGTTGATGTTGGTAAGAGAATCAGTAGTGGGTCTTAAATGCTGATAAAAATGAAGATGCTTGCTCATAGAATCATATCATAGATCCACAGAATGGCCTGGGTTGAAAAGGACCACAATGATCATCTAGTTTCAACTCCCTGCTGTGTGCAGGGTCGCCAACCACCAGACCAGGCTGCCCAGAGCCACATCCAGCCTGGCCTTGAATGCCTCCAGGGATGGGGCATCCACAGCCTCCTTGGGCAACCTGTTCCAGTGCCTCACCACCCCCTGTGTGAAAACTGTGCTCATAATATCTAACCTGAACCTCCCCTGTCTCAGTTTAAAATCATTCCCCCATGTCGTACCACTATCCACCCTCGTGAACAGCTGTTCCCCCTCCTGTTTATATGCTCCCTTCAAGTATTGGAAAGCCACAATGAGGTCTCCCTGGAGCCTTGTCTTCTCCAAGCTAAACAAGCCCAGTTCCCTCAACCTTTCTTCATTGGAGATGTGCTCCAGCCCACTGATCATCTTAGTGGCCCTCCTCTGAACCCGTTCTAAGAGCTCCTTGCCCTTCTGTCCTGGGGGCCCCAGGCTCGGACGCAGTACTGCAGAAGGGGCCTCACAAGAGCTGAGTAGAGGGGACATCATGCTGATGGAGCAGAAAGCATGGAGAGGCCAGGAGGGCACATAAGCAAGTGCAGATTGAAAGAGGAAGAGGCAATGAATCTATTATGGGTTGCTTTTCAACAAAGCAAATTGTTTATTTTCTCTAAATTTATATGTGGCACAAACTGCACCAGTGGGGGGACTGTGATCAGATAAGGAGAAGAAGAATAGACTTGGAGCTTAAAGCATGTGAGCAGAACCAGACAATGACTCTTGTAAGTGGCTCTGACCACCCAGCATACTGGTGGGACCTTTGGGTGGGCTACTTGTAGCTGCAGCCTCCAAGACAAAAGGGCACTCCACTGTGGAGAAAAGGAGAAAGCCAAGGATGGGGGCATTTTCATACTTGATCACAAGGCACACTTGGCACAGCATGCGCGTACTGTTCATATGGCTGAACCCTGGCATGTTGCCGCTCCCTGTGGTCTCATTAGCCTTGAGAAGCCCTGACAGTTTGTGGGCTCCCCCATGCTGAGACCCCAGTGCCTGGGCATACAGGATCCTCACAGAGAGCCTGGGGACAATTAGATGGCTCTGAGAAGTGGCCTTGAAAGCAAATTAAATGAGTCTCAGAGGAACAAAGCTGTGTGCCTGGGCTCAAGAAGAACACAAATAGGACATCTGTTCCCATATCCCAGATGTTTTCTATGCCCTGTGCATTGAACAGAGACCCAGTGCCACTGACCATTATTAGAGCTATCAGTGTGAGACAGAAGTGCCTCAACATCCACTCAGTGCTTGACAGCAAGGCATGCTCAACTTTGCACTTACGTGCAGCATGTAAGCATTAGATCCATCCAGTTCACCCTGAAGTGATAGAGATACACTATACAGCTTTCACGGATTCAGTGCAGAAGGAAAAACAAAACAAAACCAAACCGTGATTTTGACTAATAGCACAAGGAGCTCTTGTGCTGATCTATCCTATGATCACACTGTCAAAATAAAGTAGCACCTTCTGGATGTCAAGACAGCTGGAAGCTCTCAGAAAAATTCAGAACCTTCCAGGTCAGCATTTCCAGATGGGAAAAGAAGAGAGGCATATCCAGATGGAAAAACAAACCACAAATAATAACAAAAATAACAGATGTATGGCAGTCCTTTAGAGTCCTGAAACAGTGACTCCTATTGAGGAGCTTTGGTTTTGGCTGAGGAGCATAGCTGCTTTGAGACACTGCACAGGAGAGAGGTGCAGCACCGTGGTGCATGTACAATGTAGATGGTGGTGGATAGGTGACTTTATTGTCACTAGTGCCAAAGGAAATGATTTAGATGTCTGAAGAGCAGAAACATCAACTTTCCTAGGCTAAATGTTCTGTAGCTATCTCAGCCCACCATTCTGGGTAACCACTTGAATGTTCTTCACTCCTGCACTCCCTGGCAGCACCCACAAAAAGCATGACCTGCCACTAATTTTACCAGCAGTCAGATACTCAGATGCTGAATTGACACAATCAGCAGTCAAACAGGAAGAATCTAGCAGTGAAGGGAAATGAAGACTGAGCTCTTAAGGCCCAGGTTAACACTGTTCATCTTAAGCCAGCTTTCTGTTTTTAATATATATTCATTACATTAATTATTATTTCAATGCTGATTAACAAGAAAAATTGCACCAATTTCTTTCTAATCTTGCTAATCATGAAGGAAGTTATTATTGTAAACGCTAGTGAAAGCACTTCTAATTTTACATATGCTACATATATATCCTATAGTATAAATACATACAAAGTATATTAGTCTCCAATTTTCTATCTATATATGTAGGTCACTCTGGAAGTAATGCCTACTATTTATTCCCATGGAAACTAAAACAGATACAATAACACTATTCAATAGAGCAAATTCTCAGAAACAAAATACTATTTGACAAAACAGGCACCACCATTAGGTGTGCATTTTCACCAGCAATGAGCAAGAGCCTGCATGCCATATACAAATAGGCACATGGCCATCTGGAAAACGGCTTGTCTTTCACATCACTGTCACCACTGCTGAAACACACCACTCATCCCTCACTGTGTTCACATCTACTGTTTGATCTCCATCAATGTTCATTAAGTGTCAGTGAATGTCAGTGGGAGCCATTTTTTCCACATGGAGGAATTCAGTGACATACCTTTGCTTCATATGCACTTCCATGTCAGATGTCATTTTGTCAGATTGCCCTACTGCTGCCGTTTGTTGCATGGCAACAAAATGTAATGGAATATGAGTGGGAAGGTTAAATCTCTACTGCCATATCACCAACATCTGCCTCAGATGAGCCAATGAGATAAAATAGGAAGCATTACTTTTGGAGCAGCCCTCTTATATCCTTTCCATTCAAGATCATGTGAGTTCATAACTTAGTCAAATGTTTCAGCATTATTTGTGACATTTCTAACCCTATTATTTCCTGGCTTCTTGCCATGTGAGGATATATGTATACTAGCAGCAGCATGAACATACAAGAAAAGAGCTATCTCTAAGTCAGAGTACATTGAAAAGATTAAGTTCCAGCCTTCTCATGCTGCAAACTTGGCTAAGAAAGCTCTACATTTAAAAAGAAATTTAAAATGCTGTTTCAAGAATTACTGAAATGTCAAGCAGCATATGAAAGGACTCTTTTCATGTCATCTCTATGCCCTAACTCTTTTTGCATCCCTCAGGATTATCTTTTTTTTTTTTTTTTTTTTTTTAACTTTAAAAAAAGCTCAGTCATCTCAAGTGGATAATTTAAATGCCAAGTCTCTGCCTGGATTCACATTTTCTAGTTCAGTTTTAAATCATTGAAAGCAGATTGAATAGGGTGCCCTGCTTGGCAAGCGCTGCTGTTCACCTACCACCAGAACTTCACTGTGGTCCTCTTCTGAAGGCATTTACCCATTGCCTTGACAGAGACTACTCAGGAGAGGAAGGATGTTACAGGCCTGCTGTGCATCCTTTTGTCTCATCCTGCTACTAAATCTCTCTGCAAAAAAAAAAAAAAAAGCCATCAGCATTGTGGGAGCCAGTACTGTTGAAATTTCTGTGGTCCTTTGGACCCTGTAAGTGCCAATTCATGTTTTGCTAACACAAACAAGCAAATGGCTTTTTCCTCTTAAATAACATAATTATTGCTTTTTATTTATTTATTTTGCACGGGACATTAAACTGTTGGACTTGTGTATCATCCAAGATCAAATTAAAGACAGCATGACAAGTTAGTATGTGCCTTCCCTGAAGAATAAGAAAAAACGTTGTTCCTGTACTTGCCAGCACCACCCACTTGTCTTGCCTGGAGGGGCCAAGTGACATTATTCAAGGTGAGCGCAGCTCACAGGTGCTTTCCAGTCCTGGGAATGCCATGATTTGCCTCACTGCTAACCAAGTCTAACCATGGCCATGCATTTTAAGAGTGGAAAAGTTCTCTAACAGCATTCCTGAGTCTCCTTGTTCCCACGTCTCCGCATGTCTTCCCACACCACACTCCCTTCAAGTTGGATCCACTTTTAGTTTCCTCTGCAATTGGAAAGCAAATATTCCCCTTGGTCTGCTCCCAGCATAACCAATACCAACTCCAAAGTCCTAGTTAACTTCTGCTTTGTTGAGCAGGATATTCTTCCAAACATGCAGCAGTGGACCCAGGGGGCACAGCCATACCCTGCTGAAGAGATAAAAACAAATGCCAGAGTTTCTGCTGTATCAATACAGGTAGTCATGGTTGCAAAGCCATTGCAAGCTTTCTGGGTTTGAACATTTCCACAGTGGATTTGTAGTGCTCACGGAGGCCTCAGCACATTGAAGAGCCCGGCTGGTTGCACACCAAGGACACTAGAAGTCCAGCAGCATCCCAGCTCCATGCTCTCATTGTACAGAGCTCCACAAGACATTTCTCATTACTCTGAGTCCTGCTCCATCCTTCTCCCAAGACTTCTATGACCTGCCCCAGATGCACGTTAAGTGAAAGGGTGGAGGAACACAGCAGTGGTGAAGAACAGAGAAAGTATTAATATCTTCCATGGTCTGCACTTTATTTTCCAAATTAATTTCCAGTCTGACTCTTTAGCTGCAGTTGCTGTTTCCCAGATTGCACCTGGCTTGGGAGTTAAAAACGAACGTATTTCTTGTTGCTGTTGGCAAATAGGTCAGACTTGCTTGCTCCAAAGTTTGTACTTGTTATGTATGTACATGTGAGTTTAATAAAGTTTGTTGTCTGTTTAAGCTCTGTTGTTGTCTGCTCAATTGTAGGGAAGTGGGAAGCTGTAACTGTGCCAGAAATTTTCTTATTGAAATCTAACAAAACAGTAAGCAATCTAAACAAACCAATAATATGGCACCCTGTGTCCCCAAAGCAGCACGCACTAAGAGCTTCATTAAAATTGATCTTGAATTCAGCAAGTAAATCAACACTCACCCAAGACAATACATTAAATTAATCAGGCACAAAATACCCCATACAGATCAGCAGGCCAAATGTTTTTCAAAAATAAGTGCAACTGCAACTTTCGGTTCCTGGTCCATATCAAAGTACCATGATGTTTCACCACAAAGCAGCACATATAATTAGCAATCAATTACTCATTAAAATTGCCCCATGAAGCAAGCATGTGAGCACATACAATGCTTCTAATTTCCTCTGGCTCACTGGGCTCTGGCCTGATCTCATTATAAAAGCACTTCTGGGTGTACTGAAAAGCAAAAGAGTTGGTTCGGGCTCAGGGCTCGCTCCCTTGGTTGGGTGAACTTGTGGTAGGGAAAGCCAGCCACAGCCAGGAGCACCAGCTCCCGAATGCTCTTGGGGTTAAGTCCTCTCTCCTGCCAGCATCCCCCACTGGCAAAACTGCCTCTTCTGTAGGATTGTAGACTTTCTGGGTATAGCTCCAAAAGCATGGTCCCCCTCAAAGTGTCCTGGCGTACCAGTGCCTGTGTCATTGCAGCAAGGCCCAGCTACCTCTGGTCTGCAGATGCCTGATGTCCCCAGAGCTCATTGCCATGCACCAAAGAGAAGCACAGACACTTTGCTCAGCAAATCCTCCCCAGCAAGGAAGAACTACTTGTTGCAGTTAATGTGTTTGCAAGCTTTGCAAACTGTTGAAGGATGACTGACGGCACCACTGCAACTTGAGAGTCATATCCGACACAGATAGCGTATTCACACAGATATTGGATATCTGTATTCCATACAAATATGAGGAAGACATCTTTATTTTGAGGATGATGGAGTGCTGGAAAAGGCTGCCCAGAGAGGTTGTGCAGTTTCCTTTTCTGGAGATATTCAAGACTCTCCTGGACATTTTCCTACGTGACCTGCTGTAAGGAACCTCCTTTAGTAGGGGGTTGGACTCGATGTTCTCCAGAGGTCCCATCTAACCCCTACAGTTCTGTAATACTGTGATTCTGTGATCCTCTGGCATTATTTCCATTATTCCCCTGCTCCTGCCTGCTCGGAAATGACCCTCACCCAGCATCTGTCACAGTCAGCCTAACACTTGATTTTCCAACACCAGGTGAAGCATCTGTGCTCTGCAGCCACACACTGCTTACCCTACTCTTGTGGTGCCAATGGCTTTTACCAGCAAAGGGCTCCTCCAGGTTTGGAAATCTCAAGGAAACCCAGCAGGTTCCCAGAATATCCACAGGCAAGAATTAAGTAAGTGACACTCACAGGAGCTGTGAAAGATGCAAACATAAAATAACCTGATCACTACAAAAACAAACTAACAGGATTCCTCAGGGGCTAATGGGCAGTAAGGAACCATTACTAAGAAATCACACTGAGAAAATAGAGTCAATAACTGTGACTGAAAACCACGGGCATACTTAGCAAAACCTGCTGTCTTTAAGAAATATTGCTGCCTCTTAGT
This sequence comes from Centrocercus urophasianus, assembly GCF_019232065.1. Taxonomy (NCBI): domain Eukaryota; kingdom Metazoa; phylum Chordata; class Aves; order Galliformes; family Phasianidae; genus Centrocercus; species Centrocercus urophasianus. Next base: position 29,433,406 of record NW_024884364.1, on the reverse strand, counting down.
GTGATACATCAGCTGAGCAACAGCAGAAGGGCTCACCTGTTTGGGAGGCTGAGCTTGCAGGTTCTGAATCATTACAGCCATTTCTGTGCTATGCAGGAGAGCCCAAGGTTCCAGAAAGCCTGCTCAGACCATGGGCTGGTAATACGGGTTGAAAGACAGCCTTCCAGGGAGAATTCAGAAAAGGGAGCTCAGCCAGGTGAGTCATGGTCTTGTTTTATGCCACTGGCTTTTCAAATAGACACCAAAGGAAAAAAAAAATATATATATATTGGCACTTTATTTGCTAGAAGAACAGCCTAGAAGTATTACAATTAAAAGGAGTGATTGAGCATTGACATTCAGTGTTTCCATTTTTCAACAATTTCTGTGGGGTTTTTTTCTTCTTTTTTTTTTTCCTTGTGGTCTTTGTAAAAACACCAGAATAATAGCAATTTATTAAGAACTGGCATTCAATCAAAATAGTTTCCCTTAATGTGAATGCTCTTACTGACATTGTAAAATTTATTTAGAGTTTCTGTTTTTTCTTCTGTTCATTGTTTGGATGTACCATAGGACTCCAATAAAAAAGGTTATTTATGCTAAACAGATGTACTGTGAAAAGCCAGATGCAAAAGGGATGATAACCCTAGGACAGGCCCTAGCAGATAAGCTGCCTTTGACTGTAGGTTTTCTTGCCATCTGTAGTTGTTGTAGCAACTTAAAATAGAACCATAGAATCATTAAGGTTTGGAAAAGACCTCTGAGATCACCTAGTCCAACTGTCAGCCCATCCTCACCTTGCCCACTGACCATGTTACTAAGTACTACTACCTTTTCTTGAACACCCTCAGGCACAGTGACTCTACCACCTCCCTGGTCAGCCTGTGTCATTGCCTCACCCCTCTTTCTGAGAAATGTTTCCAAATATCCAACTTGAACCTCCCCTGGCACAATTTGAGGACATTACCTCTCATCATATCACTGATAACTGAGAGATGAGGCTGACCATTGCCTTGTCATGACCTCCTTTCAGGTGGTTGTAGAGATAGATGAGGTCTCCCGTGAGCCTCCTCTTCTCCAGACTGAATAATTCCAATTCCCTCAGCCACTTCCCACTAGACCTGTGCTCCAGACCCATCACAGATTTATTGCCCTTTTCTGGACATGTTCCAGGGCCTCAATGTCTTTCTTGTAGTAAGGGGTCCATAAAACTTCCATCATTCACTCTGCTCGCAAGTACATGGAGATGCCTAAGGCAGAAGTCAAAGTCTGGCGAGTGAAGTGTCCATCAGCTCTAAAGTGCTGTGCTTTCTGAGAATCCTCATATCTCCTAATGGCTTTCTCATTTGAAAAAGAAAATAAAATGAATTTAAGACAAACCAACATGTAAAGCCTAGGATAATCTAAGAAAGTTGAAGTGCTGCCTGGATTTATCTCAAACATATCCAGCTCCAGAGCTAGTCCTTCTAGGCCAAGTGGAGTATGTCTTGCCGCTGCCTAGTGCTTGTAGATGAAGCAAATACATAATCTATTCCTATTCAGAAATGTTTACAGAAACACAGTGTGCTTACAGCAAGGTGCACTCAAACTGCGTTCCCTGGTGCCTCAGTTGGACACAGGCCCATATTACAGTGCTAAAGATCAAGTAAGAGACAAACACATGGAACCACACAGTGTCCAGAGCTGTCAGACACCTGATCCCTGTGCAGTAGGCAAAGGAGGATGCAGGATGAATGGTACAGGTGTTCTTATGTGAGGTTCATGATTTCTTCTCTCTTTTGACCACCAAGGGAGCCAGGGCCCAAAGAGTAGGTGGTCTGAATCACGCGTCACTCTTTCAGCCAAAGACATCAAAGTGGGTGAGCAGGATACAGCTGGATACTCCTACTTTCTCCTAAATATGAGCGGTGCCTCTGGCTCTCTTCCACAATTCATTCCATTGACATTGTTTGGTCTTCATCCTATAAAGCATTCATTTAACTCGGAGGGGAAGAAAAAGTCAATTAAAAGGAAAAAAAAAAAAAAAAAAAAAAAAAGCGCAACAATGAATTTTTAACATATTGTACCAAATAGAAAGCTGGACCAGGTGCAGACTCATGATTAGAATCAAGTGATGGGAAGAGGTCCAAAGCGTTCAGCTGAACTGATTGCAAAGCCCTGGCTTTCAAGACTGTATACAATAAAGCAACTCATTAATAGCTCGACTTTCACCTTCCTGGCAACAGATGAGTCATGTATTTGAGAAGGTCAGTGCCTTGGATTTTAAGAATGGAAGAGATTGGGATCACAGGCCAGACAATTTTTTTCAGCATTAAGATAGCATACGGCTAATAATTCTGTCTACCTACTGCCTTAGTAGCTTCTGCAACACCAGGTCAGAAGGGAACCACTGACCCAATGTACAGTTAAGTGTATCAGCCTCAGTTATAACAGCATTTTGGTAAGATCTGAACATACATTGCCTTTCTTATGTATCTCACTTTCCTTATCTGTGGCCAAGCTCTCCACTTCATAGAAGAGATTACATTGGAATAAAGTGATCTGTGTTTGCAAGATAGGCACTGTCTTTTCATTATCTCTAAAGCCCCAAGTCAGCAAAGTGATTAACCTTCTGAGAAATGCTCGCTCCTTTTTGTAATGCCATTTGATGTCACACTTAGAGCATCGACAAAGCAGGAGAAGTAATCATTTAAAGTATGAGGTAATTTGAACTGATTATTTGAGCAGTCCCAACAATTTTGACAGCTATTTTCAAAGCACAGGGAAGCAATTTCTTCACTGCATGATTAGACAGAGCAAGAGAACTCCACAGTTGCAAAGCTCAAAGTTTCACCATGTTTTTTGGGGTATATAATGAATGCATGTTGTACTATTTGTGTTAGCACATTGCTTGGACAGAAATGATTGATAAATCTTCTTGAAACCAATTAAGGGGGAAAAAATAGATAGGAGAGGACTATGTCAGGTCCTTCTTCTGCACAGGAAAGTAAGATGCATCCAGGGAAGCTTCCAAATAATACGCTCAATTTTCACATACCTCCTCCACCCACTCATTATGGGGTCATTGGAATGACTTTGCTAGCTTCTAATATTTCACTGGCAAGAAAGATTCCTGGGAAGTAAAGAAAGTGTCCAGGTGACAGAATTCCAGATATTCACCCTTCATATCTTCTCCTTCAAAAATTTTCGGAGAGAGAAAATGCAGATCAGCCTCCAAGCTACATCTTCTTTCCTGAGGTAGAATTGTGGTCCTTTTTCTCAATACTAGGTTTGGAAGACATCTCTGACCCCTTGGGAGAGAAAAGAAAACCACAGACTTTCCCAGAATAACCACATATACCCAAGCTTCCCTTCCCTAGAGGAGAAGAAGAGGGACTCAAAACCTCTAAGATTGTTTTAGAACTCCTATGGCACTTAGCCAGAAATTTAAAAAAGAGTTCATGTGGCCATAAATCAACTGAACTGGTCAATGTGCAGAGACAACTGACCAAAAAGACTCACCCAATGCTAGATGATTCACATTTCTGAGAAAGCCATGAAACAAAGGATTTTGCCTTAAAAAGCAATGGGTTGCTTGACTTTTCTTAGAGTCATAACATACTGCATGAACTTTTATGATTACAGAGACAAGCATAACGTATTAATGAAGAAACTACTTCCAAGTGTATGCGGGTATTTCCTTCAGTGCTGGCAAAATGACAAGTACACACCAGGTGACCAAAACCTCAACATCCTACACACATAGCCAAAAAAATTCTTGCGCAAATATTCTCAGAAACTCTTCTGTCCTCCTGAAAGATAATGACTAGAATATTTTTGCCCGTTGTATGTCCTATCCCCATGGATTTTTTATGTTGGGAAACCGTGTATCTGCCTCCTTTAAAATACAGTTCCTTTCCATGTGACTATGGAGAACATTCTTCTGAAGGCAGAAGTAATGATTCTGATTGTCTCAACTTATATTTTAATAGCAATTGACTTCCAGAGTAAGCAAAGCCATTCTGAGAAATCAGTAGTCCTGAAGACACATACACTCAAAATGGATTCACAAAAGGATGTTTTGGAATAGAATAGGTACCTTATATTATTTTTTTAGGAATAAACATAGATACCAGCAGCAAATACTAGGGAATGTCAAATATGCTTAAGAATACTGTATCTGATTGGATTCTCCATTGCTTGTAGACATGCTATGAATTGAGAAGAAAGGACTCTCATGTTGTTTCCTACATGTTCTAGTCTGCTCTTAGCTAACAAACAGCCCTCTGTGTTATCCTTGCCTCTGCTGTCCTGGGTTAGAGTCGCCAATGTTGTATTTTAAACGTTTTCGCAGGAAAATATCCTTATGCTCTCCTCTCTGTTCAGCAAGGTGGCAGGAGCAAGTTTCCAGATGACCTTCTGTAGTCTATCACTTAAAATGTCAGTAACTCACACAGTCCTGTGACTAGAGATACTCACAGAGTCTGTAAGGCACGCTGTTCTGCGGCTCATTGCATGGTAGATCCCGTGAATGGAGAATGAGGACTAAGCAGTGTAAGGTTCAGGCCCACATTGTATGACATATGGTCACAAGTTGTGTGAAAGTTGCTAAAGTATGGAGATTGCCTCTCTTTTCTAGCAGACACATCCTAATTTATGGCAATGGAAATGCCTTTGAAGATGCTATTACTGGTGCTTTCTGGGTTCTGTCTTTTCTACAAAACAAAAATTGAAGATACCCACCTATGAAATCTGTATTCTCCACTGGGTCATCACAGCATCAGTGAAGCAACCCTGAGCATGATTTTTGGCTGTTGGGTCATGTCATTACATACAACTTCTATGCCTTCTGGGAGTAAAAACTGATTAGTTCATAGATTGATGGCTAGCAGATTGACAGTTAGTGGGCTTAATGCAATAGTGATGCAGGATTTTGTGAGATTACTTGAATGCCTCTACTTGTTTTAAAAATCCTATTCGACTTCTGGTTACACTGCTTAGTGAGGCAGCAATGCAAAAGCATAGGTAAGAAGCAAGGTATTTTACAAAACCACAAGACAAAATCTGGAGTGTCACAGATCAGATTAAGCAGAATTATGCGGAGTTATAGGAGATGGCCCATGTGTATCTGATGCCACTTAGTGTCCAGGAAAGAGATCATGCAAGGTAGTTTTCCAACATAGCATAGCACTGGGAGTAAGTTACCCAACATAGCCCTTCTAGTTTAATACTCTAAAATTCCTTCAAGCTTCATATAGGGCGTAGGGCAGAAATCTTAAACTTTGCAAAGAAGATTCATTCTGTACTGGTTACTACAATAGATAAACACTTCAGAGTGTTTTTATTTTTAAAGTTGCCCTCTGTCTTCCTGAAAGTAAGAAATTTGCAAGAATCAACAAGTCAGAGAAGGCATCTCTTGCTTTGTGAACAATGCACTTACTCTGCATTACAAGGTTTCACTAGTGCTTTTTAACTACTGGGTGCTTTCTAAATTGGAGACCAAACACACTGGTCAGCAAAATGAAAAGACAGAGCTTCAGGCAGTATTCAGTTCATAAGTACCTGCCAATTTGTTTTGCAGTTGCACTGTTATTTAAAAATGACAATGCTGAATTAAAAGTTTCAGTTGGGTACGGAACTTTGCAGCTCCATAGCAGATCTGCCAGGGCTCTCTATCTGCCAGCCCATAAAACATCCTGCGATCAAGCGAGCCAATATAAATTAACTGGGTTTGTGGTCAAGTGGCATTCACAGCTGAATTATGTGTAGAAATCCTGAGAAGGAACAGCAGCAATATCCTTTATACCTGTAAAGTATACTGAAAATAAAGAAATAAATACTCAGGAAAAAAAAAAAATAGGACAAATACACTTACTGTTCTCAAGTTCTTTTTTATGAGGTTGAGCAATATTTATTTGAAAACTGTAAAACCACAAGTACTTGGCATCTGCCCTCTTTGATCACAGCATAGTTTAATGTAGGACAGGGGCATCATTTAGCTGCTTTTAGCAAAGTTAAAATTGGCCCTTTGAATCATTACATTTTTCTCTCAAACCCATCTGCACATGGATGTGCTGAGCCACCACTGTATTTTTAAATGAATATGTATACACCTCCTCATGTTTTCTTCCTTGGCTTTCCAATTTTGTGAAGAGACAGCTGAAGTCAGTTGATCAATCACTGGCAAAAATGGCTGAAAAGTCATCAGCACACATGGCCACAGATGTTGCTTTCTTTGCCTTAGCTTGCAAAACTATCCAGTTGTCATCCAGCTTCCAGACAGGTAATGAAGATCGATTAACACTGTTTTAATAGATTGAGATCATCATTTCAACAGAGCTTGTGGAGAATCATCATTATTTTATTAGGCCAAACCAGGCATCATTGCAGTTTTCCACTGAGAAAAGAAAATGATCTTGGCTTCAGAAGCAGTTTTTCCTCACTAAAGGCTAAACCAAAACAAACCAAGACAGTTCTTCAGGATCTGTCCAGAGATGATTTACTCTTAAGACAGACAACTTGTTCTAATGACTTTCATCACAAAACAGTGTTTTCATATTCATCCATCTGCTACTTCTGCTTCCCTGTATCAGGTTGGCCAGTATGCATGGCTATAAACTGTGAAGTGGCCTGGTCCTCTGTACAAAGAGAAAGCTGTGTTAATGACCTAGGGACAGGTGATTACTTGACTTGCAGCCATTTGGTGCTTTTCCTCTTAAAAATTATCCTGAGCCATGGGTGATCTCAGGTGTCAGCAGCTCTTCCAAACTGTGTCTGCTTTCAGTGGGGTAAAGGACATGGCCAGAGTGTATTTGTATTTCAGTGAGAACCAGCTCCTGAATGGTTCTGTTCTCAAGAAATTCACTTCATCTAAAAACTGACCTTCATCAAACAAATATCATTTCATATACGTATTTTTCTTTGTCAGCAAAGCTAAGTTTTTAACAGAAATGTTTCCATTTCAAGACAAATATTCCATACCCTGATGGTTGTGGTACTGCGTTTGGCATGTGGAGTCCTAAATTCAAGTCACTCAGACTGAAGCACAGTAAAGGTTTGGAACAAAAAAAAATTTCAGGCAAAGCAGGGACTTGAAACCAGATTTCTTGTATGCCAAGCCAGTATCTCAATCATCAGGCTTTGAATTATAGAGGTCTTGTCCATGTGCCAGCCAGCCCTGAAAGCAACTGTGGGAGGAAACTTTCAGACCAGTTCTAATCACTGTAGTAGGAAGCAAAATGACACTGGATTTTATTATATCTGGCTCTACAACCTTGGCTCCTTATGAGTTATCCTAATACAAGCTTCTTCAGTTGAGGGCCTGAATCATGTAACTAATTTCTCCCCTCCCATCCTGATGGACAGGAGGAATATTAGTATCATTTTTGCTTGCCTCATAACAGGAAAAACTTTTTTAAAGGAGCAATCAGGCACTGGAATGGTCTTCCTAGGGAAGTGGTGGAATCACTTTCCCTGGTGGTGTTTGAAGAACGTGTAGATGTGTTACTAAGGAACATGTTTTAGTGGGCAACATTGGGGGTAGGTGGACAGTTGGACTAGATGATCTTAGAGGTCTTTTCCAACCTTAATGATTCTATGACTCTACATTCAGTGCATGACTTCTATGAAATTAACTTGGACTACCCAGTGGAACAAAGATTTTTGTTGTTGTTAAAGCTGGGTGCCCACGTCAGTGAAATTCAGTAATGTAAGAACTGTTTCCATATATTGGAAATTTACTAGTTTCAAATATTCCAAAAACACTAGAAACATTCCAGTACTACAGAAACACCTAGTATTGGAAAAATACAGACGTCAGAAACAGCAAAAATTGACCTATTATAGACATATGCCCATGGTTTCCATGTTTGTGTTCTCTAGCAGAACATGGATCCTATATGGCGTGAAAAGAAAATCACTGTTTCTGGGTGACTTATTTCTTAGAATGTTTCCATCCTAAATCTCTTCACCCTTCTCAATGAAGAAGAGTGTCACTCAAACTTATTACCTTTAACTGCACTGCAACAGTCCCGTGCACGTAATCTTGGAATAGAGGAGATAATGAAAGTCATGCACCCAATGTCTTGCACAAGATTTCCAGGTCAGTTTAGCTTAATGCAAGTTATATATATATATATATATGTACATATATATGTATTAAATTTTTTTTTTCCTGTAATAGTGATTCCTGCTCATAAGAATAAATATTTATCTCCTGAGAGATATTTTGTATCACTGGATAAACTGGAAATGCCCATTTGCCATCTAAGAAAAAACAGCATTAGGTGTGCTATTAGGTTTGTTATCCTCTTTGTTATGTTGAGTGGGACAGATGGACCAATTCTTTGCATAACGGAGTGTCACTACTCATTTATTCATGCAACCCCTTCTAGTGGGAGTAGCTGAAGTCTTGAAGCAGCCCCTCCATAGCAGCACTGAGGGGCTTTGACTCATCCCAGTGAGATACAGGACACCTACCAGAACTGACTTTGTACTTGTTTGCTGCAGGCTCCCTGTATGATGGGTAAAAGAAAGGGATATGGACAATGCTGTGTGCAGTACACTAACAGCTTCTTTTATCTGTTGATTCTACAAGACGGCTCATCAGAACTTCTCAGTCCCACCTACAGTCTTATTAAAACTGCATCAGAGTAGCCAAACGATGTCACTTTTGAGGTAAAAATGAAGTCCCTGGAGCTTCAAACTTATCTGGACACAAAAGAAAGAGTTACCCCTTTTGCTGAACCAGTGTGACCCTCCTCCCTTTAAGCCCTAGCCCTCCTTGAATCCCTGCACATAGAATCCTTGAATCATAGAATATCCCAAGCTTGAAGGAACCCACAAGGATCATTAAGTCCAAATCATGGCTCCCCACAGGACTACCTAATACTCAAACCACATTTTTGAGAGTACTGTCCAAACACTTCTTGAATTTCAGCAGGCTTGGTGCTGTGACCACTTCTCTTGGGAGCCCATTTGTAAACTTGGGAAATGGAGATGATCATCAAGACTAGCTGGACGTATCATTATTTCCATAGAATCACTGCCAGCCAGTTGATAATACGTACCCAAAGTTACCTCCGGGATTCTGAAAATGTCTATCCTTCTCCTGAGATTGTGAACAGGCCTTCTTCTCATTGCTGAAAGGTTCATAAATTGGCTGGCCTCTTCTCACATACAACAGGGCTGTTATGGCCATTCCCAATTGCCCCTCCAAACCTGTGCTACCAGCCATACTCTTAATGACAGAAGAATGTACCAATACTACCTGATGGCTTCAGACAGCCCAAAGGCTGGGTTTGGTCTACATAGTTCTATGTCGATGTTAGGAGACATTACGGTGGTGTTTTTTCTTCACTTGCCAATCTTTTTAATTTTAAAGGTTAGATGCCTTCCCGTATTCTGTAGCACTAAGTCCCACATACCGTACTGCCACCATGAGAAGATATCCAGAGGCATGTCCAAAATGTCAGCAGGCAGCACAGACAAACAATCAAACAAAATATTTTCTCTCCCACGCTTGGCTCTTATGCCTTCAGAGGCAGCTTCCAGGCCACCCACAGATTCAGGTTCTTTCGCCTTTCCCTTTCATCCTGCCTGCCCCTTTCATCATGTCTGTCTCTCTTGTCACTCCTGTTCCTGCTTTTTTTTCTCAGTCCTTTGCAGGAAATACCTAACAAATTTCTGACTGAGCTGGAGAGTTGTATAGAGCTGATCACCAACTGGCAGGTACTAAAGGGAGACAGCTGCAATTCAAAGGAACAGTAAGTCCATTAACAAAGGCTGGAGTATCCTTGTACAGTGATTGTAACATTTAAGCTTATCCCAAAATTCACAACATACCTGGTCTGCTTTTACAATGAGCAGCTCTCGTGTCAGAATAAAAATTGCACCACAAATTGAAAGGATGGCCAGCAGCCAAGTGAGAATATACTTAACACTTCTCTATTAACAGCAAGGGCAGCAAAGCTATAAAGGAGTTATTGCTAGTTCACTAAGTTTACAGCACAGAAAAAGTTGCCGCTTTTCTGCTGTTAAAGAAAAGCCTTTGAACAAAGGAAGGAGACAGAGTGATGCATGGATTTTCCCAAGTTGGCAGTACCACGGAGGTAAGGCACTAGGTCAGGGTCCAGTCTGGATCAAGGCATCCCACATGGTCCCTCAGAGAACATCCACTCTCCTAGGCAGGGAGAAAGACAGACATCAGAAGAAACACAACAACACTGCACTGCAGGGGAGGCAAGGAAGGTAGCCAGTGGTCTGAGTGGGAAGAAAACCAAGGAAAGTCAGCTGCCTCGGACACAGGAGACAGAAAAGACTGAGGATGTCAACACAGATGAGGTGCTGGTGAAGAGGAGAGGGGGTGGAAGGAGGGAAGGCTCAGCCCAAAAACAGATTCCCAAATCTGGCCAAGACACTGATCCTGGCCACATGAGGTCTGTGTAGGGAGGATAAGTGGAAAAAAGGAAAAATAATGGTCCCAAAATTAGCTAGGGAGACATGCACAGGAATGGTCATCAAGATGTAGACCCAGGTGTGTATTTCCAGCTGTTTAGCTGCTCTTTGGTGATGGCTTGTGGACACGTGCTGAGCTGTTCCCAAAGACAGCATGAGTAGGTTGACCCCATCTCCAATGAAAGACAGGGAAACCACCTCTGTTAACACCGAATGGTTTGGGTAGGAGGGTACCTTAAAGCCTACCCCAACCCTCGGCCATGGTCAGGGCTGCTGAGAGCCCCATTCAACCTGGCCTTGAGGTTGGACCTCCAGGGATGGGGCATCACAGCTTCTCTGGGCAGCTGTGCCAGTGCCTCACCGCCCTCTGAGTGTAAAGTTTCTCCCTAACATCTAACCTAAATCTCCCCTCTTTTAGTTTAAACCATCCTCCCTTGTCCTATCACTATCAGATCATGTAGAAAGTTTGTTCCCTTCCTGCTTGTAAGTTCCCTCCAAGTACTGGAAGACCACAGTGAGATCTCAGGTTTATTAGGTTGAGAAAGCACACCTGGGCAGGGCTTTGGGATTTGCTCTACTTTAGTAGAACTTTAAGTAATTTGTTTATCCATGTTCTTGGATTAAATTACCTATAAAAGGTTTCATGAAAGGTCTGTAGCGTCCAAGAGCAAAAAGACTGACTCTGGGTTCTTCTACAGTCAGACAGGTGTAAATATGTAACAAAACAAAACAAAACAAAAAACAACAACAAAAAAGGCAACTAGAAGAAGTCCTTACAGCTTTGGTAGCTTTTAGAATCCTGGAAAAACAGCAGGTGGTTTCAGGAAGGAGAAGAAAGGTTACAAACTGTTGAAAGTACAAAGCCAGGCAAATAGTAGATGAATACGAAGCCAGAGAGGGATTCACGTCAAGAAAGCAAATTGCAATTTAATTATGTGGTGTTACTATAATTTGAGTTGATTTCAGTAGACAGATGACCTCTCCATAGTATTTGTCATATCCTTGCAATCTCTCAATTAGCTGCTGCCAATATCTAGCCCAGGTGGCTAAATGTATAAATAAGCTCTTGAATTATCACTGATTATTTGAAAATATTTTGTATTAAAACTGTGTGTGCAGAGACTGCGTAACTAAACAACAACAAAAGGTATTCAATACTTCTAACTGCTGTAGCTGTTTTTCTTCCAAACCAGGTTGAAAAAAAAAAAAAAAAAAAAAAAAAAAAAAAAAAAAAAAAAAAAAAAGAGAGAGAGAAAGAAAGAACAAAAAAGGAGGTGGAATTAAAAACTAACATTAGTCCAAACCCTTAGAGAGCAACATGTAACAGCTTGAGACAAGTAAAGCATGCAGAATTTGGCACTGAATATAGTGCTACAAAACAAGGAACATACACTTGAGCGCATTTCCAGATCTCCAAGGAAGAAAAATACCTAATGCCCAGAGTGGATTAGCTGAAAGGATCCTGGACTGCTAGATGTATTTCCCAGAGAAAGACTTTAGCAGACTCTTGAAAGTGCAAGAGGTAACCCTGGGAGCAGATCCCGCTCTCAACAGTATGGCAGGAATGGGGCCTAAACGCTCACTGACTGTATCAGAGATAATACAGCAGAAAGCAAGGCCCCTTTGAGAAGTTACATACATATATTCCCTTGTTATAAATACTTCCAGGCCCTGAAATAAATAGACAAAGGAATACATATTTGCTAGTTTATTAGTTTTAGTATTTCCTGCTGTCCTTTTCCACCACTGGTAAATGAGATTTGTCTCTGCTACTCATGGGCACCACGAATCTTTTCAACCAAAAAGAGCATCTTGGTCAGTTTCTCCCAAAACTCAAGATACCATGTACTTGATTCAATAAGGAATAGCAGCTTTTCCCAGCCCTGTGATTTAGTCATTCTAATTTATGGTTCTGACAACAACACAAGGAATCATTTTTTCCCTTATCTTTTGAATATAGGCCTAAATGAGAAGAAATCCCGTCTATTTCTGAGACCTCACATGTAGTTTTCTGCTTTCTATAGGTAATAATGCTGATACCCTTGTGTTCCACATCAGAAAAATGAAACGTTTGGGTCATTAGCAGATAATATAACAAGTTATGCGGTAGGAACAGACATCTTAATTATGGATGTAAAACCACCACTGAAAATTTGTGGGGAACAAAACTTGTGCTGCTACATGACTTCTCCACATTTTGTGTGAAATTTATACATGTGGAAAATGTGTTCCTTGGACCACAAGAAACTCTACAGTCCTGGGTTCCTTTCAGAAAAAGAAACCTGAGAAGGAAAAGGAAACCATTTGCCATCTTGTTTAACATGGCTAATCTAGAGACTAATTATGATTTCAAGTCAAAAGGTATTTCAAAAGACTCTCCGGTGCCATGCCAGCATGGGTTTAATGTTGGGTCGAACCATGGGAGCAGATGTGGAGACCCTTCACTGAAGGAGTTTGTTACATTGCCTCTCAGGAAATAGCCTCAGAACTGGGATACTGAGACAGGCATTTGGTTTTGGTGACAGTCCCACTTACAAGTACATTGCCAAGCAATAGTCAACACACACCAAATTTATCCAGGAGGAATATTTTTTCACCCACATTGTTGGCATTACAGGTTTGAAATCCAAGGCAACCGAGGGTATCAGTAGAAGAATATGAAGATCTATGGCCTGCCAGAACAATTCTTAATATTTGCAGCCAGCTCCTGGGAGATTCACATGGCTCCTTCCTGGGGTATTTACTAGCCTCTCCCATTGCATCTTACTGGGGACACATTGGATACAGAGCCTCTAGGAAATCTCTTGGGTTACCACCACTGCCAGAGGAATTCATCTGGCTTACAATGCACCCGGTTGCTGACTCCAAGAGGCTCCCAGGAGAAAAAGGGAAGCCAACACAGGCCTCTGCCATGAGAATACTTCTCACAGTCTGCTCCAGCAGAAATAGACCAAAGCAGCAATTTCATAGCAACTTCCTACTTTTCCTGGATGCTTTTAGGGACACATGGATATGCCTGGATGCATGGGCTGAGTAATATAGAAGCAACCCAAGAGTTGTCCTTGAGTTTGAAGAACTGTTCTGGCTATTGCAAGCTACAACTTATTGAGTGGTTAAGGTTATTGTGGCCTGCCAGGCTGAAGGTCAGGCTCCCCAGTTAGAGCTAAAACAGCACTAATCATAAGGACCAACTCATTGTGTTTCACTTGGTGCTCAGGGCAAGTGCAGGCAAACTGGCATCTCTTGTTGTGGGGTTGACTGGGAAGCACAGTTTCAAGCTCCTTCCTCTGCATCTTGGAATGGATGATAGCTTCAAAATATGGGTTTTAGGAGGAAGACAGCAGCGTCTTTACTCCAAATGGCTACTACATGGGATCTCTAGATCCTAGCTCTAAATTAGAGCATTGAAAGTCACACCCACTTTATAAGACAATGAAATTCACTCAGTGTCTAGCTTAGGTCTCAGTTGTGGTTATCTGGAGATGTTCCTCAGGCAAAAACAAAGGTAAAATTAAAGAGAGGTAGTAGAGACAAAGAGTGTTCCTGCCCTGCAGATCACCAACAGTTATGGCGATGCCTGAATGACCCTGAACAACCAGGTTGTAGGCCACGCAGAACACAGCTCAACCAGAACTAACTTTGGTGTTTCACTGCCATTCATTTTTTATGATCACCCTGTGGCTCATAGCTAGGACAACCACATTCTTCTTCAGTGCTCTCTATTTCAAGCTTTTTGATAGCCTTTAATAAGGTGTCAGAAACAAGATCCCCTCACTATGCAGTGAAGCTAGCCAAGTCAGATGCAAACAGACAACCTGAGAGAGGTAAGGAAATACTACAGAAAATATATCTATCTACAAATAGCTGAAGAGGTAGATCTGAATTCATAAATACACTAAAAAGTTGCTAATCTCCTTTCTTACATTAATATTTAACTAGAAATGGTAAGAAAATCCATTTATGTGCTCATCAAGCTGTGAAAGCTATTGTAGAAGAGCATGAGAGAGATTAAGTGAGATACAAACACATTTTCTTAGCTATGTGGTGTTCATGCTAATATATCAAGGGAGTTACTCAATCAGCTATGCCAATAATTCTTCCTTATTTGTGAGGGACTAGAGGAACTGGAGTGCTAGAGAAGAACAAAATGCAGATTTTCAATAAAAAGGGAGGTTCTATTATTACACTGGGCATCTTGATTGTGTCTCTTCCTACATATTGTGCTTTCCACAATGGGTTCTGATCATGGTGGTGCATTTAGATGCTTTAAAAATAAAACCAACAAAAATTACAAGCAATTAACAACAAATTGAATGGTCCCTAAAATTACCCCCTTGCAAGTCTGACTGCTGTATCTAGCAGTAATGGAGCAAATATTAAGAAAAATAAATTACTTAACATCTGGAAAATAACAAACTATTGAGAAATACATGGCACAATAAATCTGTTAAAAAAAAGATATGGCTGCCTCTTTTGACACAAGAAAAAAATGCCTGTAAGAATACACGAAGCAATACATGTATTACAACTACATTAGCCGCACAGTAAAACATTTGTTCCAGCGTGAAATAAAATCTATGGTTTTGGTTCTTTTTTCCCATAAAAGTGGAATGAAAATAATTGTGTTTTTTGGCAGTAAATTATTTCAGTATCACAGCGTCTAGATAGGAAAGAAAAATACTAAGCTAGTCTCATGTCAACCATGGGGCTAGAAATGCCTAAGACATCAGGGTTAGACCATGTGCTGCTTAACAGAGTATTTCATTTTGGAGTACTTAGATCTTTCCTTCTATCTCCTAGTAATACCATGTGAAGTTTGCCAGAAATACATTGCTCTGTGCGGATATTTTCATTGTCTGGAGCTGAAGTACAGGAGGAAGAAAGGGAGGGAGAGAGCTATTTATTCTCTCCATATATAAATTCAGCTTCTGAAGGTTTGCATAACAAAATTTGCTTAACACTTTTTAATCATGACCTGAAAAGAGAAATTCGCAAATGAGGAAATCAAGCTGGTACTACCTTACCTCCCACTTACATTGCCTTCCTCAAATTGCCAGCAATAAGTCCTTCCAGAGCTAGCCCACAACACAGTAAAACACTCGCATATATGTTCAGCTATTGGTGCAGCCAGTAGTCACTGAACTTAAGTAACTACAGTTATGCTTGGAGGACTTTTTATATCATGAAGATGCAGTAGCTACTCAGAATACTCTCCTCTATGCAAGGTCACAAGAGAAGGTGCCAAGATGTTTATCGCCTACAAGAAAAAAAGAACACCACCATGGATTTCATGAGTGATCACTGAGAAGAATTAGCATGAGTTTCTGCTGATTGGAATATTTAAAATCAGACAAGACAAAACTGTAGGGATTAACATTGTAAAGAACAGTCCATCCTCGTGCAGGTCTGAAATGACAGTTCTCAAGGATCTGGGCAGTGGGCAACCAAGACCGAGATATATTTTATAAATTGGACTTGAGAAAGAAAATCTTCCACAGAAGGCAACAGCAAGCCCCAGTGTCTTCTAGCCCCACAGGGAAAAACGTGGTATGTGAATCCCACTGTGATAAAAAATAACAAAAAAAAAGAAAAGCGGTGCCTGTCTTTCCTCTATTTATTAATTATTTGATTTATGAGAGTTTCTAAAAATAAAGTATCAAAACATATGACTGACCAGTGCCCTATGGCTTTCTCTCCCATGTGGAAATTTGAAAGTGTTTCATCAATTATTCCATATTATGTGAACTTCATAGGACTATTGGCAATAGCATAAACAGTTCTGTTCCACAAGGGATAGTTATTTACTTTTTACTGAACTCAGACGAGTAAATTGGTGAAAAGCAGAAATGGAAGGTCATTTGTCAGCAACACAGAAAATAAAACATTATCTGTAAACTCAGAGAGATACTGCAAGGATGACTAGGCCTCTTGGGCAGCTTTAGCAGCTGATGGAAATAAAGGAGATTTTTGTTATGTCTTACAAATACAGCAGTGCCCTATCCTCCAGAACTTCAAGCAAGAATGGCAGTATAATTCTGACACTTCATTTAACTACCAGATCATAATGAAATCCTCATATCATTTCAAATAAATTTGAAATAGTAATCTTGTCTCGTATTTATTTGTAGTAAACCTAAAGACTGAGGACAGAAAACACTGCATGCCAAGGGGATGTTTAATTTGACCAAAAGAGAAACATCTCCATTTTCTTTTAAATAAAATTCAAGCACGCTATGAACTGTTTGTTGCTCTGAATTTCAAACATGGGAATATTTCAGTTAAGGAGTGGAAGCAAAATGTTTCTTTTATTTATTTATTTATTCTATTTGAGGTTTGTGCTTTTGGCTAAAGGAATTGGGTGAATTTGACATGACACTTCATGAAAGATGTGGGAATGCTAAACAGAAGTAAAAGAGTGCCTGAGAATGATCCAGCAGTTGGCAAATAACTCTTGCAGTGGCAGTCTTAGAGACCTCATGCTATCTGGCTCACAGGAACAGAAGATGGATAGGCCATAGAAAACAACCAACTCTTTTAATCCCTGTCACCAAAGCTGCAGCAACATCCAGTGGCTGGGAGATGGATCAAGACAGTCAGGAATGGTTCAGAAAAAAGTGAGATGCACAACAGCACCCAGAGAGATCTAGAACTTGGGGAACCCCAGGCAGAAGTACCACAACAGCCAAGTTCAGACCAGAGGCAGCCTGGATATCTCAGCCCCAATGACAGGGCAGCTCCAACCTGCATGCTGGTCTCACCCTTCTAAGATCCCAAATTCATCAGTATCTCTTTCTCCATACTGGTACAAACCTTGCAATAGAAAGGATGAAATGCCGCTGCTGCTTTGTGGGTTTACTCCTAGTTAGAAGTGGCTGTAGGGCTAGGGAATGTATTTAACCTTTAGTCCTGTTTCTAGTATGGAATTATTCCTGTAGCCATGAGCCATGTGCATGTACATGACCGCTTTGCTGAACTGAATCCTATGTCATGTCCTTCCTCTCATCTCAGACACTTTCCTTCAGCTGTAATCCATGTGAGCACACTAGTAGTACGCAATAAGCTTGAATAAGTACAAATGTTATTGAGCTGGTGTTTGGCTGGAAGAAAGCATGGAGAAATAGAAAGGTTTAAAAAAAAAAAAAAAGAGACAAAAACGGAACATGAGGGGGATATAACAAATGTCAGTGCACACAGAATGTGAATCACAGAACAGCCCATGTTGGAAGATAAACCTTGAAAGATTATCATTAGGTCCAACCTTTTGTGGAAAAGAGAGTTTAGATGAGATTGCCCTGCACCCTGTCCAGTTGTGTCTTAAAATTCTCCTGAGATAAGGACTACCTAACATCCCTAAGTAACTGGAGAAGTTGTGATCAATTGCAAAAAATGTTACGTCAAGATGAAATCTCTCCCACTTATATCTATTGCCCCTTGTGCTCTTCATGTGGCTCCCTGAGGAAGAAAAAAAAAAAAAAAAAAAAAAAAAAAAAGCCTCTGCCTACTTTGGAGCCAGTATTTAACACTAGAGAACTCTGATAAGGTTCCACTGAGATTTCCCTTTTCCAGAGCAAAAAGACTCAACTCCTTCAGTCTTTCCCTATAGGGCAGATTCTCCAGCCCTTTGATCATCTTTGCAGACCTCCCCTTGGCCCTCTACGGTCTGTGTCTTTTTTGAATATGATAGAAAAGAAAGATGAAGAAAAAAGAGAGAACTTCTCATCTAAAACTGCCCTGTACGTATCATACATAGGGTGTTTCTGAAAGCATAGACATGAGGAAGCGTTTTCTCCCTCACACATTGAGTTTGCTTTAGCCACAGGGTTTTTAATTCACCACTCCCTTGCAGAAAGTAATGGATGAATACCACGGTGGTAAAGGGCTCACTATTCACAAATCCCAAACTAGCTTGTGATTTACAAAACCTCAAACTCCTCGAGGTTCACTTCTTGCTGCGAAGTGACTCACTTCATATAATGAAGTCTCAGTATAATAAAACATGGATTAAGCTATTGTAGCTGTAAGCTGAGCCAAATCGTTTTGCCAAGTTGCTCTTAATACTTTTTAAATGAATACACACACACACACACACACACACACACACAAAAAAAAAAAAAAAACATGTATAACAAGGGACAGTATATATCACAAAGCAGAGCAATGCCCTGATCATGTAAAGGAAATCGTGGTGGCTCATTGCCTTTGAAAATACAGGCATGGTATTAAGTATGTGAACAAAATGTTACTTGCCACCTTGAGGAGAATGTTTTGGGTACTTTATGTTTCTCTGCAAGAAAAGACTTCTTAAGCAGGTATGCTGTCACCAAAGAAGCTATCTCTTCATCACAGAGCAGTTTAAAATCAGCAAGAAGCTCCATGCTGGCTGTTTCTCCAAACTTTCTTCTTTTCCTTCTCTTTTTTTTCCTTTCTCCTGTATGCGCATACTGTTCTAACATTGCATAAGGTTAGAAGCAAGAACCTGGAACACACAGCTGAAACTGCTGAGACTTCATTTTCTATGTGGAAAATGTGTAAAGCTTTTGCATAAAATAATACTTACCTTTGGAAGTACCCTGGCTCCTGCTCTAGCTGCAGGATAGAGCTCAGCAATTTCTTTAAACTTAAATGGGAATGCCAGGAGAATTTTAACCAGGACACCTGCAATGCTTGGGTTATTTTGTCTTTTTATTTGCCAAAAGTATTCTTTCTATTTCCCTAATCTCTCTCAAAAGTTCTCAGTTGTTCAGGGAACACAAGTCCACTTTAGGATATTCATGGACCCTCTCTCTCTTACAGCAAATGGGCTCATAATCAGTTGAACTGACAGTGAAAAACAAATCGCTTGTATTGTCAGTGGGGTAGATCCATTCCCAGTTTACCCATGGACAGAAGATCTGTTTGGCATTGATAGCCTGAGATTCCTAGGAAGATCCTCCAGACCAAACAGGGCGGGTATTCAAAGCCTGAACAACAGAAACAGGAGCTTCACTCTCCTGAAGTGCATCCTTCACTAAAGGACCCTCCCCATTCCAGCAGAAGGAATGGTCACAGGTAAGGAAATGGCTTTAATATAGACTTAGCACTCTGAAAATGTTATGTTGATGTTTATAGAGCAAGACTCCAGCTGCCAGTCGGATTGCAGTTAGCCCAGCACACACACATCTATCCAAAAAGAGCAGGCCAGTGCTTAGCATTAAATGTACAATTTTGATTTTTTTTAATTTGCTGCAAAGAAGCCTGAGGTGACCAGCCAGATGGTAAATTATTACCAGTTTGGCACCAAACTCTGGTCTGGTCTCCTAATAGAACATTTGTCATGGTTACGTATTGTATCATGCCCTAATTTATAGCACAGTTACGCCCATCCACAAGGCCAAATTCTGCTCTGAGTTACACAAGAGTAATCCCATTAGCTTCAGCAGGGCTAAGGGCACAGGAAAAAGCAAGAGCTAGCTCTGGTTCATCTATGCTTCAAAAAGTCTTCAGATACATCAACTAAAGAAATTTATATTCCCTTGCTCAGATGGTGTGAACAGGAAACAAAAGGAAAACCTTTACAGTCTTAATTGGCACAACCTGAATTCAACAAAAACTTTCTTCGTTTCCAAAGAAGGAGTCATTCAACAATGACACAAGCAGATATTCATTAATTATTAATTAGAAGTCCATCCGCCAATACAACAAAATCAAAAGGAAACACACAGTGACAGGACAATGTCTGCTGTTTTGTATTAGAAAAAAAAAAACATAGACTGACTAGGCCTGATAAACCAGTCCCTGCCAAAGAGACTGATGCATCAGTGTTCAGGGCACTTTTTTCCTGGTGACAGCAGATGTAATATAACTTATGCACGTGATGACATTCACATGAGCTTTTACTTATTTGCAGGAAGCAACATAGTTGGACTGTATAATGTACAATCATTGGAGACAGAGAGGTGACTCAAATGACAAGATTTTGAGTCAAAGCAATAAACCTTCAATGTGTTATCCTTGGCAAGCACCAAGGGATATGCCCATGACAGACAAAGGGAAAGCAAAATCTAAGTCTGTATTCAGTTCCTCTTCCAGACCACTCATCCTCAAGATAACTACACTGGGAACAGACTGAGGCTAGGGCTTCTCCCCAAACACAGGCATTTCTTGTTTCAGGCAAGCAGTGTTCCTCTGTCGAGGCAGTTTTAGTTTGTAGCCATCAGGATAGCTGCACATACTTGTAAGTCAGTCATTTCCTCCCAGAGTCTGACGTCCTCTGATTTATAAATAAAATCAAGATTGGTGCAGGCTGAGCCTTGAGAAGGTAAGCATGGCTTACCATTGTTGTCGAACATGGGCACAGATGTGGAGAGGAGCTCTGAATGAATGAAAGCTATTGCATTACAATTTAGCAGACTCCCAAGACAGAAAAACAGGAAAAAACCTTAGCTCTTGCCAAACACCAGTTTTCAAAACCAAAAAGGACAAATCCTTGCAGTGAAGAGTGCCCTGATGAAAGTAGCACAGCCTCTTTGCTGCAGGGAGGTGCCTAAAGTCAGACACACAGGACTCCCCAGGTGGGACAGCAGCCAGGAGGCTGCTTTACAATTAGCAGGCATGACAGCAGAATGGCTTTTCAGACAATGAGCAGAACTTTTCCAAAACTTCCACTAGAACTACATTGAAATGTATTTGGAAAAGCATGTGATTAATTGCAAGAAAGCTTGGTGATATCATTATGTGAATTCCCCATTGTACAATGTGCCATTAACTTTAAGTTCCGGTGAAAGAAATATGGAGAAGTTGATTGTCAATTCTGCACAGAACAATTGCCTTCCCATGTAATTCCTTGCTAAGTTGGCTTTGTTTTTGTTCAAAAAGTTTATCTGAGTTGATGCTTTTTTCAGACCTGCTCAGACCCTTTGAGAGCTGTTTGTGAGACCAGTGAAAAAGGCAAAGGGTATTCCTGCAGTTTTTGTACCATCCAAGAGCAGGCCTACCAGAAGAACTATTATTTTGCCCCAGAAACAATTCCTTCAAGGAATTGGCCTGGAAAAGAACAATGAGCCCCAAATCCAGCTGATATCAGCAATGACTTTGCTAACTATATATATTTTTTGAGAAATACTATGCAACTGGAAAGTACTGTAAAACCAAAAGGACTGTAAGCCCAATTAAAGGTTAACATAACGCCAAACAATATTCTATCACAGCTTTGTTTGTTCTTCAGCTGTCATTTATTTCAGAACTGAGGAGCAGTTGACCAATAGGTTCCTAAAAAAAAATAAAAATAAAAAATAAAAGCAATCTTACCCTTACAATACTATAAAAACTATAACCTCAGTGACAACATTTGTGCAATTGGTTCAGTCTGTGCATAGGCATCACTTCATGTGCAATAGGAATGTTCACTTACAGACTGTATTGAGTGAGCAGGAAATCACACTGGATACTACTTGGGAAAAGTGAGATTCATCTTACATCATTTGAGTAATTTACAAGAAGTAAAACTGTGATGTAGGCTAAGCTACGTTCCTGTGTAATTTGTACAGAAAGAGAGCAGTCCAAAAGGCAGCCAAACACATCCAAGAACAGAGTTATCTCTCTCTATTGACCCCCAGAGAGTTTCTAATCAACTTGCTTAGGCTAGATAGCTAATATTCAAATGATGATGCAGAAGTGAGATAAGCACTACCTCAAATAATGTGCAATTTTTTGTCTTTGAGAAGGCTATGGATATTGGCAAAGCAAACTGTGGAAGCAAAATGCTGCCATAAATTTAACAGGCTTTAAGCTGCTACTCCCTCAAAGAGCAAGAAACCATTGCAAATGGCCCTCTGTGGCCCACTGCTTGATTTTCTTTCTCCAAAACACAGGGTAGAATTAGTGCATGCTGGTCACATACTGAGTTATAGAGTTACCACTTCTCACATCACAGTGAGGCCTCTACCAAACAGTATGGCATTTTTCACACCTACTCACATACCCTATAGTAATATTTTCTTCTTAGCCACTGCCTTTCGCCTTCAGCCTTGTTCCTTGGATTTTGAAAGTGATTGGAGTCAAGTAAACAGCACTACGACTGCCGAGATTATTCAAAATAATTGCAACCTCCAACATCATTCATTACTCAACAGTGATTCATAATCTCATGAAGTATGAGGTATTCCTTGTGAAAATGAAGTGCTGGATTTCCACTGAATCCAACAAATGTTACATTTTCCCATGAGGTGCTTGAGCACATCAATAAGAATATCATAGAAGTTCCTAAGAGATGTGAATAGCTGACTTCTCAGGCAGGGAGCACAAAGATTTCTGTCAGAGGAAGGGCAGATTTGACAACTTATACCAACTGAGACTCTGCTTTCAAGCTAACACATAAGGAAATCAGAGAGAGAGACCAGAACCAAGATTAGAAAAAAGTGAAGGAAGAATACAGAGGCAGTAAGGCAATTAAACATAAGCAAAATTAGGAAGGAAGGAGGAAAAAAAAAAAAAAAAAAAGAGCAAAACCAAAAAAGGAAAGGAATGTAAGACTATAAGGAAAGACAAGTGAATGCAGAATGACCAGGAGTGCACATGAACAATAAACAGATGTGAAGAAAGAATGAATTGCTGGACAGTGACCAGAAACACATCTGAGAATTGGGAAGAGTCAGAAAAGGGAAGGGAAAGAAGCCAAAAATTATGAGGCCAGTGTTTTTATCTTCTTTCTTTGTAATTGTACTGCATGAACCTGTGCTTTTTTTTCCCCCCCCACTCTAAACTAGTGGGAAGTCTTGCTGAGAAACCACAGCCTAAAGCTAAAAACACCATACCTCTTCTGGTGTTAATCACACAGCAGCAGTTCCTTTAGTGAACTTCTCTTCTTTCAGATACAGTTCATACAGATTTTCTCCCTGCTGTGTGATAGTCCACTTCTATTTCTCAAGAGAGGCACAGTACTTATGATATAGCTATACATTTGCACTAACAAAAAATAAAGAAATGTGTGCAGTAGGCAACTCACAATGCAATGAGATTATCTCTGCCCTGTACTCAGGCTTATGCTACTGAGGCCCTTTGCCCTCTTCAGCAGGAAAAGATTCATCTCCTGTGATTCTCAAAGTGTAGCTGCAGAAACATAATTACATGCATAGTAACCCGTTTGTTGGTTTTTTTTTTGTTTGTTTGTTTGTTTTAACTCCATTAGGTTTTGTCTTCATTATTTGTAAAGCAATATTCCTCACACCATTACAACTTTCCCATTCATATTACAGAAGGATATCTTTATTCTCGTCTATTTTTTCAGCATGATGGAAGATTGCTTACCCTATATATTTAAAAATTCACAGTCAAGCTGGCTCAAGGCTCTGAACAGCCTGAGTTAGCTGTAGGCATCCCAGTTTGTTGCTGGGAAGTAGGACCAGATGACTTTTAATGGTCCTTTCCAACTCAAATGATTCTATGATGATTCTATATTTAAAAACTCAAATAAATATACAAATCAATGCACACAAGCATGGTGTAGTTCTTAACTATCGTTAACTCTCTTCAAATTCTCAATAAATCCACTTTCCCTGCCTTGCTCCTCCAGGAATATCACCTTTGCTCTCAACGAGCTTTTAGGGCCTCATTACTAGGGGTTACAAAAACTACAACAAACTATGACTGAGATTCTTGACAGTCCTTTGGCTTTAAGTAGAGCTAATCCTTTTTCTTTGTCAAATATGATATAACTTGTGAGAAGTAAAAAAAAAAAAAAAAAAAGTACAGCCTTAAGATCTGTGCAAAACATGCCATCAAGCTCTGACCTTAAAACTACAGCCCCAGAGTTATGGCAGATGAAGATATCATGTGGACAGCATATCCCTTGCCCCTATGCAGCACAGTGTTTGTCTTCAAAAACCTGGTTCTGCACAATAGCGTGATGCAAGGCAACGAGGTGTCTACAGGATCCATGTCTCTCAAAGTGTAATCAGTCCTGCTTACCGCCTTTCTGGGTTTTATCAGGCCCAGCATTATGAGCTTTCGTTTGCACTGCACATTACTTCACCATTAGTTCAACGCCCTGTTACATCTGTACTTCCAAGTGACAGGCTAGATTAAGTTCATTATTTTGTGTAAAATGTAATGATCCTTTATGGTATCATATGTGTTTTCTTCCACCTGAGTACACACCAAAATCTTTCACCTCTTTTAAGACTTGTGCCAGGTGTGGGGCAGTTGGCCAGGTGGGCCTCAACAAGGTCATCATACCAGTACTGCTGTATGAAATGAAAAGCATTAGTGGTGTAAAAACTGAATTAAGTTTCAGTCTCTAAACAGTGTCCTTGTCAGTATGGAAATGTAGCATCCAAAACACTATTGGCTCAGCAGCAACACAAATTATGCTGACTAAAGTAATCTGCTTACGAGTAAGACTGCGACTCATCCATCACACAGACCTACACCCATACAGCCTTCACTCACAGCTGGTTCTGTCATTCAGCAGAGAATGATGTTCTCTGTTCTAGAGAGTTCAGAGAGTGTCACAAAAGTTGCAAAACGTATAGTGTGACAGGCAAAAATTGAACCCCTAAACAAAAAAATAGAGGTAAAAAATTTCTTAATAGTGTCCTTTGCTTATATGAGTGTTAATTGCTACAATCTGGATGGACATGATTTCCATTTAAAATAATAAGGCGAAATGCAAGATGTGAGCAGTAAATATCTCAGATTGAAAACAGTCATTCTAGGACATAAGTCAAACTTGGAAGATAGATCCCAATTCTTCTCTCCTAAGCATTTGTAAAATCACACACTACCACAGTAAGAAAATAAAGAAGATAAAGATCAAGTTGACCTAAATTATGTATTGCTCAGTTTGGCTATTTATTGGTTAGCTCTTATAACATGGCTGCTACCAAGATTATCACAGTTCTGCATGAGCTTTTCGGTAATTACAAAGATCCAGTAGAAAAATAGATAAATAAAAAAAAAAAAACCCACCATGAGCTGACTTTTCTGCATATAAATGATTTCACTAGAAGTTGGCACTTGCTTACAGGCAAACATAGATGTGTACATGTCCTACTGAACTATAGGTTAGGAGAGCTGCTCGTAATCTACACAAAGTATTTATTTGCTACCTGTTGTATTAACTAGAATAAATTGAACCAGTTGATTCAGTTAAAAACAAAAACATTTTTAAACCTGATCATCCCCCCACCTTCAAAAAATCTTTTGAAATACATCTTTCTAATGATTTATTTTCTGGATGAAATGTTACTGTAAGCTGTTTTCAAGCAGAGGTTGAGACCATCTGGCTTATACTCAAAACAATTGAGACATTTTGCAAAGACAAGACAAACATCAAGTTTGTGACTTTACAAATTTCTTCAGCTACTCTTTTTATTTTTTCCTTTAGGAAAAATCCAAGACGTATCTTAAATTTATGGAACTTGCTGTAAATGTCACCTTGCTTTATAAACTGTCATTATATTTTCTTCAGATGACTACATCTATCAGCTAGGAAAGATTATGCGAGGAGCTCAGGACAAGAGAAAAGCCTTGTAGAGAAGTGTGGTTAGTGCATCAACCATGAAACACCATGTTTATCTAAACTGCTAAATCATCTTAGCTGCAATTGCTCTGTTGAAGGTAATAATTTATTGCTTTTCTGTGAGGATTTTATGTTGATTTTCCTAGGAAAATCAAGTTTATGTATTCACACAAACTACCTATTCTCACTGATGCCCTTTGAAGCTGTTGACCAGTTCACAAAACTTGACAGAAGTTTCAGACATAATAAATTCATCCAGAATCTCATGAATACAGGCAGACTAGTGAAGGACTCATAACGCAAATTACTTCAAGGTATTATTAGACACCAGAGAAACCACACATACAAAACAATGCCTCAGAGAAAACAATCATTCCTGTGTCTAATATGTCAAATAACTACTACATGTCCCTCCATAACTCTTTTTTTTTTTTTTTTTAATTTATTCAATAGAGAATCATTCCCTAGCTCACATGTGTATGACTCTAAAAAGTACATTACTGTGCTCCACCAACAACGTATCAGAGTATTTCAGTCTTTCTCTTAGAGCAAGCAGATAAAATGATTCCCATCAGACCACAGGAGTTGAGTAAATGCTGGGATGGCACATCAGGCCATCTCCCTAATACTTGCAGTCCCGCTTTTCTCCTTTCTTAGGGCTTGCTGAGGCTCCCTGCATGGAGTATCATGGGTCAGTGGATTAAGTCCTCTTTAAGAAACAAAAATAAAAAAAAAAAAAAAAAATCAAGCCTAATTCCAACACTCTCAGAACTAAGAAGTTCTTGATTAAGACACAAGAGAGTTCAGGCACCTGGCATGCTTATCATAATGAGGGGAATCTTCTCAAGTGGTGCTTAAGGACACTTCCCTAGTGGGAGTCTGTGAATATGATGAGCCCTTAACAGGTAAACTGACATAACAGCTCATGAAGTTCTGAGCACAGGACAGTGTTGTGCATCTGATGTAGTCAGGCTGCTAAGAACAACCAATATATTCAAAGGTCATCCACCCTTAACATTGTTTGATGGGCCTCAGTGCAGCCTTGAGCTTCTTTGATGGGTTGCTGTCATTTCCATGTGGATTTTCTAACACTGTTTTTACATGTTAACAAACTCGGAGAAGAGGGCTTCCTGTTAGGTTTGGTGGGATATCTGTGTTTATATATGGAGATGTTGGTTCTTGAGAGGATGCTCACCAGCTAATGGTACCAACAGCATAGCTAACCCTTTCCCTGCAATATCCTTCTCAAAAATAAAATACAGTATTTGCAGGACAGTGAAAATTCAATGAGAGAGAACAGAGGTAGGAGGCCATGGCAGACCACTGAGGCAGGCTGTGAGCTTGATGCAGCACACCTGAAGAGGACAGATATCACCTTTCTTAGGTCAGAAAGACTGAAGATTTGGGGCTGAGACACGCAGGCCAACTTTTACAGAGGCAGAGAAAGAGTTTCTTGTCACCCTACTCAGTCCAGGAGAAAACGTTCCTTGAGGAGGCTGGAGCAAGGTCAGCCTCTTTTTCCAAGTAACAGTGATAGGATGAGAGGTATGGCCTCAAGTTGTACAGGGGAATATTCAGGTTGGATATCAGGAAAAACATCTCAGAAAATATGCTGAGGCATTGGAACAGGCTGCCCATGGAGGTGGTGGAGTCACCATCCATGGAGGTGTTTAAGAAGAGGGTAGATGTTGCACTGAGTTACATGGTCTAGAGCAGTCACAAGCACATGCTGATGGTTGGACTAGATGATCTCATTGGTCTTTCCTTAAGGATTCTGTGATTCAATGTTTCTGTGGCTTCTTAATGTTTGCAGGTGATTATACAGAAATGAGTGGAGAAAACCTGGAGGCAGGATCTGCCATCCAGAGGCGCATAACAGGAAAGAAGCTCTTCACTAAAATTAAAAGAGCTTTTCAAAAGCACGTCTCAGATCCTCTTACTGTCTCAGTGGAGATTAAGAAGTGGAAAAAACTCTTCATTCTGTTGCCTTGTGCTCAATTATATAAATTCACACAGCACTTAAGTATCAATACAGGAAGGTCCACAAAACTCTTGGAAAGATGACACTAAAATAAAATGCCTATAGCCAAAGAACTAGCCTTTGTTTGAACACTATCAAGCAAAATCTAGCTTTCTATCTCTTTTCACTAATGTAAGCATGAGAAAACCGTACAACCATGCACACTGCCACAAGCTGAGCTGTAAGGATCAGCATGTCTGAATGCTTACAGTACACAAAAGAATAACATACATAAGAGGATAGAAGAGACCAAGATGAAAAATCTTAGAAGGAAGCCATGGCTGACTGCTTACAAAACAAGAAAGACTGACTACTAATCAAGAGCGGAACTCAGTTTTTAGCAAAAGTTACTGAGTGATGCAATTTGAGTTAGAAGAAGCAAAGGCACCTTCATACGGGGTATGTCTGCACCAAAGGTACAACCCTTCATATCTATGAAGAGCTCATTTATATGAAGAGATAATTGGTTTTCCTGGAGCTCCTTACATAAGAGAAGATTGCTCCAGTGTAAGAGTGGGGACCCAAACTCAGCCCTGCAGATCTCGCTGTTCAACTAATCAGAACTCCACTGTCCTGTTGATACACAAGGGACAATCATTCACATGAATAAAGTTGCATTCTTAGCTTCCAGGACTATTCTCTTCCAGTTGTCATGAACTGATGATGCTTAGCAGCAGTTTTACAAAATGAAGTTAACAGATTTTATTTTTTTTAAGTGATGTTGCAATTTCCCCCTTGGTCAAATTTTACAGACTAAGAAATATTTCTAAGTGAGACAGTAAAATTTCTTGCAAGAATTTTGTTACAGATTAAAAATCAATCCCATAGCTTAATACGAGACAGCGAAGGAGCTAATAAAGCAACAAAACTTGAAAAAAAAAACTATGCTCTTGGCCTTTGTTAGGGACCACAAATTCAAGGGCTGGCACTTAATGTACATCAAATTGTGCATATTTACAGCATATTGCAAGAATTCCATCAAGGTACAAAATTCAACTGGAGAAAATACTAAAAGGAACATAAGAGCCCCATGCCTTCCTGATTTTTGTGTTGGCTTTAAGTAAACTTAACAAAAACAATCTTCCCAGGTTCGCATCACTTTCATCTTAGTTTTTAACCATTGTAATATTCCTCCCGGCTGTTACATGACATGCCAACGAAAGAAAAAGCAGAAGTACAATAGTTTTCTTTGTGTTCCTCTCTCTTAATCTGCAAAACAGATGCAGTGAGTGCACTAGCCACTCCAGATTGCTTTCAGCAAAAAAACATAACTTTGGCAGGTTAGTACTAGTTAAGGGGCATATGGTTTGCTATTCTCTGTGGAAAGATAGCCATAAGTCAGCCAGCAAATTCAGATTCTTATAATTAACAACAGACAAACATTTGGCTAAAAAATCATGAGGTTTTTTTGTTTGTTTGTTTGTTTTGTTTTTGCATGGTTTTCTAACCATTTATCCTCCTCTCTTTTTTAGAAAAAAAGAAAACCCACACAACTATGTGATTGATGGAGTAAATTATGTTGCAATTACCATAACGATGTCCTTGTTATTGTTTCAGAAAAATGTTTGTTTTTTACTACCACCCTCCTCTGATTTGACATGAATTTAAAGATGAAATGAAATAAATCTAGATTATTATAAATCATAATTGGGGGGACAGTCTTTTGAGTGAAGCCAAGCTTGCTTGTACTTTGCAAACCATTCAGCAAGAAATTCAGCAATACTTGTCTTGGTATGAAGAAGCTGATTTCAGAGGCAAGGCCAACTACTAAACTTGTATATACTTTCCATTCTCTTTCAGGGGAATCACATACATGCTTCAAGAGCCCAGCCTGCCCTATTGCATTAGTCCTAATCAAGAAATTATGGAGCTTTAAATCTTCACAATGTGAGGAATAAAGCACATCCCTTGCAAGAAAAAAAAAAAAAAAAAGTGACATCTCCTGACCAGTATGTTTGACCATCTAGTGCTCAGGTTCAGAAAAGCACTTAAACATATGAGACTTTTTTATACTTCTGCGTAAGAGCAAGCAGAGGTTCAGCAAAATCCTTAAGCACACACTCCACTTGAGATGCTTGCCTATAAGCCTGGCACAGTCGGTGCACAGCATCTCCAAAAGGTACAGGGAAGGTGCTTTTTCTCACTTGCATCACTGCTGCTTTTCTCCAATTAGCAGATGCCAGCCTTAGTATCATTAAGGTTGGAAAAGATCACTAAGATTGTCTAGTCCAACCATTGGCACATCACTACCATGACTGCAGGCCATGTCCCTCAGTACCACATCCACACAGTTCTTGAACACCTCCAAGGATAACAGAAGGAGGAGTTCATCACAGAGGAACCTGCATCTCATGCCATTTATCCTTATGCCCCTCTCTCAGGTGCTCCCCTCTGTCCACTCAGTCCATTCTCAAAGTGACCTGCTCATATTAGGACTTGTTTGACAAGCACAGTCCAGCTCAGAGATGCCTGGTTGGTGTACCTAGCATATCTGCTCTCTGTCCATAGACTTGAGGTCAGTAAGGAATCTTCTCCCCAGAAAGCAAAGTGTTTGTTCTCTATTCCTCTGTCCCAGCAAAGGCTGTCCCCTTCTGAGTACAATCTCAGAAGGTATTTTTCATAGAATCATTTGAGTTCAAAGGCACCTTTATAGGCCATCAGGTTCAACCTGGGTGCTCAGAGCCCCGTCCAGCCTGACCTTCAGCCTCTCCAGGGATGGGGCGTCCACCACCTCTGTGGACAACCTGTTGTGCTTTTTACCATATTGAACTCCTGCTACTGCAGAAATTGAGAAAACTGATGGCCCAGTTGGCCAAACATGATGCTGTTCTGTGACACACTGCACTCTAACAGCTTTTGGAGTGGGTCTGGTACAGCAGCAGCTCTCAAACTTTGCTGTGCACACACTGTTGAAAAGTTTGTCAGTGGACAAGAAGCATTCCTCCCTACCTTTAAGGGGATCTGCTAAAGGACGCTTTACATGCCCTATGCCACTCTTGCAAATCAGCAACCCCACTGCAGTTTTAGGGATCTAAACACTGGAACAGCATGAAGACTCCAGCACAGGAGGTTAGGGGTGGCTTACATCCATGGCTGGTAAGCGGTGGAAGAAACCACTTCTGAAGTAGAAGTTTGTATGGCTACCAGATGTACCTGCAATGGCTTTCTATCTCTCCTAAGCTTCCAAATCGCATCAGGTATCTGGAAACTCTCTCACTGCCCTCCTTTCCCCTGTGCTGAGCAACTACAAAGAATCAAAGATCCAGGAAGTATTTCAAACTAATTAGAGAGAACTGTCAACAAACACTGACTGAATTATAAACTGAAAATCTATCATTCTCCTGAATGATGGATGGTAGGCAATGGACTGAGAGCACGTAGAATTAATTTGCCTTTTCTTGAACCGGTTAAAATTGAGTTGTTTAAAAATGTCACTGTTTTTCTTTTCAGACAGCCTCACTTTAGGCAGAAAGCACTGACAGTCTGCCTGTCGCACGGCTAGGCCCACTCTGCACATGTACGGATGCTGTGCCTGCAGAATAGGCTGCAGTGCCCAGTGCTCCTCCACACCTTCCAGCAGAGAATCTCAGTCCTTCTCCAAACACTGCTGGAGTCAGAGCATTTGCCAAAGGCAGAATGAGAACAAAAAGCCCTTCTCTGTCCAGCCACTCCCTGCCTGCTTCCCTTCCGAACTGCACAAAAAAAAAATCCCTCAGTAATTCTGTGTGCGAATAAAAAAATGTTTGTGTACTTTCATACAGTGGATCTGCAGAATTCAGCTAAATACATCCCTGATCTGTAAGAAATGAAGCACAAGTGCTCTCATTTTCCCCCTCAGCCATCTCTTTGAACGAATTTCCCCTTCCAAGCCATCCATTCATTTCCCTGAGACTACCTTGCTCCTTAAAAGTAATGAAATGTTCGAAGTATGGTAGAGCAAACATTTTTTGAAGGAACAGAGAGCAAGAACTGGAACAATCATGTATCTGTCAAAGCCTAGTAAGTCCAACATCACAAATTTCTTTCCTGGACTTGTTTTTGTCCATTATTCTTTGACTTAGAGTGAGTCTTTCCAGGGCACTGCTACACTTTGTAAGGCCATGTCTAATTTTGAGATGCTGGGTTGCCATGGGGATTTCACAGCATCCAAGATATGGGAGCCTCAGTTCCCACAAAGAGGCATGAGAGCAGCATGCCCTCAAGCAAGAGCCACAAAGTGCAGGTTGCTGAGCCAGCCACAGGAAGTGCCAAAAACATGAATATGTCTCAATCTTGACCCTCTCCAGGACTTAGATGCCATCAGCAGTTTTCAGAAAAGCCCTCTCCTTCACAAAGCCAGCTAAAGCCTTCTCATCTGTGTCAGCAAAATTGAAATTTGCTGCCCCAAAGCTAAGGAGCACATGGAGGTAAGGGGCAGACAAAGGGGCAGTGCCAGATGGACAATCAGGTACAGAGACTGGAAATCCAGGGTTTGTTGGTCCTGCTATTGAGGAAGACAAATGGTCAGTGATTCTTGCCTGTACGATTGTTGCAGTCCCAGACAGTCAGACTCCTTCCTGAGAGCAGCAGCATCCTGCCCAGTCTTTCCAAGGCTGACAAATAGGACAACTTAGCCCCTTCCTTCCTCCCAGGTACACTGCTGCCCCAGATGCCTCCCCCAGCTGTCTGTGCCTGATCTTCCTATTCAATATACATATAGTAATGATAGTAGAGTGTGCAGTCAGGCTCCTCTCCTCCATTGCTTGAAGAGCTGAGCTAGGGGCTTACAGGGCATGACTGTACTGTCAGATCCATGCAAGGAGAGTGCAAGCCAGCAGCAGTCTCAGCCCCATGCCACCACTGATCACAAGTCTGCACTTCCCTCACACATCCAAGAGTAGAGCAGGTCTCCTTACTGCCAACACAGCTCTGATCCAACACATACAAATGCCTCGTAAGTCTGGCTTAGGTACCACTAGCTTGATGCCAGCATGATCTTCAGGGAGGCTGGGCATGAGACGAATGCCCCTTCAGTATTACTGCCATAAGACTCAAAAATAGCATCTTAACTGCTCTCTTATCAGAGATGCACATGAGCTCAGACTTCAGCAGCCTCCGTGACAACTTAGTAGGGGAGGTAAATTTTGAATCCAAACGTTTACACTGAAATTGAGGCAGTGGGGTAACTGGGCAACTGGGCTGCCCCTGCTTGGTCTGGCTGTTAAGCATATAGCACCAAGGATTTTATCAACATTTCATGAAGAACAGGCCACAGCAGTGAGATACATTATTATGCCTATATATACACAAAGACACTGATTTTGGTCAATCAGTAACCAGGAAACCTATCATATGCCTGATTTTCAGCCACTGGCCTGAAGTTACATAACAAAAACACAACATTCATTTAAGCTTTTCCATAATATAGGGGTGTGTACAGAGAGAAGAGGCGGGGGGGAACCAAAAACAAATAAGTTATTCTTGCAGATTTGATGAAAGGTTCATGGGCCAAACAGTTTTTCATGAAACCCAGTAATTTTTACTTTCCTGCTTAAACTCAAAACCAGCCAAATTGCATGTGGTTTGAGCTATTGCTGTGAACAGCTTATATGGCCATACTAAGATCATTAGCAATCAGATTATCATAGCTATACATTAGTTAACAAACAGGACAAATAATCATACAAATGTCATGTTTTGATGCTAGAACTCAACCAATACAAGAAAATTCAACAGCATTTGGCACAGAGGAGCATTCTAAGAATTTGTACATAATCTGCTTTTTTGCAAACCTTTTGAGAAAGAGCTGTTTACATGGTAAGCATGTTTTTCTTCAACAGATTATACTTCTTCCAAGTCAATTAACTACATTCCAATGAAAACAGGGAGAATTTTAAATAAATGATACTAGTTTGTTCATAAAGAAAGAGAGGAGAAGGAGAACACAATGGAAACTCTGAAATTGTGGTCACTTAAATAAAAACCCTTCGGTGCACAGCTGAAAACATTTTCTCTCCTAAAATACTGACATTTTACCATGAGAGAAGGAACAAGAGCATTAATCTTACAGGGGTTTTCACTTGTTTTGGTTGCCAGAGTGTCTCTGTTACTGCCTCATGTTTTGATTGCCATATTAAAGTCACAATTCAGTGACAGGGTAATCGGGGAAAAAAAAGGCAAAATATGTCCTCTAAGGAATCAGTGCTCAGTGAACTGCAGGGTAAAACAGCAAGGATCAGAGGTACAGCAAATATCAGGACACTTTTCCTTGCTGAAGATAGCACTGACCTTCCCAACTTCTTAGCTGAGCAGCTTATCTCAGCATTAGCCAGCAGTACTACCACCTACTTTCAGAGAAGAGACTGGGCTCTGTAAGACCCTGAGGCGAGGCATTTATGAAGCCATTATTCAGGAACTCTGTTGCATGAGGAGATGATGGAGATGTGCCAGTGAGGTACATGGCCAGTGGGCATAGTGGTAATGGGTGATGGTTGGACGAGATGACTTTAAAGGTCTTTTCCAACCTTAATGATTGTATGATTCTATGATCAGAACAACATGTCTGCAATTTGTAAAAATCAATTTACAAAAAAAAAAAAAATAATCAAATTACAAAAGCAATTTGTAACCCTGATAGGTCCAGCTCACTTTGACAGCTTCTAGTCCTGGTGACCGCACCATGTCAAGAGCAGCTACCTATCAAATGGAATTCAGTAGGGAGCAACTTCCACTGTAGCATGAACTGCTAATAGACTGAAAGGTGGAAAGACTGCAGCACACGTAACAACATCATCATTACTGAGGGGTGAGAGGATGCTCAGTTTGAAAGCACTTACTTTTCTACGCAGTTACATTTAAAAAGAAAAAAAAAAAAAAAAAAAAAAACGAAGACCCTAACAGCTGAATTCCCTTCCTCTCTGTGCCTCAAATCCACCAGAAGGGAGCCAAGCTGAGCTGGGAACAGAATGCTCAGCTCGTATTCAATTCTATGCCTTCACATTTCAGTAAATGCCCCATGACATGTGGGCATCCTCTGAAAACAAAACATTCATACAGGGCTGTCAGAGTCCTTGAAAAGAGGTATCTCTTGCCTGTCACATGGAGAAAACCACTAGCTATAAAATCAACAACCTGTAATGTGGTCACTATGTATTCAGAATTTACAAGATGTAATTTTGCTACCCTAAATTCCACACATATGTCCAACCCTTCATCTTCAATGGAAACGTATCTGCCCATACCCAAAGGCAGAGCTGACTCTCACAATTCCTCATCACTTGTCACATTGATAGAGCGTGAGTCATATTCAGATGTCAAGAAAGGTCTATCCACACAGAACTTTAAAAAAAAACCAACAAATGTTACAAGTCTGCCATAGGTCAGATGCCAGACCACGTGTTCTATGTCCATCCTGTAAGGAGTCCCCACTGAAAAGGGAAAGACTGCTGTTGTTGTTATTCCTATTCCCTTAACACTAAGGATCAGGGCCCCTTTATTTTAGGCACTGTATAAACAAATCACTCGAGCAGTCCTTCCCTCGGGTGTTCCCCAAATAGGAGTGCCTAAAATCTTTCATTTGTCTAGACCTCCCACTTCCTACAAGAACATCAGTACTTCAGAATGTAAGAAAATAGCTCAGGTTTATCTTCTGCGAGTTGAGAACTGGCAAGGTTAGAAGGAAGACTTCTCTTGTTTCATACATCATACAGTGGTGGATTTCTTCCTCTGGAGCATATGGTTCCTGGTCCTAATCTCCACTGTGGTGATGACCAGTGTGCCCAGCTACTGCATGAGAATGTTTGCTAATTGCCAGTATCTGTTCTGGTGTCTGACAGATACAGCAGATGTCATGGTCAACTTCCAATTACATGCAGAAATGAACTGCATACCCTGGAGAAACCAGAGCTTTCAGGATTATTCCTGCCCCACCAAATTTTAGGTGTTTCAACTGCGTGCCTACAAAAAGCACAGGGAATAATAGATTAATGAAGAGTTTTGCAGCCTAAAGCTTTATCATGCAACTTCAAACACCCTTCCCCATCTTTCACACTGATGGCGTTGTCACTTGCAGTCTAAGACACCGCACAGGAACAGTGCTCTCTTGGACTACTAAAAGCTCTAGGGAACACTGTTCTGATTGCTGTCTGTCACCACCCTGCATTTCATAGTCCTACTGCCCATCCAATAGACAAACATCCAACTTTACTTGCTACTCCCAGACCCAAAGCAGAAGCATACAGTCCTTGGAGAAGCTGTGGTGCCCCATCCCTGGAGGCACTCAAGGCCAGGTTGGATGGGGCCCTGGGCAGCCTGAGCTGGTAGGGGCAGCCCTGCTAATGACAGAGAGTTGTGGAGTTCAGTGATTTTAAAGCGTCTTCCAACCCAAGCCATTCTAAGATTCTATAATCTTTAGACACAAGTGTTGAACTTCAACATCTTGGTACCAAGGGACTATCACCAGGCTGCTGTGATTCTCTCTCTTGGCCAGTTTTAAAGTGAGAGCAACTATCCTTGAGACAGTATTTCTTGATCACCACAACAGCAATTAGATGAATAGCCTCCCTGAATTTCTGCATTATCTTCTTGTTTTCTAAATTAAATTTAACAACATTTCCCTGAGATGAAAAATCTCATAGAACAAGCTGCAATTGCTTTTTGTCTTTGATGCCTACCAGGAGCAAGTCTTGGCTAATAGGGTTCCTAGCGACTGAATTCTACCTTTTTGTCTGCTTCTCCTCCTAGTGGGTCGCTACAAATGAAGGTTCAATTTCCCTGTCAAATTCCACAGCTGTGTGAAGTGTCCTTCTCCTCCTTTCACATCTCAGTCTGTAGAGCTAAGTCCAGCTGGACATCTACAAATTGGCCCACTGCTAATTTATCTTGGAAAGTCTCATGTGGATATGCCTGGAACGTAAGTTTTCTCAGGTCCTCAGTTCAGATGGGGCCTCTTTTTTTTAATTTTCTAAATCTCACGTCAAGAGTTTGAGCCAAATATTGATATATCTTATTCTACATCCGGATCTAAATAAAAGCTCTGCTACAAATCATGTTTCCAAGATTTTTCTCTTCAGGCAACTTGTCTTTTTTTCCTGTGGGCATGTTTTACCACATTATTAGACTTAGTTTCTATTAGGGTTGTTTATGGAAGGAATAAAAAAATAATAACATCAGAGAGATTCTTTGGTGAGATCTTATTTACAAAGTATGCCCACAAAGTCCTGTTTCCCAGAAAAAAAAAAGTAGAAACAAATGACAGCAGAATATTTTCTTGCTCACAGTTACTAAGTCTCCCTCTTCTGTCAGTTCTGCTTTTTCTCATGATGACACATGTAACAGCTGGCTTTCTTTTTCTCACGTGTGCAGTGACTGCCTGTGACTGTACACCTTCCATTTAGCAATTAGAGCATATCTCAGCTCTCCTTTTTTTCCCCACTTCTGATTAGGCCTCATCTATTTTTCTTCCCCATCTCACCGTGCAAGGACCTTGTCATGGAGGAAAGATTTTGCTTTAAGGCAACTAGTAACACCTTGCTATAAACAGCTCAATATCACATGCTATATTCTCTTTGCATCTTCTGAGGCCATAGTTCATCCCTCAGTCATGTGAAAGCTGTGCACTGCCAGGTCACGTAGCAGCTGAAGTAATGGTTGTGTGCGCAGGCTCTGAACAGTCAGTGCTGTTAGCTAGATCACACAACAGTGATTTTGTGTCACGAACAAGTTGCCAGGAGAGTCCCAGAGTGCCTCACGCTCAGTTCCCCACTTGCTTTTTCCAACAACAGTGAGATGCCAACAGAGAGAGAGAGAGACCGGGAGCTAGATGCTGGCTTTGCACCTCCTTGGACTGCCCTGACTCTGGTTGCCCTGTAATGCCCAGCTATTACAAATCATGACAGCTTCTCCAAGATTGCTTCTCTGCTATTTCCACAGCTCTCTCATCCTTAACTACTCTTACTCCCTCATCACTAAAATATTTCCTGTAACATAGCTGCTCAGGCTACATCAACGGCCCCACTAGTTGCCCAGCATTTCACTGTGAGAAACCTTTTGTATGTACCTCAGAGAAGCTGGATCCAAACCTTTCTCAACTGCAGTGGCAGATTTTTGCTGTCCTTCTCAGACAATTACTTCAGACTGTGTCTGTTTAGACACAGAATCACAGAATTGAAGAATCTCATTAAGGTTGAAGACCACCTCTAAGATGACCTAGTCCAACTGTCAGCCCATCTCCACCATGCTCACTGACCACATCCCTCAGTGCCACTAGACAAGTTGATCTAGATATCCTAACATGTACAGATAGACCTCAGGTCTTCTCTGCTCTCCAGGTGGTTTTTTGGCTAAGCATGCTTAAGAAGCTATTTGACTTCTGGGTAAAAGTTAGCCTGTACCACCATAAAGAGAGGTCTTCTGACAGGTTTTATAATAATCCCAAACTATGGAAAGAAAAAAAAAAAAAGTCATGTTGTAGTTTTCCTTCTGATTTCCCAGAAAATTAAAAGCATCCTAGGAAAATACAAGATACTGTATTTCCCAGAGCTATATTTCACCTTCATCGTGCTGTGAAAGATAAAAGAAAACAAATCTTTCCTTTGCAACATCAATCAAACTGCGCATAAAAATCTCCAACTCAGGATTCATCTGTCCCAAACAGGCTTCTCCCAATGTAGTCTCCAATCAGTGAGCGAGGCTTCCTTTATAGCCAGCCAGGTGGGGTGTTTTGCTTTAACTAAATTAGGGCAAGAAAGGCCCTGTGGAGCAGCTCTAATGTAGACACATACTCCTGCATTTCTGAAGTTCAATACCATGAATCCCGCCTCCAGACCCTTTTTAGCTGACCCAGTTTATCAACAACTGTCATTGACCTCAACAAAAACAGACACTTTGATCTGTACTTTTATTGAAAACTCCAGCCTTGCACTAGAGAAGTCTAGAAAAGATAAGCTCTTCAGAGCACACCAGGGGTTTAATCGGAATAGAACCAGCTTCACAACACCTCCGACTTCCATTCTGGGAGCCCACCTGGACCTCTGTCGCCTGATTTCTCACACAAGAGCATTCTCAAATCAAATGCATACTTAACTAAGCGCCTTATAAGACTGTGAAGTATATATTTTGCAGCATTCCAGCCCAAGTTACCCACTCTTTACTTAATATTACTGTTCAAACAAATCCCAAGATGTATATGTAGCTTTATAGACACACAAAGCAGATAGATAGCAGTCCATTAAAGCTTTCAATCTAAACAAAACATAGCAAATACTACTGTGTGGGGGCTGAGGAAATGGTTACAAGTGGCAAAGCTAATTTTGTACAGATTTCATATTAAAAAAAGTTTGCACATTTTTCAGTTGATATTTCTGGGCCTGGTATTTTATGCTTGAAAAGCTTCTTCCGGACCTGTCTGTTTTTATTTGCATTGAACTATTTGCTTCATGAGAGTCTCCCAGGAGACTACAGGATTGTCATAAAACTCCCTGCCACTCTATTTTAGGCAGACTATCAATGTACTTGAGTGTCCAGGCTATTAGGAGCTGTCTCCACCCTTGCTAATAGCTGGAGAGTACTGACCACCAGCTCCTCTTCAGTCATCTCTTGTGTCATGCTGAACAATTGCTTCCTTAAAATACCCACACTGTTTCCATGTAGCTGACAGCCTGGCTGAGGAGGACAGGAGATGTGAAGAGCTTCTCTGCCTGTTGCACTGTCTCCCAGTTATTCCAGTTGGCCCCAGATGAGCATCTGCAATGCTTGTCACCAAGAGGATGAGGGGAACAAAGCAGGGAGCAGGCAGTACTGTCTCTTGGCTCCAGATCTCTGGAGGGAGGAGGTGGGCTACAGAAACATCTTACTCTGAATATGATTATAGAATCACAGAATCGTAGGGGGTTGGAAGGGACCTCTGGAGAACACTAATTCCAATCCCCTGCTAAAGCAACTTCCCTATAGCAGGTCACACAGGAAACTGTCCAGGAGGTCTCCAATGAAGCAGACTCCACAACCTCTCTGGGGAACCTGTTCCAGTGCTCTGTCACTCTAAGTTCTTTCTCATGTTCAGATGAAAATTCCTGTGTTCCAGTTTGTACCCATTGTACCTTGTCCTGTCACTGAGCATAACCAAAAAGAGACTGGCCCCATCCTCTTGGCAATTTCTTTTTTCTGCACCTTTAATATTTCCTGATCACCTTACCTCTGCTTTGCATATCCAATGCTATGCTGACACGTGCTGTCTGTATTAGCTATTCATCTGGACTAAATTACTACTCTTAATTTGCCTCTAATTGTAATTATACAAGTGCGTTACTTCTTGTATCACCTCATGCTAAATCCTGAATATAGTCCCACTACCTAGACAATTATAATTAAATGAAACCATACCTATCAGCTATTTGTGTATTAATTTTCACACACATGCATAGTAGGACAACAACTTTTGCTTTCCCCCCTCTACCCCATCCACACCCGCATCTCCTGATGCTGATGTCCAGCACAGACCCTTGCAACAACTGAAGTATCTCTGCTGAAGGACTTCACATGAAATGTATGGGCCTCTCTGACCACCAGCCACAAGGCCAAAAAGACCTCCAGGACCAGTGCCACCACATGGCAGGCAGTCGCACTGATTCCCCTAAGAATGGCCAAAGCCCAGCAGTGCCAGCCCACTCCTGCAATCCATAGAACACAGGGACAAATTTGACTTATAATCCAAGGACTATTGCCTACTGAACTTACTCTCCATTTCCCTCTAGAGAGCTTTTCCCACTGAGGGAACATTAGCTTTTTCCACTGATTGAAGAAGGGTGAATTTTATCTCTAGTGGTTACATACTGTATAGTAGCATAAATTAAGTCAAAGTGGAGCTGAGGAAATCCATTAGAGTGAAGTCTCTGCAGGATTTAGATGGTTTGCAGTAAATAAGGCCTGTGGCCACACATAGAGTGCTGAGAATGAACCAGTAATAAGGAATTGCTACCCAGTCAATCAGCACCAGACAGCCAGCACACTAAAAGGAGACATCATGACACAGAAAATGGAGCACACAAGCATGTAATTGAAAACCATATCACACTGCATACACACAAGCAGCTGGAATGGACAACACGTGAGCAATTTAATTCTTCCTCTTTATAACTTTTGAGTGTTTTATGTCCCAGTCTTCACATTTTCTGGTTTCTTAGACTGAAGATGCCAATAAAGTGACAGAGCAGAGACTTGTTAACCACCAATGTTAGCTTAATCAAACTCAGCTCTCAGGAACAGCTAATGAAACTGCACTTCTAAAGCAATCACAGAGTTTTCAAAATAGGCGCATGGGAAGTAGTTCATGGAAATGTACTGGGCTGGAGCACACAAAGCGTACCCGCATTGCCCCTGGGAAAAGCATGGTTACATGCTGTGTTGCAAGAGAGGCTGTGCTTTGCAGAGAGGTAGTTCAAAAATCAGCACAACTATAAATTCCTTCATATCCTGTCCTAGTAACTTATTGGGGAAACATATATGGATCTGCAGAAACTTACTCCACCTGCCTCGAAGGAACTAAGATATATAGAGTGCAAACTTGTAAAGGCTGACAATCACAGAACATCAATAATTCAAAACCTGAGTATGACTCACACTGCCCAACCCATCCCCCTAAGGTTACTTTTACTTAATATTCACAGAAGGCACATTGTTATTTCTTCTTCAAAAAAAAGTCATGAATAACTTACCATTTATTACCCAAGCGCTCTCTTTTTTTTTTTTTTTCTATTTTAACAATTGACTTCATCTCAAGTAAGCATAGAAAATGTTGATTTCCTAACCTCTTAAAATCTTCTCAGTTCATTGTTGGTGAGCATAAAAGTATTATAAAAAACTCTTAGTTTGCAGAAGATTACAGTTTGTTTTTTTTTTTGTTTTTTTTTTTTAAGGGGCTTAACTTTGCTTTGTATATGTTTTGTAAGCAATATCCTTCTCTGTTCCTAAAAAAGTAATCCAATGAAAAGAAAAGGGTAAAAGCCAGACTACATGAGCATTTGCATTTATCTTCAAATTAATGTCAGAAGTCATTCCTCAAACTATCAGAGAAATATGGAGTACAAAAGTCCTGTTACACTCTGCTTGGCAGAAGATGGTAAATTCTCAGGCATTCTTACTTGGATTATTTTAAATGTCTCATACCAGAATGGCTTCCTCTGTCCATCATGGGAAGAAGTGATCTCTTATCTGCAAGCTTCTTCCATGGAATGAGGTGGAAACTGTCACTGTCAGCTGCTGGTTTTCTGCTCGTGAATCACACATGAATCCACTGGGAGTGGCACCCTTTCAAAACAAGTATGAGCCTTGTCATTAGTTACCGCAGAAACACAGTGATTCCCTCCAAATTGCCCTACCAGGTTGAGACAGAACTTTCCTCTGATTTCAAGACAAGCAATGGAATCAAGGTGGGATAACGCTGTAGTTTTACCATCAGTGGCAGACAAAATGGACCCTAAAAAAGAATTCTTGCCTTAGCCTCCAGCTCTTTCTTATCATATGCTGCTGACTTCCTCCCATCACACGTGTGCTTGCAATGTCACAATGAATCAAATGAGCACACTCATCTCTCCTATTTGAGAGGGGGACAAGCTTAGAATCATAGAATCACAAGGTTGGAAATGACCTGCAAGATCATCTAGTCCAACCATCTTCTCATTACCATTGCTAGAACAGTTACACTGCTTAGAACAATTTCCAGCCTGTTCCCTTTATGGCCTTGAAACTACTTGAACCAATGTCTCCAAAAGAGGAATGGTATGGAACTGAAGCAAGCAGTGAAGCAGTACAAGTGCACAGCTGTTTCACTTTCTTGTTTCTGTTAGTGTAAAATGATAGTAAAACTGAAGCACTAGTGTCACTGTGCAAAAAGAGCACCTTATTTTCTAGCATGAATTCACCGCTCTTCTGATTAAACGATGGGCATTTCTGTTTACAGGCATTTTACTTATGTAGGTATCTAGAAAAATGATATCACCAACACATTAGCTTTCCATTAGTAAGATAAGTCAACTGGCTGTCATCAGTGCCTGTTTCACAGCACAGGTTTGGTCTTCCTCACACCTTTCTTTGAAAAAGTCCTGTGTGGATGAGAAATGGCAATATTGCTTTGCCATTAGCGCTTAATCACCAATTTGGTACAGCATCTTCACATCAGGTACATGGTAAAATGCAAGTTTATGCCCCGTGCCTCAGCCAGAGCAAGCTCAGATGTGAGCATAGAGCATGTCTTTCCACCTCTTGCACCAGCTACCCATAACCATATCACTTGCATTGCCAGCACATCATCCCAGAGGAAATGTTGACTGTGGTCTGGGATGAGCTGAGCAGCCCTGCCTTCTAGAGTACTTTCATATGGAAAACTAAGAAGAAGAGAGGGACCTATATCAGTCTATGAGATGGAGAAGAGGTGTACCAACATTTCAATTTGATCCCTGAGCCAAAAAAAATGCCCATGCTCTCTGCTCAAAACACTTCAAGCACTGCCCTGAATTTTCCCATCTTCAGCTCTTGTTGTGGTTTATTAATCACTAACAGTGTAAAGAGTGCAACAGAAAGCTGTAACAAGTATCAACACTAAACTCAGAGACCACCATACCAGACAAACTTCACCAGTGTTAAAATGCAAGTGAGCAGCTCAGGTTTTAACTCTTCTTCCAGCTGCCTAAATTTAGGCTAAGCTTGAGGTGCCCTACAGCAGCAAAGATAGGGTGGTTGTCAGGTCTGTGGTGCATGACCTAGTTAGATTGAGCAACATACCACTAACATGTGCCTCCAAATGCTTGGAAGAGATTTTCTTGACTTTGAGTCCTACCATCACTAAAGCCTGGAAGTACATGTAACAGTACCACCATAAATACAGAGCAGATGTAACTAAGAAAGCTAATTTACAGCTGCAATAGCCATCCTACTTTTTAAAATTTGTGCCTATACATATATATACACACACATGCTACATACATATTTTTATATATATACATACTCACATATATAATTTTGCAAAAATGAGCTGTGCAGTGCCATATCATTTTCATTGTTTGGTTATTAATATTTTTAGTTAGATATCAATGTTTATCTTAACAACTGCTTATGACAGTGGATAGTGATACGACATGGGGGAATGGTTTTAAACTGAAACATGGGAGGTTTAGGTTAGATGTTAGGAGGAAGTTTTTCCACACAGAGGATGGTGAGGCACTGGAACAGGTTGCCCAAGGAGGCTGTGGATGCCCCATCCCTGGAGGCATTCAAGGCCAGGCTGGATGTGGCTCTGGGCAGCCTGGTCTGCTGGCTGGTGACCCTGCACACAGCAGGGGGTTGAAACTGGATGATCATTGTGGTCCTTTTCAACCCAGGCCATTCTGTGATTCTATGATTAAATGAGGGAAAATTTAGAGCATACCACTTGAACTATTGGACTAAAACCTTGCGTCCCACTAAAAATTCAGTAGGAGAACTTTAGCAGCACAATCTAAATCCAGGCCCAAATCTTCCCCTTTCCGTACAGAGTCTCAATTCCCAGCCTCTGCTGTCAGCACTAACAACCAAGTAGAGAGCTCAGGTCTTGCACAGCCCAACAGTCAGAGAAGGCAAG
The DNA here is from genome assembly GCF_019232065.1 of Centrocercus urophasianus. Taxonomy (NCBI): domain Eukaryota; kingdom Metazoa; phylum Chordata; class Aves; order Galliformes; family Phasianidae; genus Centrocercus; species Centrocercus urophasianus. The sequence continues at coordinate 29,388,889 of NW_024884364.1, read as the reverse complement.
GGCCGACTCCACTCCCACACCTGGCTTTGTGAAAGCACCACTGCCCCAGATATGGTCATGGTCACCATTTGTGTCCAGAGGAAGTTATTCATTACTAGCTCTTTCCCAATGACTGAGACAGCATTTTCCGAAGAATGTGAAGGAAGGAAGGAAGAGAAATAACTAGAGATTTCCTTTCAGGTGACCCTGCAAATACTAGAGATGAGTGACACCAAGAGCATTCTGTTGATAGATGTGCACGTGGAGGCCTACACATGTGCATGGCCAGGACTCTGCTCTGCCTTGTGAGTTCCCAAAGCCTCTGAGCACTGCCTGTTACCATCTGCTTTGAGTCCATGGGCTATCAAAGCCCAACCCAGCAGTGTGCTCTGATAACAGCAGCGTATTCACCAGATTTTAAAAATAACACAATGCATGCCTTACACCTTTGCTTGGAAGATATCTAAGTACATGATAAATATGCATGAATCAATCCCCAGTATTGTGCCAGACTGTGCTGAAGCACATTCCCAAGAGTGGGGATCTGCAGAGGCAATTCACACCAAATAAGCGTTATTACTGCCTGTTCTTCCCAGTTCATCTTGAGAAATGAAACAAATACTGTGATGGCAGCTCTATCTGGACTGTACAGGCAAAACTTCCAGTACAGGAAGGAAACATCTAAATCATCTCCTGAGAAGACACAACCCATCACTTTCTCCCACATACAATGCCCACTATTGCTAAATCACATTGCTGCCTCTGCTGATTAGCAGAGGGTTCACATGAGAGACTATACTCAGCAGGCTGTTGGACTTACCCAGAATTGTAAACCAAACAAGTTTCCAAATCATGACATCAAACAGTTTAGCACCTACCTATCCAACCAGCTCTCCGGCTTTGCCATTAGAAAGTGCTGAACACTGCAGAGCTCTGAATTTGGAGAGACTTTGTAATCAAACAGGGAGAAATTTGTTCTGTGGCTGCACAGACAAACGTGTGAGCCCGGCAGAAGATTAAACAAGACTCGACTGTAAATTTGCATTAATTGGATGTATAAATCAGGCCTTAGACACATTAGGCAGACACTAGGCCTGTAAATAATGACACATGCACAATAAACAGATTCTTGGCAGGAGGCTGCCCTTAAGACACAATGGTAGAGGCTCCTGAGATTTGATGAAGGAACAAAAAAATAATCAAAAAGGGGAGGGAAATGTTATCAGTTCCCAGTATGTATAATACTGCGGACTAAACAAATCAGAACAACCTTGAGGCATGCAGGCCTCCCTGATCTTTCTCAGGTTCTCACCTTCCCATGTTTCACTTGCAAAGCCATAAATAATGAAATGAAGACCTAAGGCACTTCAACAGTAAAGTGGCTTCCAGGTATTCTATCAACAAGAGCAGTTCTCAGTGTTTATCACAGAGATACAACTGCAAAAACATTGCACAGGCTTAATCTCTTTGGCACTATAAGATCAAAAATAAAACCAATCTCTTCTATGAAGAAAAATTGAATGAAAGAAGGCCTATACAAGAAGGAAACAGGAAACAAAAACCAGAATGATCTGTGTTTATGCACGCATCTACAGGACCTGTTACCCCTCTGGCTTACTGCTTCCACAGGTACCAGTATGCTCAGTATGGCCTAGAGTGTCAGTTGAGTGATCAACTGTGGAGTGATTAAACTCTTCTGGCAGTGTGTTTTGGTCAAGTCTGACCTATGTGCAAAGATTCTCCTCCCACTAGAATTCTAGTTCTATCTGTCCATCGATTCCACCTGCTGCAGGCTGAGAAAGGGAGCTGGGCATAGAATGGGCTTGCCGTGCATACTGTGAGGTGGAAATAAGGGGTGGATACTGCTGGCTACTGTCATGAAGGACAGTGGCTTTGACCCATGATAGACTAAAACCCTTCCAGTGTTACATTCCACCAGCCAAAAACATAATTTCGTGGATGTTGGCCACTTCGCTCAAGAGGCAGGGAGGGAGTTTGTATTGCCAAGGATCTCTAGTGAGATCCAAACTGTTTTTATTTTGCCTCCAATCCTTCACATCACTGGCAATGAACCTCCCTATCTCACCTACCCTCCAAGCAAAGCTTGGAGAGCAGCAAAAATTAGTCTTGGTCTATGCTCAACTCCTGTTCAACCAGGAACCTGAGTCCTCGGGGAGGTGAGCATGCTCAAACAGTCCATATAAATACAAGTGCTCAGCAGTGCTCCCATAAAGGTATTAAATTTAAGTTACCTTCTTATCTTTAATCCTCACTGTCTCCCACGCTGGAGGTGGCTATTGTAGTCCACTGTACATACTTTGAAAACAGATCTCTACTACTTGGAAAGCTCCACTGATGCAGCCTCTTCCTTTCCCTCCAACCTACATATACTCTTTGTACTAATACAGAAAACTTTCTCCATTTTATTCTTTGACATGTTTTCTGGAGCACCAAGAGCCCACAGAACAGTCTTGCTGCTCTCAGACTCTGTGCCTGGCACTACAGCATTACCAAGCAGTTACCTATAACATTCTGCACAGCTTCTAAAGATCAAGTCTGAAGCATGCCTTATTGCCAAGTTTCCTAAATATCTCTACTGAGAAGATGTGACTGTCAAATTTCAGGAGTTGCTAAGCAGGCCAAAGAAAGCCAATTTATCTTGAAAAAAGAGGAGAAGGCAGGCCCCTAACACCATGTGTATGATCAAAGAATATTAGGATGCTATAACCACAAAATAAACAAGAGAGTTAGGCAAAGTAGACTATGATAACAAAAGAGAATAAATAGAAGGCCTACCCCTGTCCTGGGCTCACCCACAAAACACCAGCAGAAACAACCTCCAGAAGAGATCCTTCCCCACTGCTAGCCAGCTCTTAAATAGGTCTAGGAGAGGTGGAACCAGGCTCCACCCCTTCCTGCAGCACAGCTGAATTGCCTTCACCTGTGCTCCTCTGGCTGATTCACTGCTCACCTCAGGTGATCAATCAGAGGTTCAGGATGTTACTCAGCAGTTCCCATACACCATGGCATTCCATTGTCAAATCTTAACCGTGGAAAAACCAAAGTCTCTTACTAAAAACTCAGGAAGAAATTTTCTCTAATGCAGCATGGACAGAACAACAGTGTTCTCCATCTCTATTTGTGGAAATGATTGAGCTAATCTAGAAAAGTCTGTCACAAATACATTAGCCTGAAGTGTATACTCGAGCCAGGAAATGCCTACTAAAATGGTTCAAGACTGGTAAAGCAAAAAACAAGTGAAACACAGGTAGGTCTAAACTTTGCAACATGCTAGGAGATCTACCTGTGCTACAGATATGCACACACCCAGGGCACCACAGGAAAGAATAATTAATTCTTCAGTAACAGGTATCATTCTGCTCTGGCACCATGTGGGTTTTTCTCTAGTTTGTCTCACATCACAACTGACTCCTGGGTAGCAAGAAAGGCTGGAGCACATTCAGATTTCATGTCCGCTGGGTGTCTGGATGCTCACAAAGATGTGTGAGCAGAGGTAAGACAAACTGCTGATGCCCACAGTTTAAAAGTAGATGAAGAAGCCCAAACAGTAGGAGGAAGAACTGTCTGGAGAAACAGAGGTTTAACACACTGCTGGACTTCTTTAAGACTGGCAAAAATGTTACATTTTTTTTCTAGGACAAATAACTGTTCATGGGGTGAAGAGAATGCACTGCCTTGTACCAAAAATTTCCCAGGTACTGTAATTAACAATAGGCCCCTGACAAGCCATCTTAGCTATGTCCAATCACATTCAAAATATGCACGAGTGAAAATTCAACTAGAGCTTTTTGTACTCCTCTCCCAAATCTGTATGATGCCCCACAAATCCAGCCCTGTAACCACCACAGCTGCATGCCTGTGGAGTCCCCTCTACATTCTTCTTTCCTATTTCCCTTAAGGAATCTGAAAGAGCAACAATTCATAACTGGTACAACTAGTGTGAGGTGTTAAGTTACACACTTTGATTTGGAGAGAGATTCTCACTGCTGCTCTCCTCCTGGAGATTCACATTTGCCCTTTCTTCAAGGGAGGGGTTGCTCTTGATATACAGAGGATGATCTGGTGCTTGGATGTGGAAGTTCTGTGGCACTCCCTGAGATGCCTTTTTCTTGCACTCAGGTGAGATCACACAGGGCCAGAAGAAAGGGAGAGAATGAGCCTTTCAGCATGCTGACCAACTGTATATCTAACTGCATCCAGCTTACCTGGCAAATTGCCTTTGTGAGACAATGAGTTGGCAGCCAGCAGGAGGCAGTGGAGCAACCCATGTGCATGTGTTTCATCTGCACGAGAGTCCTCATGCATTTGATTATTATCATAGTTTTCAGTGGACTGGAGATTCATCTTTTTGGCAGCTCTGTTATGATAGCAGATCAGTGTTCACGAGGAAAGCCAGTATGCAGCGTTGGTACCTGCTAAAATGTCAAAACAGCTCATGAAAATAAGAAAGGAAATTCCCCAGTCATTGAAAAAGGGAAATTGAAACAAAATTATTCCCTCAAATTTGTTTCTCCATTGAAAGGCAGGCTTGCATGCTTTCCAAAGACTCCCCTGGATTCAACCTCAAATCTTCCTCAACTCTCATGCTGTACACAAATGTACATCTCTTTTTCTTGCATTTATTTTGTGTAGCATCCCATTTCTAAAGAGCATCGTCAACATGCATAATGCAGCAGCTGCCCATAAGTCACTAGGATAGACAGCCTTGTTTTCCACGGGGAAGTGTGTGTAGTCAGAAAGAAACGAAGCATCTAAAAATAATGCCCTTAACACTCTACATGCAGCTGGTTTTCTCCAATTTTCCACTGGCCCGCGGCTGTATGCTGATGACAGTGTAAGAGGAGATCAGAGAGCCAGCTCAGTACTTTTCCATGCAAGGATGAAATCTCTAAGAATAACAATTTATCAGAGGAGCTGTGTCTGTTTGACCTGGCTCAATTTCAGAGATTAGAAACCAAATAACTCACAACGTATCGTGTTGACTTTGTGGGGGTTTCTTATCTAAGAAGCGATTTTCATGTTTCATCAGTTCTCAGGGGGAGAGAGAATGCACATCTGTCTTCCAAAGTGGATCAGTGAGCATAATAACAAAGAGTAACTACTCACATGGAGTGCCTTTCGTCTTAGATCCCAGAAATGTGGTGCAGTCATGAACTGCTGAAGTCACTGCTGCTTTCAGTGAGAGTAGAAGCATAACCCAAGACAGGGAAATACTAATGCAGCCTTGCAGGTAACTGGCTAGTCTGCATAAATCTCTCTCTACATTGCTTGGAAAATAAGTCTTTCTAATCTGAAAAGTCATATGCTGTAGAAACTGAACATTCTTGGTTCTCTGAGGCAGAAAGGGATCTTATGCAGTAGTAACCACTAGCAGGGTCTTATACAGTGGCAGGTAAGCTGGTCAGTTGAAGGCAAGGGTAGGCAACTCTGCAGGGATGGAGGGAACTGTCATGAAAAGAGACTGAAAAACCTTGTGATTACAGCAACTGATAGGCTTAGTATCTTGATGACCTACGGAAACTGTCATAGAATCTCTGGCTACAGTCATACTAGTAAACTTCATACTGGCAAGGTTCACACAGTGACCTTGAGGTCAGCTGGAACAGACTGGCCAACATATGTTCTATCAAATTTTCATAACCTACAAATCAGGGTGGATGCATTCTAACTCCCTTTAGTGAATGATCTTCACACCGAGGGAGGTAATTCCATGTGCTGCAATGTTTAGGCAAACACTGACTCCTCCCTGCAACCACCACTCTAGGATCTATTATTAAGAATTCAAGATCAGTTCAATTAAGTTGCAGTGCCTGTATCCAGACCCCTGTAGTCCTTACTTTACTAATATAGAAATAAGTAGAAGTTTGCAATGAGGAGGGTGTCAGAATCTTTTGTGTCATAAAAAGTGAAATGATGAGATGAAATGGTCTCAAGTTGCACCAGGGTAGGTTTAGATTGGATATCGGGAAGAATTTCTTCACAAAGAGAGTGATGAAACTCTGTGATGGGCTGTCCAGGGAAGCGGTGAAGTCTCCATCCCTAGAGGTATTTAAGAAATATATGGACATTACACTAAAAGACACAGTCCAGTGGTGGGACTCACTAGGTCAGGTTGGTAGCTTGACTTCATAATCTTGAAGGTCTTTTCCAACATAGACAATTCTGTGATTCTAAGTCAGGTTCTGCTGTTGGTTACCTACATGGTCTCAAAGGGATATCTCTCCACTGTCTCCTCCTCATTCCTCTTCCTCTCCTCCTCCACAACGTACATAAACATTTGCATTAATCTAATTAGATATACATTCCAGCTCTTTCCCAACTTAAGCCTTCATTACTTTGATGACTCAAAAATGCCAGGTGCAACTTCAAAGGGACGAATTTGGTAGATTCCTAAGATAGGATCTCCACTGTTAGCTCTCAAGGATATGCGTATTAAAAATATAACGGCAAAAAAATGAAAGCATGAAGACATTGCTTGAGTGCTTGGAAAAATTGCTCAAATTCTCAACAGAGAATCAAAATACAACTACCTGAGGTTAGCAGTGAAGAATAACACCAGGATTCCCTGGGAGGAGACTTGCTGAAGTTCCCAGCCAGTCTCAGGAGCAGGGAAAAGTTCTTTCCCATCTCAGTGGACATCTGTCAAACAAAATGCGGTAAGTTTTTATGGGCTCTGCTAAATTTAGATGTTGTGTACTTCTACTTCACTGTCACGACCACTGCAGAGGTCATGCAAAAAGAAATATTTCTCACAGCATAAGACCAGATGAATTGGACTGCATAGCAACCTATACTTTCAAGTATAGTTCAGGCTTCTCCATTCCCCTCTAGGAAAGCCCTGTCTACGTGATGTGATGCCACAATCCATTTTTTGAGTGCTAAATTTGTCCAACACACAACATCTGGGATATTCACAAGCACACGAAGAGCCTTCTTCAGTGACATAGTGGGAGGAGCCACATGGAACCACATTTGCTCCAAATGTTTGCCAGACCAAATAACACAGGATACTATATATAAAAATGTGCACATTTAGAGGCCCTAATCTTCTTCTTCTCATACTGCAACTGTTGATCCTTCAGGAGACCCTAGAAGAAGCAGCAGTGAGGCTCTGCCATTGTATTAACTGCTGAAGCGCAAAACATGGTGGCAATGCATGCAGCAGGTGGCCAACACACATCCAAACAGCTGCTGCAATGGCACACTGAGGCAAACCCCACTGAGAATTACAAATAGATTTAGTTGTTTGTGAAATGTTTATGTCTCATATCATAAAGTCTGACAATGGATTTTACTGCTGCCCACAAGGGATACAACTCTTTCCTCATTTAGTGGTTCTCTTCCAGATGATTCTGATATTTTTCTATTAACTTTCCAATAGTCTGATATAAAAATTCTATATACCCCCAAAGAACTCAATAAACTGTCACGCTATGCCTGCATACAAGTCTTGGGCCCACAGCATCATCAAGATACACACAGACATGAATCAAGACTGCATTTAGGAATTGCAGAGCAGGGAAAGATTGCTCAAGTCAGCCTCAGGAATACTCTCTTCTTTCTCTACAAATGTTTATCAGGCAGCAGCTTCTCACATTTTCTGTTAGCCTTTGCTGAGACAATAAATATGTATAATTCTCAAACAGAATGCAGACATAGCCCATATAGTTGTATAGATCCATATTGCTGCAGAAGGCATTTTCAATATCATGATATGAACCCTGGGTACCCCCATGAATTCAGAAACTAGAAGTAGCTTAAAGTTTGAGACCATTCTCTTAACTCTATCACAGTGTGGTGCTTTGCCACTTGTTTTGGCCTCTGTGGGGCTTGTTGTCAATATCCCAGCCCAAGGTCCAGAGAAACCAAAGAAAAATTTCTCAAACTGATATCTTTGCTCTAGAATAGAAATAGAGTGATCTGAACTGGATTAGAACTGAAAAGGCTAGAGAACTATGGCCTTTGAAACAAGTAGTCCTTAGCATATTTGGGTTTGACCAATACTTTTTTCCCCTTAAAAGTTATACTGTGGAAACAACAACAACAACAACAACAGCAATGTATAATTAGATAATATTTTTAGCAGATAAAACATTTATTTTGTTCTTTCATCTACCAACATTTCATAATGAATGTATATGGCCCTGAAGGCAATACTATTTTAAGAAAGTCTACATCATAGACCGTGGTTTCTGGGAAAGAACTAGACAAAAAAAAAAAAAAAAAAAAGCTAAAAAACCCACCACTTTGATGTCTTATGGCTCAAAGCAGAATTCTTCATGAGATATAATCCACTACAAAGAATAGAGCCTTCTGTGTGTCAGCAAACTGGTGGGAATATGTAACTGTTAACATACAATAATATTGTTGTTGATTGTAGAAATAATCTCACAATATATGATGTGTGCCTGGCTACACAGGACAGCCACAGAACACTACATAATGATGTCTACACTACGTGTAGAACTACAGTCCTGCTCTGATCTTTTCAGGAAATTCCCCACATACTAAACAGGCTACGCTGTGATTTCTTGGTTGTGAGCATGCAGGACAATGGGGGAAGAGGAAATTCTCCCTTTGCAGACTTTTTTCCCAATCTACTCCAAAGGTAGATTGAAAATATTGCCATCCTTCAGCACAGACCTCAGGTCTTCCTGAAGCGCGCAGAACATTCTGTCCCCATCATTACTACCAAATTGTAGAGCTGAGGAAATCATTCCCTTTTCCCAAGGGAACCTCCAAGTCTATGACAAACAGCCTTGGCTATTTGGGCTGTGTTTACCTTCAGACAGGGACTGCTACCTCTGAAGTGTTTATATGATGCCTAGCACACCAGCTCTAGACAGTCTTGCAACACAGAATCACAGAATCACAGAATCACTGAATGGCCAGGGTTTGGAAGGGACCTCAGGGATCATGAATCTCCAACCCTCCTGACACATGCAGGGCCACCAACCTCCCCATTTATAGTAGACCAGGCTGCCCAGGGCCCCATCGAACCTGGCCTTGAACACCTCCAGGGACGGGGCATCCACAGCCTCTCTGGGCAGCCTGTGCCAGCACCTCACCTCTCTCTGTACACAACACAGCAGTCAATAAGAACCATCATAGTGTCCAGAGACTGCCAGGGCAGGTGCTGGGTTATCTCTGAGAAGCATGAGTAATGCCTCCATGTTTACAACTGAAATTTCCTTTCGGAGCATGTGAAACAAGGAATATCAAGTTGGACTACATTTGGAAAGTCCTAAGTAGGACACAGAGTGAAGCCAGAACTTTCAGCCATGCTTTGAGTTCATGACTTGCAAGGGCTGGCCTTCTTAACTCCAAATTTTGTGTTCGTCTTAGTTCTCACATGGCTTAGTGATAGCTACCACATTTCTTTTTTACACATACAGTTACCAAATTCTGCCTCCACACTGAAAGAGGGTGTCTTCTTGCTGCTGTAGACAATGCTGTCATTTATGTGTATTTCTTTTTTTTCAAGGTATATCCATCTACAGTCTTTAGATTTCAAGCACATTTCTGTGGTGACATCTCTTCATATGCCCCAGAAGGGGAAAGTTGTGAAGGATCTGAAGATTCCTGCCGCTGTTCCCAAATGAATAGAGGCCCTAATCAGCTCCTTCTGGCAGCGATGGCAAAATTGCCATGGTCAGCTGCAAATATTGATCATTCTGGAGAAGAAGTAGCATGGTGATAGAAAACACCCTTTATCAAAGAAAATTCAGTGGAATAGTTTTGGACATTAACTTGTCCCTATGTCAGTTTCATCTGCATGTGCACAAGACAAATGAGACAAATGGATGTCCCAAGAATATGATGGAAGGCAGGATTTAGGGTACCCAGTGCTGTGATTATCTTGGAAAGGCTATGTCAACCTAAGATGTACATGATGCCAGTCATATGCAATTCATCAGTAGGATCAATTTCTTGACTATGAAATCATAGAATCACTTAAGTTGGAAGGAATCTTTAAAGGTTATATACTCCAACTTCCCTGCAGTAAACAGGGTCACCTACAGCTATCACCAGAGGGAAGAAAAGCAGAAGCAAACTCTGAGACTGATCTATCTTCTAGCAGATAGATCTGTAAGTGTCCAGTAAGGGAAAAGATGGCTCTGCTGAACACCAGGATGAAAACAGAAATGAAAAAATAGCAAATAATCTTAGAAAGATTACTAATGGCTACTTAAATAAGAGAGAGGGAGGTAAATTATCTCTTTCTTGCACATATATCAGAAGAACCCAAAGAGCATATCTGAAGGTATATGACCAAATGGTTCAGTAGGACAAGTGCTTGCAAAATGCTGAGTGCAGCATTTTATTTTAGGTAGAGAAAGGTGTTAAAGCTATACCTGTTCAATTCCAAGTGATTGCAAAGTGCAAAGTTTTGCACTTGGGTCGAAGTAAACCAAGATATTTATACAAATTGAGCTCCAGTGAGAAGGACTTAGGGGTCCTGGTTGATGGAAAACTGAACATGAGACAGCAGTGTGCACTTGCAGCCTGGAAGGCCAGTGGTATCCTGGGCTCTATCTGAAGAGGGGTGGCCTGCAGGGCAATGGAGGGGATTGTCCCCTCTCTGCTTTGCCCTCATGAGGCCCCTCTTGGAACACTGTGTGTCTGGGGCCCCCAGCACAGGAAAGATACAGATCTAGAGGAGGGTGACAAAGATTATGCAAGAGCTGGAGCACCTCTGCCATGAAGACAGGTTGAAGGAACTGGCTTGTGCAGCCTAGAAAACAGAAGGCTGTGGGAAGAGCTTATTGTGGCCTTCCAATATTTAAAGGGAATTTATAAACATGAGGGAAAACAACTTTTTTACATGAATAGATAGTGATAAGACAAGGGGGAATGGTTTTAAACTATAGATGTCAGGAGAAGTTTTTTTACTGAAAAAGGTGGTGAGGTGCTGGAACAGATTGCCCAGAGAAATTGTGGATGCCCTGTCCCTGGAGGTGTTTAAGGCCAGGTTGGATGGGGCCTTGGGCAGTCTGATCTAGTACTTGATCTAGCAGCAGGTAACCCTGCCTGTGGCAGGGGTGCTGGATCTTGATGATCCTTGAGATCCCTTCCAACCCAAACCATTCCATGATGATTCTATGATTGACAAGTGACAAACTAAGAGATAATTTGAATGAAGTGAAAGAGTTCAGTATTCTAAGAAAAAGGAAACATGAGAGCAGCAAAAAAAAAAAGAATTATAGCTCTCGGGAGAGTAGATTTCTCTGTCCAAGAAAGTGGCTGGTAGAGACTTCTAAGGAAGGTAACTGAGGATAGCTATGAGTTAGCAAAAGAATCTATACTGAATGTGCCGTGACAAAGCACAAGATTCAACATTAATGCCTTGATCCCACCTCTGAGCCTGCGATGCTGAGTTCCTCAGTGACCAGAATATCAAAGAGATCTTGCTCAAATAAAGAAAGTAAAAGCACATAACTAAAGATGAGTGAGGTGGAATGGCATAAAACACACAGGAATGGAAATGAATGCTAAGTTATAAAGGATATAAAGGCAATAAGAAACAAATTAGAAAAGTAGAAGTAGTGTTTTTCCAAGCAGGAAAGGAGAAGAGCCCACAAAGAAGGAAAATGTATGATAACATCCTACTTTCAGTATTCATAAAAATTTTGACTGTGATTTAGTATTGACAAGGAAATGCCAAGGAGGATTACAGTGTAGAATACATTTTTTAAAATGACAACTTAAGTGTATTCAAATCATAAAGGTCTGAGGGACTCTCCTCTCATACAATAAGGAACTAGCTGCAGTAATCTGAGAGCTTTTGTGATCACCTTGCATGACTGGTAGATGGAGAACACAATATTTCTCTCCAAAAACAATGGATGAATTATACACCAGTCAGCAAAACAGGGTTCTCTGAAATCAAGAAGCTCTTAACAAGTAAAACTTCCATTTTTAAGTATCTAGAAGATGATAACAAACAATTATTTGTCAAGAACAAATTTTGTTAAACTAATGTAATTCCTCCTTAGAAAGGACAATAGACTCAATGGATTCAGAGACATTATGCCTTTTATTAAAGGCATTGTTTAGCCTCTGGATACTAAGCAAAGATGGTATGGATTAGGTCCAACTCTGGGTCTGTCTGCTGGAGAGGAAGCACCATGCCCCTTCTGAATCTTACCATGGCACTTGCATGCTATAATGCTAAAAACAAACCCACTCAAGGTGCTTTCAAAATCCACCATTTTCCAACTCTTACTCCATGGAAACATTATTATTTTTTTTTTTTTAATTGAAAGCACAGCAGAGGTAATATTAAAGGAGGGCTCCTTAGGAGTTAGGAACTGGCCCTGAATACTACAGGGGCTTGAATTTCTTGCTCTAGACCACCCAACGGTTAGATTGAACAAGTCCCCCTCTAGGAGAAGGATGGCAGAATGTGAAATAGATCTAATGAGAATACAGCTATATTTATACTCCCTGTTGCAGAACAGAGAGGAGACTAGACCTCTCAAGATGCTGTTCAAGATGCCCACCTTTTCTATGATTTTTCTTTTATTTTATCCTCTAGTGTCAGGAGGCATTTTTACTTTCTATAGCAAATTATTTTATTATCCACGTGGAATTATCTTTGTCCCTCTCCACTTTGCAATGGTTTGGGTTACCCTCAGCAATAGACCATAGCCAGACAAGCAGTTAAGACAGACAGCCTTTTAGGTCCTTATGTATGCTTTGTTTCTGCAGCAAGGGTGCTGAAAGCTAGTGAAAAAAGTCCTGAAAAGAAAGAAGAAAAAAAGTGAAAAAGAAGGGAAGTGGTGAATGACACTATGAGCGTTTGAAGAGAAGTGGAGAAAGACAAAGTGAAAGTGAGATGGAGAAATTCTGACTATGTCAAGGGATGCACGGAGCTCTGAGACAAAAGGAAGAGGGACTGAAGGAGGAATGAGGATGCTGTGGGAGGATTTCTTGCAAGGGACAAAAATTCCAGAAATGACAGAGTTCAAGAGGATGGGTAGGGAAAGACAGCCAGCAGACATACATTCCTGGAGAGGGAATATGTTTGGAAACCTTATTTAGCTATTCACACAATCTTTCCTTTTTTTTTTTTTTTTTTCCTCTTACACACACACACAAAACCAAATACATTGTGCACACACAACAATTTTATCCAGTCTACTCATGTGAATAAAAACATGCAGCTAATTCCACATATCACAACGCTCCCAGAAAATATTTTAAGTATGCTCTTTCTCAAATCCATTTTCAGTCAAAAGGTGATGCCTACAAAGGTGATCTTAAAGCACCTGACTTTGAAACTGTTCTCCATAGGCATACTGTATGGTCAATGGGCAGAGAAAGATTCCTTCAAGAGGAAATTAAGAGCAAAAGCCTAATTTACATGTCCAGAGTCATTCTGCGGAGCAGGTTTCCTTTCTGTGTTACACAGACAGTCTAGGAGCCAGCCTTTTGAATTAGATAACTAAAATTAGTGCAAGTATGAACTTATGTTCATTACTTCAATAGGACAAAGAAAGTGACTGCTTTCAGAACACACTGAAAGTTCAGGTGGGTTTTATGTTGAAAGAAATCTATACTTGCTAAATACAAACATCATAATTCACTAACTTTCTTCAGCAAAATTTTTCAGACTTTCACCCCACTTAGCAAAATATTTTCCAGTTTTTTACAATCAAAAAATATAACTCCAAAAATTCATCTAGTTGAATGACAGCCCGGCAATTTGTTTAAGTTCACACTGCCAGACACATGAACAATTTATTTCTCAGTTTTCCAATGGAAGACATGAAAATATAATTAAACCCAGATATTTTTACCAAGGAAATTTCCATTTTGGCTCACATGACAGTTTTCATTAAAAAAAAAAGAAGAATAAGAGAAAAAAAACCTTTCAACTTAAAAATTGTACTGAAAAGACACTCCTGAGAGGTTTCTGCTGCAGGCAATGGTGTAGTATAAATACCTAGACTGAACAGGAGATGAAGAAATAGATGCTTTGATTTGGCAAAGTAGTTAAACATGAGCAAACTCTGTCCATACAAGTAGTTCTGCAGAGAACACACACTGCAGAACATTGTAGTTACACTGGAAAATCAAAATGTAAAAAGTCCCGGTACAAACACCTTTGCATTTGCTGTCCTTGCAAATTGCCAATTTGACACGTTCAGGCTGGCTCTTCCAGCAGCCAGTTACTCATCTCAGATGCTGAATCTTTTTTTAAGACCTAAGAAAACAATAAGCATAGATTTATGCGATCATTCAGTGACACACTTTCTCAAGACAGATTAATCTGCTGAATGAAGGAGGAGCCTTCTGTAAAAAATGCATGTTTAGTTTACTGGATAGACAAATGCAACTAACATTTGGAGAGCATTAAGGAGGTAGATTAATTGCTTTGCAATGACTATTCATAACAAATTCATTGGTGGAAAATAATTCTTTTGTCATAATGGGAGACCAAATTAGGATAACATACATCACTTTCATCAGTAAAGATGCTTTGAGTCTGAGTAGAGCTATTAAGCTCTTAGCTTTTAGTTACCAGGAAGGTCATGCACATGTAAATAGGCAAAGTTTCAGCAACTCTAACATTAGTTCTGAAATAATAAAAGCTGAATAATTACTTGGCTTAAGGTATATTTTAGACATGTTAGCCCCATTCTCTGTCCTATTTCACACGGTGTATGACAATGACAGGCAGTCTAGCTCTGGATTAATTAGTAATACAAAAGAGGAGAAAGTATTTCAGAGCTGGTCTTTGCAATTTGTTAAAATTAGCAGAGGTTTGAGGATGTTGCAAAAAGTTCATCCCTATACAACAGTTGCATTCTCATTTCATTCTATGCAACATATCCCATATAATTATACAATTACAATGCAGTTAGGGCTGTGGATGTATATAATCTGATAAACTAAGATATCCTGAAGACTCCCAAATCAACCTAAAGTCAGTGAGAGCCTTACACTTCTCTTATTTAGGTTGCCAACATGGTGTCTAATTACAAAGGGAACTGGACCTACAGCACTCAATACTGCAGCTGTTTAATATTTGGGTGCTGGTCTCCACAGTAGGATTCCCAGCATTGAACTAGGCCAGGCTCTCTAGAGGGTGCCTAAAGATCTTCCCTTACAAAAGGATTCACAAGAGTTCATTCAATGGGTAACAGATGCTCTACATGGCTCAGAGGAAGTGCCAAGTACATATATTCACATCCTACATCTACCTCAAGGCTCAACTGCCTTATTCTAGGCTGTATGATGTACTTGCCTCCATGCTATTCCACTCTGACTCCTCTGAACCGAAGTACCTCAGTATTTTTCTTATAAAAGAGTTAAGCTAAGTTACCTTTTTCTTGCATAGGGTCCTACTGCTATCCCAACCATCATGAGGAACAGATAGAACTTTCAACAAGAGATCTATGGACAGTTCTCCCTTTCTAGTGAGATTCTTACCCACCTCTCTCCCATACTAGCTACGAGGCTAGTTTCTCCAGCCATGTGGACTGGCCTCTCAGGGGATAAGTTTATATAGGTGGAATGATGGAATTGGCTCAGCCTCCAGTTGAACCAGGGATCAGGACTGGTGTGGAACCCTCTCTGCTGTAAGGAAGGGATGCAATCCAGAGATGCCTGGACAGTTGAGACACTTGAGACACTTGAGAGGTGAGCCTGTGCAAAATAACATGAAGTTCAACAAGGGCAAGTGCAAGGTCCTGAACGTGGGTGAGAATCTCAAGCAAAAATAAAGGTGGGGCAGAAAATAGAACATGAGCGGTCCTGAGGGAAAGGATTTGGGAATGTTGGTTGATGAGAATACCAACAAAACTCAGCATATGCATTTGCAGCCCAGAAAGCCAACCATATCCTGGGCTCTATCAAAAGAAGCGTGCTCATCATGTTGAGGAGGGTGACTGTCCCCTTCTGCTCTGTTCTTATGAGGTCCCACCTGGAGCATGCAGCTGTGGGGCCCCCAGAGTAAGAAAGATGTGGAGCTATTGGAGACAGTCTAGAGGAGGCCACAAGGATGTTCAGAAGGCTGGAGCACCTCTGCTATGAAGAAATGCTGAGGGAACTGGGCCTGTTTAGCCTGGAGAGCTCTTCAAGGAGACCTTATTGAGGCTTTCCAGAACCTAAAGGAAGCCTACAGGAAAGTTGGAGACGGACGATGTGAGGGAGTGTAGTGGTAGGACAAGACGTAATGTCTTCAAGTAAACAGAGGGCAAATTTGAATTAGGTATTGGAAAAACATTCTTTACTCAGAGTGTATTGAAGCACAAGCTGCCCACAGAAGCCATAGATGCCCCATTCCTGGAAATATTCACTACCTGGCTGCATGGAGCCTTAAGCAAACTGATCTAATGGAAGGTGGCCCTGTCCATGGCAGGGAGTTGGAACTAGGTGATGCCTACTTAGGTTGCTTCCAACTTAAACCACTCTATCATTCTCCAATCGTATGAAAATTAGACTTGAAGGTACCTCAGGCAGGGTGACCAAAAATACCAGCCACATCTTAGATTTAGCCTAAAGAGATTCACTCAGAGTAAAATAGGTGAATTAAGGAACCTTGAAAATGCAAAGAAAGAAAGAAAACATCAAAACCAGGAGGCTCCATCAAATAGAAGACATTTCTTGACATATATTGCAGGGCCATTTTCAAAATCTGAAAGGCTTCCAAATGCAGAGTATCATTACAAATTTATTTTATACAACAAACTGTGAATAAAATCTGACACGCAGGACTCTGACCCCAGAAATCACGCTTCCGGGAGGTAGGCTGTCTGATGAAATCTGTGATAAGGAGGGTTCTTTTTTCATCTGCATGGCCTTTCTGCAAACAGTCTGCTGAACGTAGAACAAAGCACCAGGACCAGCAAATGACTGTCCAGGAAGATGTCTTCTGAAGAGAGGCAGGAAGGAGGAACAGCAGAGATGAAGTCCTTGGAAAGTGGTTGCCCAGAGACGAGGATAGGGATGATGAGGAAGAAGAGCCTAGATAGAGCTAGACAGTAAGGCAGACTAAACTGAGACAGAGAGATGTACTACTGAAAAAAAAATAAATGGTGCTAAATACGGCTTAGATGAACACAACCATTCCAAAGGGGTCTAAACAAGAAGGATGGTGGGTACATATCCAAAAGGTGTCTGTCTGCACCTGCAGTTCCGACTGAGAGGCTTTGAACTGTCCCATGTTAGATGAAACTAAGACATCCTGAGACAAAGAGCTCTTATTTCCATCCCAGGAGCTTTTAGAATTGCTTCCAGATATTACTGCAGAACAAGTTGGTTTCTAAACTTATAAACTATTAAGAAAATATCATCAAGCCAAAAACATCAGACAAATGAATGGAAAAGCTGTGATTTAACATCTTTACTAAGATTGATTTGATGTCTGAATCTCTTTTGTAAGTCGCCATGCTTTCAGCTCCACACTTCCTCAGCATTTAGAGAGCAGAAAAACACACTCCATCCACAAACTGAAAAAGGTTACCACTGCAATACTGCTCCTTTCCATGCTGGAGGACACATCACAGCTCTGTAAACTGGGTTAAACAATGTCTGCACTTTTAGCATATATGAAGGATATACCAAAGGGCAAATAATCAATAGAATTTGATTCTGTCCTTCTAAATAGCTAATATTTCAATATTAAAGTCTGATTCTGCTCTCACAAAATTCAGGAGAAAAATCTCTTTTTGAATGAAGCAACAGAAAACCTTCAGAATTCAGTAAGATTTATGTACTTTGAACCTGTGAAGTGGACCTGGCAAACAAATTGAGAAAAGTAAAGCCACATTCAGGACTGGATTGCATTGCTTGCCCTAGATTTCACTTACAGAGGCATAAAGAATAGCCAGAGGATTAGTCAGTTAGATGGTTAAAAGTTCCAACACCCTGCCAGTGATAGTTCTCCCACTGTTACTTGTCTTTGCCAAAAGTCTAACGATGGGAGATTTCCCCAAATATGCTACTGTAGACTCAACCACAGTGTAAATAGTTGGACTGCTGCTCCTCTGGGAAAGCTAGGCATGCCAAGAACTGTCAAATAGCAGCAACAACCAAGGAGGATAGCTCTCTACCCCTTCTTGTTCACAGCACTGATGCACAAGGTATAGGGGATTAAACAGGTGTGTTACAGGGCTCACAT
>NW_024884364.1:29302199-29370659 GCF_019232065.1 Centrocercus urophasianus | reverse complement strand
CCCCAAAAAAAAAGGCACTAAACCAAATCCAAGGGAGTGCACTAATATGTTACAAACATCTCACTCTTAAAAATTGTATGTAAATACACACATAATCCCAGCAATCACAGGAAGTGAGGAGACAGATCCTCTTTTCTCTTCTGTGCTCTGTATTCTTCAGCCTTTGTGTAAGATGTACCAATCAGAATAGGCTGTGGCTGAGGACACAGCAACAGTTTGTAGGACGGATGGAGACTCACCTACCTTCAAATCAGCCTCCTAGCATAAAAACCAATCATAGTCATTGCTTGAAGTTTCAGCTTTTCTCTTGTTTAAAACTACGTCTTTAGGAGATACCTTTCCCTGCCCCGTACTGACAAGTGACAGCATTTCCTTCCCTTTTAGCAGCCTTGAAAAGTGCCAGGTTAAGCATTCTAAGATGAATGAAGACAAATGAATGAAGATGAAGTTGCCCATAGAACTACAGACCAAAAAAAATTCATACTCTGGAAGAGATTTCTGCTTAATTTCCATCTCCACATGAATACTTATAATGAAAGCAAATATTTTGTGATGCATTATTAGACCAGCCCTGCTGATTTCTTTGTCTCTGAAAACTCTGTTTATAAATGAAACAGAAGATAAATGACCTGGTTTTCAAGTCTAAGAAGGCTCCTTTATCAATCTCCATAGTTGCCTATTAGGGGCTAAATATAATTTATAACAAACCTGTACCCATCAGATGACACAGAAGCTTTAATACACATTAGAGGCTGGTCTCCCCCACACCTTTCCTTCTCCCCTCCCCCTTCCACCCCTACCTCCTCCCTAGAAAATTATTACTATGTTTGCTTGCAGTAAGTGCCAAGGACTATAAAGTAAAAAGAGCATTGGAAAAGTACTTAGGGAAGATGTAGCAGATCATTGTTTGCAGTGATTCTAAGTTCAAAACCAGACCTGGCAATTAATTTGCTTTGATAGAATCATGTTTTTCGTTACACTGTGCCACATATTTAATTATGTACTAATCCGCTCCCAAGAAATCACAGTGAGCTAAACTAGAAAACCATTACCTAAAAACATGACCACGAGCCAAGCATTTGAAATTCACTTATTGATACAAAACATAAGGCAGGCTTCCAGCACAAGCAGTCCCTCAGGTTTAATCTTAAGATCTATAATGAAAAATCTCTCCTCTTTGCAACTGTAGTCTTTCATCTCTTCCCAGGAGGGAGTAATCATCTTCCCAAGCCCTCCCTTGTGGTCCTAATCGTCAAAAGGGAGTCTTTGTGTTACTGCAGTCCTGTAAGGCTAATGAATTTACTGAAGTAAAGATCCTATCTGACAAAGATGGACTACTGAAATAGAGCAGTTTACTGATTCCTAGCAACAAGTTCTGGGCAAATCAGCTCCAATCAAACCAGCTTTGCTGAGCACTTACCAGTTGGTTTTCATGAAAGCACCATTCGTCACCAGCTTAAGAGACAGTGTCAAGTTAAAAAGATGTCAGTGTATCTTTCACACAGGGAAGAGAGTTGCTCCTTACCTGGAACTGGAAGCAGGCCATTGCCCAAATTGGGACTGGATGATTCGTTAGAAAATTGGCACACTTACAGAGAACAAGATGACCTCTCTGTCTGGCAGATAGGATGGGGTAGATTTCCATTTATCTGCTATTTGTGAAAATGTGGGAAGTGCTGGGGTATGACTAAGTTGACAATGCGGATTTGCCACCGTTCCATTGGAATGGTCAGGAAGGTGAGGAGATGGGAACTCCCATATCCCAGCAAGCCCAACTGTTGACATAATTACCCTGGATTTCTCCCAAGATTGCTAGTTGCCCTTAGTGAGGGAGAGAAGCATGCTCATTTAATACATAGCAATAGAATTAAAACTAGCCATATTCAGAATGACCCTGAATGAAATAGTTGATGTTTGGAGAATTCCTTCAGGGTTGGGATATTTCCTGTCCAAGATGGTTTGGTCAAAAGATGTATACTTACAGAATCTTCTAGTCAATCCCAGGATTTCCTTCTCAGGAGATAAAACATTTTGGACTGAAATTTCAATTGTGCATGCCATCAGGCATCAGGGCAGTATTTTCTGTCCTGCAAAGCTCTCTGAGTCTAGCAAGCGTTGCCCTAGGCCAGCAATTAGCCATACACTAGCCCCTTCAGCAAACTGGAAGCCAGTTCTCAGCACTGGCTTGAGACCACAAGGAAACCAGGAGGTGAAACTCTGCAGTAACAGAGTGAAAGTGGAGCAGAGGCGTCTCAGTCTTCTAAGAGACCTACAGAGGCCTTTGAGAAGTCTGTGTATTGTGTATTTAGCAAAAGAGAATGTGACTTATGGCTACATTCATGCTACAACTTTGTGCTGTAATACATCTAAAAAATGACTAAGCCTTCCAGGACTTTAGCTAACACAGTAAAGACCAAAGAAAAATGCAGCGCGGATCAAGACAGACACCTTTTGAGATACACAAAAGCCATTTCCTTACAATGTTGCTGTCACTCTGATAACATGTGACAATTGTAAGTGGATTTTTTGGGCACAAAATCTCCAGGCCAAAGCAGTCTCTGTCAGGACACAATCATCAACAAGAAGACTGGACTGTCACTGTTCCATACCCTATCACGAGCAATTCAGGAAGGGTGAACTCTCCTAAATGTCATATTTCAGGACAACAGGGTAAATCATGTTCCTAAGCTACTACTTCAAAAGATATGAAAACTGAACAAAGCACATCTATTTAGGATCAGATCCCCAAAGGAAACTTTCACATCGTACTGCTGAGGTTGGTGAGCACTGAGGGCTTCAGAGAAGAGATCCTTTGGTATCCACAGAAATGGATACAACAAGCAAGGAGCTGCTTAAGCCAGACAACAGTGCAGATACAAGAACTAGGTGGTTACTTAAATCCTACACGCCTCTAGATAGAAACCTGGTACTCTACAGAGGGCAGCAATGAAGCTTGTCTCTCCCACTAGGAGTCATAGCTCTAAATCTCTATCCCATATTGGATATTTACATCTATCCGTCTAAAGATGAAAAAGAAATAACATTTGCCAAAAATGGAAGTGTCCACATTCCATTTTCACCGTTTTCATACCTCCAGGAGGTGTCCACCACTGAAAGTAGAATTGGGGATCTCTATTTTATGTGCAGGTAGCTAACACTGCTGGTTTTAACTGTGTACCCAAATAAAGATTCCCTAGAATCCTAAAGATTCCAAGTTTCTTAGAAGGTAACACAACTGCAATTCTTATATCTTATCCTCATTGCCCCATCCCTGGAGGCGCTCAAGGCCAGGTTGGATGGAGCCCTGGGAAGCCTGAGCTGGTAGGGGGCAGACAGGGGGTTGGAGTTGGGTGGGCTTTGAGATCCCTCCCTGTCCAAGCCATTCTGTGATTCTATGATTTGAGAATGGTTATTAGGGTCCAAGGTCTGCAGAAATGAACTGAAAATATTTAGTCCATTATAAACATTCAGACTTTCTCTCTGATTGGGATATACCTCCAGGGACATCTTCAGGTATTCCATATCATTAAACTACTTTTGAAATAAATTATTCATAATTTTGATTTGCTTCCACTTCATAGCAAGGATAAGTGCTTTGCTCTTAAATGTTTGCAGAGCTGCTGAGCAGCAGCTGGGAGGCTCAAGAGGCTTAAAAAGAAATTCATTTTTTAACAGGATTGTCTGAGCTAAGTTGCACTCAGACTCATTTACTCTCAAATGTTGAAATGGACAGATCTGATAAATACACCAAGGTAGAGTCTAATCCAATAGCAATGGATGTCAGAAAGCAACATTTGGCTTTTTGTGACTCTGTGCTGTCTGGAAATCAGCGTCCAAGGAAGCAGAACTGGAGCATTCTCTCGAGTCGCTTGCATTTGTTGATAGCCCAGATATAGGAAAGAGAGGCGTCAAAGAGCAAGGAAGGCCAAAATCCCCCCATCCACTGCCACACACACATTTGGAATGCAGCTCAGCAGGGAGGCTCCCAAAATCATTGTTGGAAAAACAAAGGCAAGTTTTAGATGACAGACATTTCAAACAACAGAAAAGTTTGAGGAGACCAATAAGAATAACAATTAGAATGGGAAAGGATTAAGTGGCCAACAGAAAACAACAAAAGGAAAATTAACATCTTTTCAAAAATCACAAAGCAACTTCAAAAGCAGGGTAAGAACAATGAAAACCCCAAATTATGCACAGTTTAGCAGCAAAGCTCACAAAGAAATTAAGTGACTCCTGCAGAGAAAGGGTGTGGGGAGATCTTATAAAGTTACCAAATTCCAAACAGGATAAAAAAACATAAAAAAATCTCACACACATCGCCTGGTAAGCAGCCAGTACCATTCGGTGCCACAATTTTTGAAGGCCAAATTCTAAAATGCAATTCTAATGTTACTCGTTTTGCAAAGGGGAAAGCTAGAAAATGAAACAATATTAACGGCTTCCAACTGAGGTTAGCAGGAACTGCCAGTTAGTGACTCAGCAAAACACAGCCAAGGGAACACCTTGTTTTTGTGCACACAACACTTAGACCAACTTTAAAAATTTGGGATGAACTGTCTACAACAAACACTAAGTAAAGGTGAGATTCTGTCTGTTGTCTATTTTAAAATGCTTAGGCAAAATCATTGTGTTCTTTCCCAGGATGAGATTTGGAGATGGTAAGTTATCTCATTGCCTAAAGCTAAATAAATAGATAGATAGATAGATAAATGAATAATAATAAAAAAATAATAAACTGCCCACTGAAGAGATTTATTACTCTTGTATCATTGGAGAGAAGGTTAAAATTTAGCAGAAGACTAAAATATAGCTTTTTTGTGTTATGGCTGTACCTTCTGCCATAAAAGTCCAAGTGAATTTGGACTAATCATCAATCTTAAAAGAAACTACAGTTCACACAATCCTAGGAGAGGCTTCCTCTACTTGGCCAGCTGATGTTTCTGGCAATCCATGATTCTGTGGAAGGACTGAAGCACATCAAGAAAAGATCTCTTTGGATTAGGTGCTGGAGACAAAGTGGGAATGGAGAGCTGGGACTCCAGGGCAAAGAGTGTGTGATGCAGCCACAAGGATGAGAGGGAGAGGAGCTGGACCTGGTAAGGGTAGGAGCTGGAGCCACTGAAGGACACAGAGAAACAGCTGAATGGGCTGAGAGAATCTGTGGTGCCCCATCCCTGGAGGCGCTCAAGGCCAGGTTGGATGGGGCCTGGGCAGCCTGAGCTGGTGGGGGCAGCCCTGCCCATGGCAGGGGTTGGGGTGGTGGACTTTGAGCTCCCTTTCAACCCAATCCATTCTGTGATTCTGTGAAAGATTCTATGAAAGGACAGCCAGGTAGCTGAGCACTGAACATAAACGAAGGTGCTCGCAACCTGCCTTTCCCATGCAGCTGTGAAGCACATTGCTGAAAGCCCATATGGGGAATAGCAACTGGCTTCTACTTTTTGTTAGTCTAGGCGCACAAGGTGCAAAAATACTTGGCCTTAGCATTCAGAGGTCTGGAAACAAGATCATTTTCTTTTTTTTCCTAAGCAACCACAGTATTTGTAGATGAAATGACTACGTTTAAAACCTGCAACTCGTTGTTGCAGAACCATCATTCACCCTTCTTACGTCTCTGGGCTCTAATACAACTTCTAATGATCACATGCCATTTTTACTTCTGTCCCATGCCTCTCAGTCTACACATGGAATGAGCTGCACTCTCTTAGTGCATATATATCTATGTATATACCTGTTCAATAGTTTGTTTTTGTGAAACTGCACTGGCAAACATTATCCACTACACTCAATTCAATTTGACTATGAAAAGTCGTTATCTCTCACTGTAATTTCCTTCAGCTTATATCCTTAAACATATCCTCATTCACTTCCTTACTCATTTCCTTTTCTGTGGCACTCACAGTGTTAGCATTTTCAAGGTCTAAAGACTCCATCGCTTTTTCAGGAGCTCAAGAATGCAGACAGATGTTTAAATAGAGTTTTAAATAATTAGGACCAGCATCGCTGGGAGTGTTTGGTATACTGCCCTAAATATTTGTCTGTATTTGAATAAACACCTTTGAAAAACTGCCTCTCTGTGCTTGCACAACATCAATTCATTTATTTTCACAACACTTCCCGGAGGGCAGGGCAGACAATATTATTCCCTCGTTAGGAAATTGAAGCAATGAAAGTGTCTGGTCAGAATGGGTGCCCAGTTTGAAATAGGCAGGATGTGCTTTCTGTAGCATACTATTGGCAGCAGTTCTGCATGCGTCTCAAATGAGCCCTGAGGCTCACCAGTAATTCAGGAAATAAGGAACGCACCATTCATGACCACCTGTGG
Source organism: Centrocercus urophasianus (assembly GCF_019232065.1). Classification (NCBI taxonomy): domain Eukaryota; kingdom Metazoa; phylum Chordata; class Aves; order Galliformes; family Phasianidae; genus Centrocercus; species Centrocercus urophasianus. Next base: position 29,364,331 of record NW_024884364.1, on the reverse strand, counting down.
CTGCATGAATGATTGTCCCAGGATCACACAGAAGCTCTGTGGCAGGGAACATGGGCAACAGCTTGCACTAGAGCAGGACACTGTGAGGCTTTTCTTTACCAGCAGCTGCCCACCGCCACCTGGTATTCCCACATCAGTAACAAGTGATGGAATAAGAAAGATGTGGAGCTATTGGGGCTGATCCAGAAAGGTCATGAAGATGATCAGAGGGCTGGGGCACCTCTTACAAAGACAGACTGAGGAAGCTGTGCTTGTTTAGTATGGAGAAGACTTCAGGGAGACCTCACTGTGGCTTTTCAGCACTTAAAGGGAGCTTATTAACAGGAGAAGGACTGACTTTTTAAATGGTCTGACAGCAATGAGACAAGGGGGAATGGTTTTAAACTAAAAGAGGGGAAATCTAGGTTAGATTTTAGGAAGAAATGCTTTCCTCAGAGGGTGGTGAGGCACTGGCACAGCTGCCCAGAGAAACTGTGGTGCCCCATCCCTGGAGGCACTTGAGGCCAGGTTGGATGGGGCCCTGGGCAGCCTGAGCTGGTGGGGACAGCAGGGGTTGGGGTGCTGAGTGAGCTTTGAGGTCTCTTTCAACCCAACCCTTTCTATGAGTCTTCATGCAGCAGTCTTCTCCCCTACAGCATGATTCACCTCTGGAGGAATAATCCTACCTTACAGACTATGTTCTGTTCAAAAACTCTGCATGATGCTGTTTTATGGCACTGTATATTTGCACAATATAGGCATGTCAGCAGCACTGAATCTGGCCATGCTTAACTTCTGAGTGAACTGGAGCATGGTTCTGTTGCCAGCCATACCATCATGCTGCATGGCAAAGGCAGATAAGCTATCTACTTCCCCAAGTAACCCTTTTCTCTGTTGTGGAATAGGGCCATTAATTTTGACATCACTTGTGAAGCATTGTGAGAATTATGGTGAAAGAAACTATCTGAGACTTACGCATTACGGCTATCATTGCATATAGCAGGTTTGATGTATAATCTATCCATACATGCATTTTAAATGGATGTTGAGCTGCTGGAGGCAATACACCAGGCTAAAGAGAGCGCTGTTTTGATAAATCCTAGATTCAGGTCTTGAGGCTGCTCATTGTCATGGTTTCAGGGCCTGAGACCACAGATGTGATGGAGTTTATGCTTTAACCCCAAACTGGTTATAACTATTGTATTGTAAAGATGAAAGGAATGAGTTAAAACAGAAACAACCAGGGGAAGGGCATAAAACAGGGCAAGAAAAATCAGTGGATCATGCTCACTATGACAGTTTTGCCAACTTCTACTCTTTGCTAACATGAAATTTACACCATGGTTGAAATTACCCAGGACTTCTCAGTCAGCAGAGAAGCTGTGTGCATAACTGATCTAGATGTCAGGATAGCTTTTTCACAGTTATTTTATGTGACACATCTAAGCCAACAAGTCTAGTGTACAAAAGGGGAAGAACAAGCTCTCTGAGTGAAGAGAAACCTAGCTTAAGCTTTGGGTTCAGAAGCTCTTTCTTTGTTTGACCTATTCCCCATTAAATTGACATTGCAATGAGCTGAATCTACAGTTTAATTTCACATCCAATTGCATCAAAAATTGAGATTTGCTCTTTATGGCCTTTTTGAAGTGCAAAGCAGACAGCTTCCAGGCAGCTTGCCTCTAGCCCATGCAGTTTGGTCAGAAACAGATTTAGCTGCAAGTTTAATCAAAAGCAATTTAATTAAGGACTTCCAATCTGATACTTTTGAAAAATGATGCATGAGTATGTACAGGTATGTAAGATGATATGGACCCACTTCACTATTGCAAATTGATGGCATTTTTGTAACTTTCCACTTTTCCTGGAGAAAACTGTCATTTTCTAGATTTCAATTTTTTAAGATATAAATTATAATTAAAAACAAAAAACAACAACAAAACAACAACAAAACACACACACACACAAAAAACCAACATTGTTCGGTTGATGAGATTTAAAACAAGGATTACAGAAAGATTGAAAAACTCCATTCAAATGGAGAAAATAATTTGCTACTCAACAGATTTGTGCTTTGTTGCTGATCAGAAGACAATAATACCCACATTAATACCCACGTTACCGAGCACCATAATACCATACAAGAGCAACAAGCACACACTTGATGAGATTATGGTTCCATAGATTTGGAACTAGCAAAAGGAAGTGATTCTCATAGAGCTCCAGAGCCAGTCTGGGGAATTTTCTGCAACAGAAAGCCATTGTGAAAAACAGCACAAACATCTTTTTGAAAAGAACAAGATCATCCTCTGGACATTAGGCAGCTATGCTAGTGAAGATAAGGACAAATGGAAACACATATCCTTTCCAAGGACAGCCTTATTTTTTCAGTCTTGTTTGTAGCCTTCAACGAAAAGAGGCAGATTCAGGAATAAAGTGCTGGTCTGCAGCTGTGGTGAGTCCATATTCATGTCTCCAAGTAACCTAAAGTTTCCATTGCCTGAGTTTGGCAGAGAGCTCGCCTTGGGGAGGATTCAGGCCTCTAGATAAGGTGTAGGTCAAAAGTGAATCAGAGTGAAGTATTTATGGAGTTCAGGGATTGCAAATCCCATAAGCAGTCAGATGAGAGTTCAAGTCAATGTTATATCTTATGGAATCATCCATCTTGTAAGCTTGGTGCTTTCTTGGGCTGTAATGGCATGAAAATAACTTGAAAAGAAAACTTCTGAAGACAGTGCAACCCCAAACCCTATGATTCAATCTGGACTAGGAAGCATTATCCAGTTCAACATTGCTGTTCATAACGTTTCTCTGACCAGGGGGGCAGGGTTGAGCCCAGCTCGTCTAGGAGAGGAGGCCAGCTCACTGCTTTGGCCCAGCAAAAGGAGGAGCAAGAGAAGACAAAAAGTGTTGCATTTGCACACATTCACCTCAGCACCTGCAAGACGATTACCACAACACGCTCTGTATAGACCATCAGAGATGTGCCAACTAAGCACTGCATCCAAGCAGAATATTAGAGTCAGCCTCTCTCCCCAGACACAGATCCCCAAACACAGCTCCCCAAACTCTCCCTGCTCAGCTGCCCCACCACGCGGAGTCAAAGCAAACAGAGAGCTCAGAGGCGAGCTGTGCCCCCAGAAAGGCAGCTGCACCCCCTGAGAACCAAACAGCACTTCCCCTCCACCTATGCTTCTTACAACCTGGTCCAATCACTGCGATGTGAACACAGGCAGAGGCCGAAGAGAGACAAGATGCTGTGCAGCCCTAATAAATGTATTTCCATCCCAGAGAGGATTCTTGTCATGTCACAGAGATTTACAATTTTCTTTCTGTTGGAAAACACATCTATTTCTTAGCAGCACGAGGCTAATTCCCTGCCTTGCTGCCTGCAGCTAGACTTTACCACGTTTTACTACACTGGGCTACCCGTTTTGAAGCACTGACAGTTTCACTTTCTCTGCGCAGTGTGTGCTTTTGAACTCACTCTGCTGCATGCTGTGAGGCAGACGAGGGAGGAGGGAGCAAAGAGAGAAGGAGGGAGTAAAGGAAGGTGGCTCAGCCTTGTGGAAATGTTGTGCTTCCCTGGAGATTAAGCTTCTGTTTTCTCAACAGTCCCAATAAGGGAATCTAAATGTTTAGCAGAGTAAATCTTATTTTAGGATTACACATACCATGTTGTCCCAGCCAAAAACATCACCCCTGCTTCGCTGTGGCCCAGATACACTGGCATCAGATACACTGGCATCAGTTTGTACCAACTTGTGGTGGGTGCAGAGAGAACAACTGTGTTGTCCGCCTGCAGCTCTCCCATTACTCACAAGTGCCATGAAAACACCTCAAGGGGCTGTTCTACATTATTTGCTTGACACCATAAATGTGGATGACACTTTGTGAAGCAAGGGAATGTCTGCTTCTACGTTGAAGGAAGTACCCATCTCAAGGCAGCAGAACCACGCTGGTTTCAACCACAAAACTACTGATGTTCAGTAGATGCAGTTTCTGGAGACATTCCTGCCCTGCACACCTCAATTTATAGCCTTAAGGCTGCCCTAGGCCATGCAGACAAACCAGAGAGCTAAAGCCCTCGCAGCTCTTTCTATGAGCCCACACCTGACAAGTAAGTCATCTGGTCGGAAGGATGTCCAGAGCATATGACTCAGTTAGCCCAGGGAAGCATTATAAATAAATAATTAAAATTAAAAATAATAGCCATGATAATAATAAAGCAGCCTGTTTGTAGTCCAACTCCATTCATTTCTGCTTACTGTCTGCACTGATCGACTCAGATGCGGGCAGTTCCCAGCTAATTTCCTAGGTTCAGATAGTTGAAAGCCATCCAAACTCAACTCACCCACTGTACCCTCACAGTTCCCACATGCAGCCTATTACATCAAGGAAACTTCCTATGGTTTCATGCCAGGGAGTACAGTTTCTGGGAAAGATGCCACCACTTCTTCTAATCAATTGTTTTAAGATGACACTAGTTCACCAATGGCTGAAAGTGCCACTCTTGGGGACATATGAAAATAATTCCTTCATTTTTAGGTCAAACATTGCCCTACAGCGCTGTACAGCCCACATTACAAGAAAAAACTGAAGTGAGAAGAGGCCCATTCTGCAATGCTCAAAACAGAGCACGGAGCTCCTAGTGTGGTCCCATCTGGAATGTCCTTTAATATCCAAGTCAATGAGGTTTCAAGTCAAGAGGATTAGCTTAATCCAACTAGTCCCCCCCCCCTTGGGGGTAAGGGAGGGGAGAAGTAGTTTAGGTTTCACCCTCGAGTGATACCTCATTCATTTAGAAAACCCTCCAGCTAACAGAGGGGATATAAGGCCTGAAATTTCACACAATAAATAAAAAAAAAAAGAAAAAAAGAAAAAAAGAAAAAAAGAAAAAGAAATAATCCAGCATTAGCAAACCATAATCCATTTGCCACAAGAGCTATTTATCAGGCCATAAAGAAGCAATTAACAGACATTCAATTTTGCCTTAGTAAAGGCTCAGTTGTAAAGGAAATCTGAGGCCATCATAGGTTTCCCATTGAAGCCCTTGTAATGTTCAGCCAAGATGGATGACCCTGTGAAGCCCACAGTCTGAGGAGCAGCTTGCAGAACCTGAAGCAGCACCACTTCCTTTTGGTACAGCCATTTGGTTAAGGAGTAAACAAGGCACGCCTTATCTGCTCTACATCTCTCTGCCTGCTGAGCCATAAGTAGCAGCTGAGCATGTTCAACAAAGCTGGGACAGCACTACCAGGAATTAGATCAAAAGACACACTGGTACCTACAGAGGGCAAAGAAAGAACAGAGGGAGCCCAAATTACCCACCTCACCCTGCAGCCTCCTGTGCTTGATACACAAATAATCTTACAGTAGCAAGGCTCAGCTCCACCACTAAGCTGCAGAAAGCATTCACCCTGGCATGAATGACAGCACGCAGAGTGGGGAAGGGATCTGAGGAAGGGTCTCTTTCTGAGTGGTGCGCAGCATCCATGAGAATCAAGTCACACATGCTCACAAAATGTTCTCATGTACACCAGAAAGACTTTAGCTAAGCTGCTCTACTAGGCAGGTTCATAGTTAGCCAGTTTTATTTGATATTAAACATGGCTGAATATGGGACTACAAATTTAGGATTCTTTTAGACAGCTGATGTGCTTCTTGATTTTACAGACTACAGAAGATAACAGGATTATAATAATTTTTCAGTAAAGAATCCAGTTCATTTAATAATACCTGCCTGCAGTTTCCTAGTCGCTGAGCACAAATGAGACAATAACTCAGTGAATTGTTCACATATAATCAGCCATCTAACTGTGCGTGCAACTGCCAGGCTGGAATATACAAACATACCCACAAAATGAATACGTGCAATATTTAAAGTGAACTTTAAAAGCACTGTGGTGACAGAGAGCCAGTAAGGTCTAGTTCCAAATCTCTTTTATGACCTTATCATTAGAATAAATGGCACTCAGTTAAGAAGTTCTCAATCCACTTCTGGCTATTTGACTTTCAGATGACTTTTCCTGTCACCTGACTACTAAACTGCCTTCCCCATATGCATCCTTCGCAGTGCTGTGATACCACATATAAAATGCAAACCTTCAGTGAGGTTCTTCATCAAGGTAAGTGCGTCAGCTCTACTCCATCTCCTGGAATAGTTCAGAAAGCCAGTCCTGAAGCAGCTGACAGTAATTGCTTGTTCTGTCTTGCTTCTAAGCAAATGAGAACAAGGACCTAAGGAACAATACAGCTGAAATGACACTTGTGAAACAAGCATGTTGTAAGTCCTAGATAACCAACAATGACAAATGCATTCATAAATGTATAATTGCTACATGAAGTACAAGAGGGTGGGGGTGGAACTGGAGAGGTACTGTGTTCAGACTTACAAGTCATTGAAATTAGAAAGGGAAAAGTAACGAGCCACCTGGAGTCAACACAGAAACATCACCAATAGTAGTTCATTAATAAAAGGTTCCAAGGAAACAATATACGGCTAAATGGGAAGATTCAAGAGGCTTTTCAGGCCTGACCAACATGCAGTTTTGTATTTGGAAACACTCATAATGAAGGCAACGACAAATGACTATGAGCAAAAAAATGAAAGGACAGCCAAAACTGAATTTGAAAAATAGATAGCCCGAGTATTAAAACAAATCAACTAGAGGTACTTCCAGGCTTTGTCTACATTAGTACTTCAGTTCAGATCGGGAGCATACTTTTTAAGCAAATCTTACTGTCTTTACTCAATATGTTTTATTCATATCTCAGAGCAGACAAACTAGGTTCTTCTTGAATGAAATTAAAGCAGAAAATGCACGCCAGCAGTGCACTGAATGTGCTCCAATCACGAGGTGGTGGTCACTCAATGGGACCAGGCCACACCAAATCTAAAATAAAATCCTCTTGAGTTTTGTGGTGTGTGAGGGTTTTGCTTTTTCATCAGCATCAACTGTTCTGTTTTGCAGGCCCACTCTCTCTGGACATCACTTTGTGTTAATATATATATTACCTTAGTGTCTCTGAATCTTGAAATGAGGTTCTGGAATGAGATCTGAATCGAGAAACATGTGAAGTAACCTTGGCACTTGCTATATTGGTGAGTCTTTAGGGAAACAATCCAGATAGATGCTACATTTCTGAAAAGCTAAGATATTCCTTTGCAGAAATCTTTAGCACTAGAGATGTTGAGGACATAAATAGACACCTATGCAAAATCTGCATTTTTCAACTCTAGTTCCAGTTAACAAGGCGATGAATGTGTCGATAACAGTGACTTGTGCTAGGGCACGAGAATGGGTTTAAAAAGGACCCACTTTCTATGTTTACCTTCTGGAGGAAGTCAGGAGGAAATTTAGGAACCTCATTGAAAATATTCATTCAACAGCTGGGAAGACAGCACAGAACTGTACCTTTTTAGCTGAGTTAAAGACCACAAAGTCTTACAGTAGCTTAAAGTAATGTAAAAAGAGAACAAGATGTCCACATCACTCAGACTCACTCAGACTTGACCATTTCTAACAAAATTTACTTCTGTTCCACAAAAATTATTTGTTGTCTCTTCCCAGGCAAAGACACTGCAGAACTCCCTGACAAGGTTTTCTAATACTCAAAAGAGTGCCAACGGAGGTCCTGCTGAAGTCACCACCAGTGTGAGGCAGACGCGGTTGAGTCACTGTTGCTCTATGAGGTAGTACTTTAGCTGACCTGACAAGGGTCTCCACTCCATTGTAAAACAATGACTTTTACTTAGGTGTCCATGATCTGCAGTCAGAAAATATTCTAGGCTGTAAGACCAGGTTCCCCCATGCAGCAAAAATTATCTAAAAGTCAAAAACCAATAACATGAAAGTCAATAGTCAATTTTCCTCATGGTCAGAGTTGGCAGTGAGGCTCTTCCAGTGCCACACTAGGGGTACTGTCTTTAAATATAAGCATTGGTGACCTGGAAAGGGAATTATGCAAGGAGGCAACAAAATTTCCAAATAGCGTATACTCATCTAGCTTAGTCAGGCAATAAGATCTTCCAAAAGGATGGACAATAGCTGTATGATGCCAAGAAAAGTTAATACTCATAAATAATGCACAATGCAGGGATAACTGCCTTTCTTCACTGCAGAACACTGCCAGAACTGCATCAGCTCAGAAAAAGGTTATGCATACCACATCCACACTATCCTGACTCAGGGCTTGAGTGCAGTCAAAACACTAAGATGCTCAGACTGTAGAAGAAATGCTCTGCAGAACAATATAAAGAGATTATAATTCCAGCTTCCTACTTCAGCAGAGGTAGGAGCACAGCTGGGAAAAAGCTCTGATCACCTCATTTCAAAGTCAGCATCATAGAAGCCACTGTGGTCACTGCCCTCCTGTTGTCTTCTTCCATCTGCCAAGCTCAGTCAAAACAAGCTGCGTTAATTTAAACAGTTTATGCAGTAGAGTTTTGCTGCCACAGCAAACTCATTTTGATTGGAACAGGTTAAGCAATATTCACACAGACAATTATGGCATCAAATCAGAGACAAAATAACTTCTTAGTGAAGCTGTGAGAAATAACTGGGGACAAGGCTGGAGGAGTGGGGAGGGGTGAAGTACCAGGAACAGGATGGATTGACTGTACCCAAAACTGCAATCCAAAACTGCAATCCATTTCCAGTGTGACTATTCAGTTATCTAACACCAATAACTCCAAGTGCCTTTAATGTATTCTAATGTGACGGTGGACAAAATGTTTTGAGTTCTGGTCTTATGAAGCAATATTTCCAGGCCTACTCTGGTGAATGCTAAGCCAAGAGGATCCAGAAGAGTAAACTGAGAGCGTGTTCACATTGTAATCTTTATTAGAATTAGACATTCTGCAAGACATTTGTGACTTGTCCCAGCTGTAAAGAACCCAAGGGTAAAATGCTGGGAGTCACTAGAAATTCCAAAATATGGCCAAAATTAACAACCATTGAGATGACACTCACTTTCTCTTCCCCTCACCAATCTGCAGGCAGCTGACAGGTAGTGGTCCCAGCACACAGAGGTGAAACTAAACCATCTTTCCGGTTATTTTGGCAGCTGTAAGGTCTTACCTGATCAGAACAGCAGCTCATTTCCCATATATACAGAGCAGCTGGGTATGTCAGCATTCTCCATTCATTTATGCTGCATGAGGTATTGCACAGGCAGGGGACAGTTTTAATTCACCAGACAGCGCCACGGAGAAGGATGGAGAAAGAGTTAAAGGTAGATAGACATTGGCTATCCTATCACACGATACCCCAAATCTTGTATTCTCTGTGCTCTCATTTTTTGGCCACAAAAGGATGCGTACATTGGAATTGTTTGTTTGGGAGTGGAGGAAATGGGTGTTATGTTTATATGTTTATCTGTAACCATCGCTCTCACACAGCGTTGTATGTACTTGTTCTTTTAGCCAGGAACCAGTATGCCCAAACAGTCTTACGCACACTAGTAAACAAAGCTTGAAGGCTTAGGCTGTGCTTACATGGTTACTTGAATCCAGCACAAGTCCATGCTGCCACTGACTGGGGCTTGGCTCTTGCCTTTACCCACAGCACATCAGCAGACTCCTGCTCTCTCTGCATGGTGCCTTCATGCACCAAGAATACATGCAGCCAAACGGCAATCCGGATCAGGGAACTGACTTATGTCCCATCGGGCCTTCCTTCTTGTCAGGTTGTTTTTCAGACTGATCAGCTTGGCACAGTGTGCAACTATGCTGGCAACAACAGCATGAGTATCTCAACAGAAAGGAAAGGGCAGAGGATTGTGGTTGTCTTTTCAGCATTATCAGCCTCTTATATGTAGGCTCATGTTTGAGTTCTCTCCCTGTCTAAAGAAACTTAGACATATGCTTGAAAGTGGCTTTGTACCTCAGATGCTGAATAGAACTTCATAGTAGTTTTTGAATTCTATTGTAAATGAAATTGTGCTCATAAAATCTCTCCAAGTAAATCTCAAACAAGTCAAATTCTCCACGTATTAAATATTATGCAATGTTTGTGTAGCAGTATAAAATCGTAAAAAGCAAACAAGAAAAAGGAATTTGGTTGACATTGTATTGTGACTGTAGTTCCAACAATACATTCATTTCAGAGCTGATCGAAACTCACAACTTCTCTTCACACTGAAGAGAGACATTTTGAAATTCAATTTTAATCCAAGTATGAAACCAAATATTTCAATAATTTTTCAATAAACGGACAATCTAGAGGACAAAGAAAGGGTGAGATGACGTTTCCAGTTTTAGAACTTGGAATTTTCGTTTTGAAACAGATTCCATTTAATGGAAGTTTTCTCACTTCTTGTTTTCCTGATACTCTCTGACTAATCAATAGAATTATGCACTGACTAATACTGGCATGTCACAATATGACATATTGCAACTTCAATATCCTTCTATTCCACCAAAAAGTGTTATTTTTAAAACCACTAAGTTGCTGCCTAGTACTGATCAAAACATCTTTTTTTCTTTCACAGGATAGTTTGATGCTTTGACACAGAAATAAAAGAAGATAAAATATTTCAGTCAGCACTGAGGAGAAGCTACCCTGCATTGCATTTAAAATAAAATAAAAAAAATAAAACTTAAGTGATAGAATGTTTGAACTGCGTGTCATAGTGTATGTGCTACATCAATGCTAACAGAGCATACAATATGTAGAAATATTTAAGACAATGACAGATAGAAAACGAAACAGAAAGAAAACACTTTGGAATGAAAAAATAGCATTAAAATAATACAGAACTATGTTGTTTTACAAAATAAAATGTGGAATGGGAGGAAGAAAGTAGCAATCCATTTCATTATGCTGAAGTTTGTGAACCCAGATCTGCCTCCATCTTACTGATAAAAGAATTTTTCTCTGAAATTGGGTAGGATCATTTCTATGAGAAAAGCAAAAAATATTGGCTCAAAAATTGTCTTTCTCAAAGAGAAGGAAGAAGTTAAAAAAAGTCATCTTAAATCAAATTTCTTTTTAAAAAACAAAACAAAACTCTTCTGTGTTGCTGCTAACAGTCACACCTTATCTCTACATTCTCACTAATAACTTTCAAGTGACCTGGAATATATTGGAATAATGCCTGAGTAATTTGCACCTGCACATTAAAATGCGCAAAATGATAGGATGAGGGGGAATGGCTTTGCAGTGAAAGAGGGGGAGATTTAGGTTAGACATCAGGGGGGATATTTTCACTCAGAGAGCAGTGATGTGCTGGCACAGCTGCCCAGAGAAGCTGTGGTGCCCCATCCCTGGAGGTGCTCGAGGCCAGGTTGGATGGGGCCCTGGGCAGCTGAGCTGGTGGAGGGCAGCCCTGCTCATGGCAGGGGTTGGGGTGGGTTGGCTTTAAGCTCCCTTCCAACCCAAACCATTCTGTGATTCTTTGAATCAGGTTTCAAATAAAAAGGCCCAGGTTTCTGTGCAAGATCTCAACGTTCACCATTTACAGCACAGGCAGTGGCACACAGCAGCCATTACATCCCCAGGGACCACCAAGCCGCACCTGTCCCTGTCACAGCCAGGTCTCGCTCACATCATGGCCACCTTCCACTGCCTCTCTGTGCACTCCAAAACAACCACATGCCCAGGGCCCCCTCCTATTGCCAGCCACTCAGCCCTGCAGTAGAGAGAACATGAAGTTTTTAGATGTGGTTGTTGCTGCCTTTTACTCTTACACAAATGGCGTAAGGTGCCGTCAGGAATCAGTCAGAGTTGGCTGGGTGCTCATTTTCTTTCTTCTTTTTGCAGAGAGCCTGAGATGGTAGGAAGCCTATTTGCATAAACAAAATAAATTCTCCTAATGAAGTGCAGAGGAGAGAAAATAGCTTCATCACCAGCAGCAGCCCCCTGCTGTGCTGGAGATTGGATGTCGAGAGCCTGTTCCAGATAAACTCTGCAGCGGGCTGAGGTCAGAGCCTGAGCCTGGCAGCAAAAATAAAACCCCATTTTGGGTGATTCTTACCTTCTTCAGTCCAACCTGCAACATCTCCATCTGCAGAGGATGGGGTTTTCTTGGCCACACCAGCCCAAATACAGCAGCCTATCCTCAACCCCTGAGGATAACAAAGCTGTCAGTAAACTGAAAGTTGTGAACCACACAGGGGTCACCTTAGGCAGCCAAGCCTCTCAGCTGCAGAACTGTTTATCTCTGGTCACCTCGACTTTATTCATGCTGTAAACACAGCAGGCCTGCAATCCAGATCTGAACTTTGAGAAGTGACTGTGGAAGCAGAGTTAAGTGTAAGCTACTCCCCCCCTGCATCTCTCCTTTCTGCCTCAAGAGGAAACTGCTGCACTCCAGATAAGGGCCAGAGAAAGTCAACACACAGGGAGTGTGAACAGGGAGTTCAGGCTCAAGTACGAGCGAAGATAAGGTCTGAAGTAACTGGACATGACTTGTGTTTATGCTTTTTGATCCCAAAAAATATATGGTCACCTTAGTCAAATTGAAGAGTGATGAAGATCATAATTTGGATGATTGTTTTCTATAATTTCTTTATTTCCTCAGACTCTCCTGAATTTTCTCTTCCATGATTAGACCACTTGGTAGTTCTAGTTAAGTGTTTTGTCAAAGTATTTCATTATTTTCTGTCGTCTTTCCTTTTTTTTTTTTCATTGAGAAATGTCAAGTTTCCCTTAGTCCAAGCTTTGTATCTTTTCTTTTACTTCCAAATATTCTCTTCTTTTTCCTCTTCTTAAATGAGATATTTTGCTCCTACTGAAACCCCAGGAAAAGACTCTTGGAATGTATGGACTTATGCATTCCATTTCATGCTTCTTCCCCTCTCTTACCAGATGATGATGTGAAGCTTGTCTACAAAAACAACAACAGAGATGGTAGGAAAGGTATTAGAGACAGTGGGCAGGTCTGGAAAAGCCCTGTACCTAAAAGTCAGTACATTAACAACACCTCATCTCCTTTTTGCTTTTTTGTTTGTTGGTTTGTTTGTTTGTTTAAGGACAATGGGACAAGGAAAAGAAGCATTTTATAAACTAAATCTATTGATTCCTCAAACCCAAAAGTGAGAATCTGCCTCTTTCAAACAGGTGGCAAGTTCTAGAAACCTAAGCAGGAACAACTCTCATATTTTACAGTGAGAGTGATTAGTCAATGGAAGAGGCTCTCCAGGGGAGGGACAAGATTAGCTTTAGCTTGAAATCTTCATTTCAAATCTGGCTGCCCTTCAGAGAGAGAATCTATGCCAAGCCGAACTTGTTGGGCCAACTCAAAATTGTTTGGAGTATGGCAATAACTAGATCCTGTGATAACCAGTAAATTAAACTAAATGATCTCAGGCACTTTCTGGCCCTTGAGCTGTCCATGATGCTGTAGGGCCAGTAGAGAACGGTTCTAAAGAAGTGCTTGAAGACTTAATGTGCACCTCACCTGATCCTCCATTATTTCTACAGAGTACATTTCAGCAATCTATAGAAGGAAAGCTCCTCAAACAGTTCACTGGCCATGGATGATGACACAAGAGCTCAATTAGAAGAAGTCAAAAGAGAACAAATAGATTTAGTAACGCATTGAAGAAGAGATGAGGGAAGTGTAGAAGAATATGTGTAAATTAATCTAATTATAGAAAGACACCTGGAACAGCTTGAGAATCAAGTAAATGCGAGTACTTTAAATTGCAGAGTTTCCTACAACAGTAAGAGGATTGATATATCCTGTTTGAAACAGTTTGTTTCCTGACAATGAAGCACAAATTAAAAGATAAAAATGAACATGTTTTTGTTAAAAAGCAATGTAGAAAACCTACAAAGAACTAGACGAGGGAAAAAAAAACAGGATTCAGGTATTTCCACTGAAATTCATTCTGACCTCCAAGTAATGGACAGAACTTTGAAAGATGTCAGAAACAAATGGTATCTGTTCACTAGATGACAGAAATAGTTTTCATCTTTTTCCTAAGTGTGTCTACAAAAATACAAGCCTGGAGAAACCAGCAGGCTTTCCAAAGCCTCCTGTAAGCTCTCAAATGAACCCTACAGGATATTTTCATATCATGGACATACATTGCAAAGAAGAGAAAACTCATTAAACTTAATTGGCCCACCCTGAGAGTCTTCTCTATGCCAAGTTTCCTCCTTTATTTTTTATTTTTTTGAAAGAACTCTGCAGAAAGCACTGTTAGATGTCAAAACAGATGAACTCACAGTGAGATCTTCTAAGATCTTTACTTTGATCTAGGTCTAAGGGAAAACTGACATCTGAATGAGGATTTAACTGCTTTGCAGTGAACTGCTAGACTTCATTTCCAGAATTTAAAATAAAAAATAATGATTTGCAAGAAAATACATTTTTCGATGAATGTTTGTTAGAAATCTTTCAGGATGAACTCTGCAGAAAGCTCTGATTTTCAGATCTGCATACCATGAAGTGAGTTGCTGATCTTACATATTTTCATGCACGTGCTTAGCTTTGTGCAAGTCAGCAGACAGACGGAAATCAACAGGGGAAGCCAAAGTAAATAGATGCTCTCCCCCATATCCGAGAAAAAATCAGTGACATTAGAATAAAATGAAACATGTGAATGTGTTTCCAGGAATGAGATACCTTGCTGGCCATCTGGATTTCTTAATTTTCATTCTCACAAAAATACCTTAGCGAATACTTTTGGTAAAACCATATACCATGGACTCCAACTGGCTTCAGCGGGTTGCCCACATTTACCATGAGAAGAACCCATAACATTTCTGTGGATTCTCACATGAGGAAGACCACTATTGTACTTTTTCAAATGCCAGCATTTAAGGACCATGTAATTCAAATCATAATAACACCCAGAGGGGGCTCTTGCTCTTACCAGGTCATTTTCGCAGCGCAATTTACCAGGGGTTTTAGACCACAGCTGTTTTTAGAGTTCCCAGAGGTTGAGAGGAATGTCACATGCAGGAGCCATCACGGTGCTGTGATTTACAGTCATCTTCAAAGTCATCAGCCCCACTCGTCTCAGCGATTACTCAGTGCCAGCGGAGGCTGTGGAGGAGCCAGCAGCACAGACCTACACACAGGGACTGCTGCACTCTTCAGCAGTTATTCACTCCCCTTGCACATAAAGCCTTCACAGAAACCCTCCACAGCCTTCCTCATCTGGAAGGATGTGCTGCATTTATACCTCCTTATCAGTGTCCCTTTCCTTAGCCTCCTGATCTGAAACATGTGTAGCCCCAGCTCTTGCTGGCACTGTCTCTCTAAGCACTCCATAAATTTCCTTCTGGCAAATTTAAGGAGCATCAAATGGGCATGACCATCGACTCTATCAAGCATAGGCCGCTCCTGTGGTCTGCAGCCTAAAGCATGGCCCGAGAGAACATAAGAACACAGGACAACCTAGTGCTTCTAAGTGTACGTTGCTCAAATATGTATGTATCTTTTAAAGCTGAATCTGGGGCTTAATGGTCAGCAATTGACAGTCCCTTTGTAGCTTTCTAACCTGAGAACAGTTTCCTTCAGCCACATCACATACCACCCAGCAGCTCTGACAGTACAGTACAGCTCAGGGAGAGAAACCCTTTGCAGCTCTGCCTCCTGAGCCACTATGTCACCCTTTTGCAAAGGGTGTTAAGTAAGGTGCCAGTGCAAGCCTGAAGTGATTTTTCCATGTGCTATCCACGTGGATGACCCATACCTAAATGCAGATGGAAGAGCTACCTCATCACAGCTTGTGCAACCATTGCTGACTTGGAGGCCACAGGGGAAAATCCCTATGAACGAGCAGCTTGAATATGATCCAGCATACCAATCCCCCACCTTCCATCTCAGCCTGCATCCTGCATAACAAACAAAGATTCAGGGTCTGGAGTTTCTTGAAAACTTCTTTTTGAGCCTAAGATTACACAGATATTCCTTCCGGATGGCAGTCCTCCTTTTTCTGGCTGCAGGACTAAGCCCTGCTAATGCGGCTCAGATGAATCTGACCAGCATCATGAGTGTATTGGATGATTTTTTGTTTTGTTTATTTTTTCCCTTTGGCTGTATGTAGCTGTTATGTAACTTTTTCATCAATATAGGGGAGTCATTATTTATAGGGGATTACAGGGATTACTAAAGCAAACCATTTGCACTTTCCAGTGGCTGGTACAACTTGCAATATCCTACCCTGCCTCATAGTTAGCAAGTTGGAGGATCAAACAATTTTGGTTTGATTCTCCTCCTCCAGTGTGCTGATGCTGCACAAAGCTTGTGTCTACACTTTGAGCAAGCTGGGCACAAGCCCATACCCACCAGCTGCTTCCAGCACTCCACTGTGCAAACATACAGATTACTTCAGAACAGGATTGAGGGATGTGCTTGTGTCTTTCCCCCAGCATTCCTACATGCCTCTGTGGCCTATGCTTAGTAAGAGACCCACTGAGGGGGTCAACAAAGCTAAATGCAAGGTGTTGCTCTTTGGTTGGGGCAATCCCAGATATGTACACAGACTGGGAGAAGAACTCATTGAGAGCAGCCCCGCAGAAAAGGATTTGGGATTCTGGTGGACAAAAAGCTGAACATGAGCTAGCAGTGTGTGCTCACAGCCCAGAATGCATTGGGTCTTCTGGGCTGCATCACAAGAGGAGTGGGAAGCAAGGAGAACAAGGGGATTGTCCCTCTCCGTTTTGACCCATCCAGAGTACTGCATCCAGGCCTGGGGACCTCAGTACTGGAGGGATGTGGAGCTGTTGGGACAGGTCCAAACAAGGGCACAAAGATGCTCCAAGGGCCGGAGCACCTCTCCTGTGAAGACAGTCTGAGGGAGCTAGGCCTGTTTAATCTGGAGATGAGAAGCTTTGAGGAGACTTCCCAGTACGCTAAGGGTTCATTACAGGAAGGAGAAAAATGTTTTACACAGTTCTGATAGTAAGAGAATGCTTTTAAACTAAAAGAGGGAAGATTTAGTTTAGATGTCAGAGAGAAATTTTTCAGAGAGGGCAGTGAGGTGCACGCACAGCTGCCTGGAGAAGCTGTGGTGCTCCATCCCTGGAGGTGCTCAAGACCAGGTTGGATAGAATCACAGAATCATCAAGACTGGAAAAGACCTGTAAGATCGCCCGGTCTAATCATCCACTTACCACCAATACTGTACACTAAACCATGTTCCTAAGTTCTACATCTACCCTTTTCTTGAACACCTCCAGGGACGGTGACCACCTCCCTGGGCAGCCTGTGCCACTGCCTCACCACTCTTGCTGAGAAGAAATGTTTCCTAATACCCAACCTGAACTTCTCCTGGCACAATCTGTGACCATTACCTCTCATACTATCACTGTTGCTTGGGAGAAGAGGTTGATCCCCACCTCACCACAAACCTACTTTCAGGTGGCTGTAGAGAGTGATGAGAACTCCCGAGCCTCCCTCGTCTCCAGACTGAACAACCCCAGTTCTCTCAGCAGCCCCCCATCAGTCTTGTGCTCCAGACCCCTCACAGCTTTGCTGCCCTTCTCTGGACACACTCCAGTGCCTCAGTGTCTTTTAGTAGTGAGACACCCAAAACTGAGCACAGTATTCAAGATGCAACCTCAGCAGTGCCAAGTACAGAGGAACAATCACCTCCTTGCTCCTGCTGGATGCCACTAGGCACCTTGCTGGATTCCATTCAGCCGAGGATGGGGCCCTGGGCAGCCTGATCTGGTGGGTGGCAGCCCTGCCCATTGCAGGGAGTTGGGAGCGGGTGGGCTTTGAAGTCCCTCCTAACCCAACTCATTCTGTGATTCTGTGACACTTCTTCATCTTCTCCATGCAGATCCTTTGCTCCACTGCCACCTTCCTCCAGCACACTTTTCACCAACTGTGTCCTATATTTTTCAACCTCATTCACCCCTCCATTCCAGTTCTACAGATCATAGCTTTTCCAAGGCGCTTGACATTTGAGGAGTGATTCTTTCTTTCACAACATTCCCACTCAATGAGTAAGAGAATGGGAATGATGTTCATGTATTAATAAGATAATAAACATTCTGCTCTTTATATTTTCATCCGTCATCTCTCTCAGGTACAAACACATGCAAATGATACAGATTATATATGACATTTTCACTCTTCCTGTCACACACAGAAAATGGTATAGCAGACAGCCTGAGAGATCAGAACATGCCACAAAAGCTTTCTCCACCCTGCCTCACCAGCTGCTATGTTCAAGGTGAATCATGAAAGGAAATTCAAACCTAAAGCCTCCTTCTCTCTGTAGTAACATTCAAGTCAGCCCTCCGCAGAAAATTGGGCAGAACTTACCTTAACACAGCCAGCAGCTCTGTGAGAGCCCTGCAAGTGTTAGTCATTCTCCAAAGTGCACCCACCAGCCCTTGCACAGGAGCTTCTCATGAATCCTGGGAACCAATATAAATCCTGAATTCTCCCAGCCCCACCAAGTTGGCTTGCCCTTCAGAGAAGTAAATCTTAATGTCAGGATGCAACTGTTCCTACAGAGCTCAGGAGGCAGTGGATCTGCACTATTCCCCCAAAAGCATCCCCAACATCAACACCTTGAAGACTGTAATAAGCCAGATTTTCTGTGTGAAAGTTAGCGATTTCCAAACAAGGTTGACTTGGCAGTCCAAGCACAATGCAGAAATAACAGGGATGAAAATTCTCCCAGGTTTACAGTGAACATTGCCTTCCCTTAAAACTGTTTTTAGGAGGCAATCTTGAATACTCCAGCAATGGGATCTGTCAATACATCACTCTCCCTCTTAACCAGCATTCAATAAGTGGTGTCTCTCCCACTCCTCCGCAAAGTTGCACAAATAGCAGTGCAAAGAGAAGCAGCATTAGCCTAAGGTAGTCCACCAGCTGCAGCCTGTGTGTTTCTGAAGGTCTGCCAAAGCAGCAGTAAGAAATCAACGCATCACATAGGTCACAGCAAATAACACATTTTTTAATCTTCCCTTCATGCAGCGCTTGGGAAAATGCATGTTTTGGCTCCGCATCAATTCTCACTTTTCTGGTATCTGAAGCTCAGAGTTCTAGGAAGGATTAAATAACAATTCCATTTTAATTTCCCTTGTTCTGTCTCAGTGTAGGGACACAGCACCAGTCCCAATGAATTTATCAAGAATCTCATTTGCTATAGCTGTTTTTTTGAAAGCTCTTCAGTCAGATGCCACATGAAAACCATGCCAGCCACTAAGATTGAAAAAAGTGAATCATAAAAGCTCAAAAACCTAAAAGGTCAATAAAAAGAACCTTGTATTTTAAACAGTACTCATTGTTTTTTAGCCCATGATTACATGCCACGAGTTTGAATTATCTGGAAGGGCTTGTCACGAACATTTGCTGGAGGTACTGGCAGTCCTGGTCAGATCCCCAAAGCCATTCTTGAGAAGGAATAAAATGTAGCAAGCAGGTTAAGTCCAGAAAAAAATGCTGTGACTCCAACTGCTTCAAACAAGTTAGCATCTTGCTAAACAGAAACTGATTTCATTAAGTGACAAGTGATGGGTTTCTGCGGTCAGAGCCCGTGAGTCATTGGAAAGCTGCCCTTGTAATTATTGCTGCCTCTCCCCATGTTTGTTGTACCTGGCTCAGCCCGCTGCTTCAGCACTCTACTAAGAAATGCAGCTGAGAGATGATTTTTGGAGAGACCCATTAAAACATTTACATTGATAGAAATATTCTACCGACATTGAGGATCCTCAACTCCTTTTAGCTCACACTGTCAACACGCTATTGAGATGTACAGAAGGTGTACAGCCTCTGGGTTAGCGGGAGCACATCACCCCATGCACAAACTTCCTGGGTCAGGCTCACCAAGTGCTTTGCAAGCACAGTGCTAAGTGCTCTGAGGGTGCATTGCCCTCAGCCTGCTGAGAAACCACAGCACAGTCCATATTCAGCAGAGAGATCAAGTCAGGAAAAATGTGTGACTGAAGACGTACCTAAGATCTCCACCACAAAATCCCTTGTGCTTATTTGCTTGCCAGAAGTAGGATAGAGAAAATACTTCTGGCCCAGGAGAACTGCCAGTTGGTACGTTAGTACTTACCTCAGTGCATCTCCACAATCTACCGGGCATCTAGGAGTGTAAAATTACTTATTTCATACACTTGTGAACACAGAATCACAGAACGATTTGTGTTGGAAAGGACCTCAATAGCCACGCCGCCCCAACCCCTGCTGTGGGCAGAGCTGCCTCCCACCAGCTCAGGCTGCCCTGGGCCCCATCCAACCCAGCTTTGAGCGCCTCCAGGGATGGGGCAGCACAGCTTCTCACATAATCTAAGAAGGAGTCAAAGCGCTTCATTATCAGACTACAGGGTAAAAACAATTTAAAGTACTGGTACACAAATTGTTTAGGCCTTTGGGAATGCCGGTGGAGTTTGACATTTGATTATTTGGCCACGCTCCCACTGCACAGACTCTTTCAGCTCTCCAGTGACACCATACAGCATCCTGAAGCTTTATTCTTGGAAATCAAGAGTCCAGTGGGACAAATCAGCTCTCAACTATCAAAAAACCCCAGCACACTGCAAAGACATGCTAAAATTTTCCTTCTCTCTCTTAGGAGAATCTGTGACAGCCCAAGGTATAGCTCCTAGCTTTCTTCCACAGCACAACTCAGGCTGCCCAAAACCAGAACCGCTCAAATCATCAGATAGAATCCAATGCCCATTCCAGCATTTATAGCTGCTGAGAGAATGTGTGCACTGTTCTGCATTACTTTCCTGAAATAGCTAACTACCAGTCTAAGCGGCTGACTGGGCTAAACAAATTGCAACCCAAGGCTCCTTCCTCATCCTCCCCCACCCAACCCCTATTAAAAAGAAGAAAAAAAAAATTATGTTCATATTAGAAACTATCAATTATGAAAAAAATAGTACATCCAGTTAAGAGACAGCTATTCAGCAGACTTTTTATAAATAAATCCTGATGTTGAGGAAGCACGAGTGCTTGTGTAACCACGTAGCAGGCCTGCAAGTGCTGCTGTGCCTGTGGCCGCTGGCTTCAGTGGGCACTATGTCTATGCTAAAGGCAGATTTTCAGGCCTTCCCCTGTACACAACCAATGCTTCAAAGTATGAGGATAGTGGATCAGGAGCATCTCCTTATGCTCTCTGGCCTTCTGGAGACCACCATCTCTCAGAGTTGGTACTGCTGCTTTTCTTTAGGGTCAGCTAGGCTCCAAGAGATTCACTAATGCTGATCCACTCTTGGGATAAGCTGGACTCAGGAGCCTAAGTTCTCTATCCCTAGCATCCACCACGCTCTGTTCAGACCAGAAACAGAGACATGAAAGTCCAATTCACTTCAGGTCCTGATTCATAACAAATACTATCACATGTTTCATAGATAATAAGCTGACAGCTCATCCTCAGTGAACATCTTTCTGAACACACGCATCAACATCAAAACTGAAACAAATTAAATGCCAGATATAATATGATGCTAAAGGGAACAGCATAAAGACAAACAACCAGTATTTGTGTATGTATAATCCGTTTTCAATCTTTATTTAGTGAAGCTGAAAGCTTATGTATTCTCCTTGCTATTGAAATGAAATCCAGGGCCCAAATTCCTAGCCAGAGGATAACTGTTAAGACTTGAAAGCAATTTTTCTTAAACAATAAAAAAACTCAAGTAACCAACAAATACTTGTTTTGTGCACCTATGCAAAACAAAACAAAACAAAAATGGGGGGGGGAAGAGTGGAGGGAGGTGTAGGTGAAAAGCTTGTACCGGTGGTAACACAAGGGAGAACCTTGCCTTGTTTTACACGCAGAACACCAATTTATTCTGTGAATAGTTAGGTGACCAAAAAGAGTTAAGCGCTCATTTCTCAAAAGACTGAAATGAGGAAAGATGATGGGAGTCTTTAGGCTACAGGTTTCTGCTCATGTCCCATTAAGAAAAACTTCTGAGAGACTTGAGTGAAACACATTTTTATGTATTTTTCTATTTGTAGTTTGTGCTTCATATGCTGTTAGCCTCAATTCTCAGCAGATCAGCAGAAAGGGCAGCACACGAATCCAACCCCATAGCACAGACTTACAACCCCACAGCTCCTCCTGGCTAAGCTTACATCTGTGTGGAAGGAACATCCATCCTACAAATATTTTCCTCCATTCCAATGCCCAGTCTGGGTCTAGTTGATGGTAAAACAAAACATCTTTTATTCTTCTTTCACTCAACTATGGTCATTCTCTCACATGCCAGTTGGTGTTTGTATACAGAGTAACTCTTTACCTGTACTTTGAACACAGTTCTCACATGACCATAAAGAAAAGTTTGGCATGTCTTTTGGCAGCATGAGTCATTTCTTTTTGTACCTTTTCTGGTCATAAAAAATGAGTCAAGTTTTATTTTTAATCACACTTTTATTACCTTTTCCCAAAAAACAAGCAAAAAAATCCTCAAACAGATCACACACTATTGTGCTATATTTACACTGTAGACTTCTTAATCTCTAATGTAAATATGCATACTATGAAGTAATCTGTCTTTGGAAAAGAATGCTATTTTGAGTGTTGTGATGATGGATAAATCTTATCAATGTAATATTCTAAGAGAAAAGAAAATCCATTTCCAGAGCTGTCAAACATGAAGATAAGCATACAGATTAATTCTACTCAAGTTATTTAAACAATTTTAAAAGAAACCTCCAATGTTACAATAACTTAAGCATACTATTCCACACACATAACATAGCTAAAACTGATTATTTTTGATGGACATTGCTTATCAAAATTGTATTCAAAAGTAGGACTAAAAAAATCACCTAAAAGTTTCAAACATGCGATTTAGAGTATTCATTTCTTCTTGGGAATTAGTTTGTCTTCATAGTTGACTATGCCACTGCATTCTTCTGTCTTTGACACAGGATACTTTATAAAAGCACGTCTAATTACATCAACATCACGTCCTAAATGATCCATCATGGTCGATACAATTGAAGGTGGGCCCTCTAAGTCTACCAAAAAATACCTGCAATGAGAAACACACATAAAATAAAACAAAGTACCTGTTCTACAACTTGAATTCAAATAACAGTGAGATATCTCAAATGAAATTCTTTTTTTTTTTTCTAAAGTTCTGCTACCAGAATTCTTTAAATAAAAACTCAGTACTATCTTCATTTCAAATATGACAAGTTCAACTCAAGCAGGCTCCGTCTGAACTCTTCTTGGTGGCGCAGCACATTAAAGAGAACTTGATCTTCTTGTACCTGCTCCATACCTGGATCTGAATTGTAGAATCATAGAATGGCCTGGGTTGCAGAGGACCACAATGATCATCTAGTTTCAACCCCCCTGCTATGCGCAGGGTCACCAACATCTGAATAATATTTTGTGGGTTTTTTTTTTTGAATGGTGGCATAATAACTTTGCTTACAACATGCACTCTCCTTTGAATTCACAGCATTGTTTCATTGGGAAACAAATGACAGCGCAAAATATCTTAAGCTTACATACACATAGGCATACTGCTTCAAAGTTCTGCTTTGGAGCTGAATGCAAGTTAAAAAAACAAAACTAAAGCAAACAGAAAGCAAAAGCAAAAGCAAAAAAACCCCACAAAGAATAAAATACACCCAAATAGATGGACTTATCCTAAATTAGGAACCTCTCCAATGTGAACAGAGCTTAAATCATCAATGTGGGGGCAGGAGCTGAAGCTGCATTCAGGAAATGCCAACTTGCACAGTCGGCACTCGACAAGCGTGCTGACTTGCTGATCTTGGCAAGAGTGAAAAGGTCTTCCTTCCACACATGCACAGAATGTATCAAATACACTACTCCAGGTAAGCACTTTGTCTCTACCACACAACTACCTTTGGCATCTGCTAAACAAACCCTACTGCCTACCTACAGAAAGGATAACATTGCTTGCCCGTTAGTATCCCGAATTAGTATAGTATATAGTGTGTACATTAGTATACTAAATATCTTGATTGAACCTCCCCAAGAAGCATCACCCTGAAACATACCCTGAGAGCAGTATTTCTAAGTCACACTATACATTTGTCAAGAACTGCACTCCTAACTCACAAACACTGAAGCAGGATCAAGCATTCCAGTTGGATTTAAAAACTGTACCTAACAAGACTGTATTCTGCAGGAGACACAGGCTTTTATCAAGGTGAACATTACTTCCATAGAGGTAATGCTGGAGGATAAGTCCACAAAATGAGTAGTTGGAATGGGAGGCTGAACGGGAAATACAGGAGGTGGGGTCTCCAAAAACAGACAGATGCACATCCATGCCGCTGACCTGCATTAGAGCTCTTTTTACCTAACTAAATGCCTTGCATAATTAACACCCAGAAATAGTACACACACAGGAGACCTGTTAGGTCAGAAATGAAATTGAGAAATCTGCTGGACTGCTGCGCAGAGGTGGAATTCACACATGGAAGACACTGCAAAGAAAATTCTTCTCAGCCAGACATCCTCATCCTGAACCTCTTACGCCTGCATCTGTATTAACAGTCACAATTTAGGACTGAAGACTTTTTCAGAAAACCAGATGGAAGCACTAAGTTCCCCCAGATGAGGTGAGGAGCCTGATGGCAAGAAATCTCCTTGCAGCCTGCACTGAAGAAGCCACTCCTCCAGAACAGGTGCCCAACTGGTGCAGGCCTTGGCTGTGCATCACAGGAGTGGGGGACCAGCGCCAGCTCACTGAGTCAGCTATGGTGACTGCAGCAGGAAGGGCTGCTGCGAGATGCAGGGACAGCTTGCCTTAAGGAGGGCTTGGAGGGTGGTTCACTTCTCCGTGCAAATCTCCACAGAGAATGAAGAGTCTTTCTGAAGATCAGAAAACAGGCGATACCACCTGGTTAAAAGTTTAAGGAGAAGAATGAGTTTGAAGCTTGGACGAGTCATGAGAATTGTAGCATAACAACTCTGAAGAATGCACAAATGCACACTCCTTGAAAAGGGAAAGTCTTTTTCTGTTAAAGCCATTAAAAGCCACTGGTAAATTTAACAAATGCCACTTAGATCTTCTCCATTGGAGGAACCCTTCCCAATCCTCTCATACTTGTGAATAATATAAGGGAAGATGGAGAGAGAAATCCCAGCTGATGCCATGCCATCACTCCCATGCCCCTTTCCCCTAGCTTTAGGTTTGCAGGAGCATTCATTCATTTTGCAAACCGTGCACCGTATTAATCCCACTTCTCCAGAATCTGATTTCATTTCTGCTTGCAAGTGGTATGCTGCTTTTCATTGTGCTTCTAAAACGGCAGTAGATTTTTTTCTTGTTGGTTTTGCGGCGTTTTTTTTTTTTTTTTCCCCTTCAAAGGCTGCTTTGCAACTTTGTGCTTTCTCTCACATTAGCAAACGGTGGAAATTTCCACTGACGCACTGTTGATAACTGAAGGAGAAGTGGGGGATGGGAGGATGAGCTGTTGCAGCATATCTTTATGACTCCTCGCAGAATAGGTATTTTATCTGAGGACACAAAACTGCAGTAATTGGGGACAAAGCCATTTTTTTTTTTTACACAGCAACTGGTCTTCAAGGTAACAAGCAGCAATTGCATTCCTGTGTAAAAAAGAGCGAAGGAGGGCCAGCAATAAAAAATGTTATTCTTTCATTAAAGGAAGAGAAGAAAATAACAGCTGCAAAAAGAACAAGCAAACACAATTGACAATGCAATTCCTGCGGAGATCCGGAACACCTTCCCTCCAAATACATGCATTTAAATCAGCTGTCATGAGGTTATGGGCTTTTTTTCACCCACTCTAATAAGGCATGCCTCAATTTCAGCCAGCGATCTATGACCCCCTGATCAACCATGCCGTTTCTGCTGTTTGTGTATTAAGCAAAAGCAAATCCCAGTGAGATTTAAAGATGGGGAAAAATACAGGAGAGGAACTACCTCATTTGTGCAAGCAGAAATGCAAAAGCATTTAGGCTGTCTAGGAGTCAGCCGAATCATCAGGGGAGAAATGCAGGAAAATTCCATTGGTTCAATAAGAGACCACAGTTATTTTTGTCATCTTGCTCAACTGTAAATAGAAGGATGATGTAAATACAGGAGAGCAGACTACCCAGTGAAACATATTTAAACAATGCTTAAATTGGAGAAAAAAATAAAAAAAGACAGGTTTCATTTATCTTTTTTAACATATCCAAGGAAGAAATGGTTTGAACATTGAGCCCTAAAGATGGACAGTATATGGCTTCAAAGAATCCTGAATGGATCAAAACTCATCTGTAAATCATAGAATCACAGAATGGCCTGGGTTGAAAAGGACCACAATGATCATCCATTTTCAACCCCCTGCTGTGTGCAGGGTCGCCAACCAGCAGACCAGGCTGCCCAGAGCCACATCCAGCCTGGCCTTGAATGCCTGCAGGGATGGGGCATCCACAGCCTCCTTGGGCAACCTGTTCCAGTGCCTCACCTCCTCTGTGTGAAAAACTTCCTCCTAATATCTAACCTAAACCTCCCCTGTCTCAGTTTAAGGCCATTCTATATGCAATGTGCCCGTGGAGCAGAGGAAAAAGCACACATACGGTGGACTTGGAAAAGACTGTGTGGTCCCACAGTTGTGCCCAAAAAACGTTTGTATGCTTAAAGATGATAAGCTCAAGCTCCATTAGCTATCTTGCCCTTAAATTTTTCCTTTGCACACAGCAACAGTGAGTCTAAAGTAAGCTTCCCTAATGGGAAAGTGGAAGATAAGGCAAGAAAATGTACAACTGAAGCACCCAAGAAGGGAACAAGAAATTGTCACGAGGAAAGCAAGCTGCGGTACTCTCATGAAAATAGCTGGACATTCATTTTCACTGTGATAATCCCCTGTTAACAAAATTGCTTTGCTACATGAATGCCCGCTTCATGTTTGGAACCACTGCATTGTTCTTGAAGAGCCACAGTTTGCTTTTTTCCTCAATTCTTGCAGCTACTTGTCCTCAGTGGGGTAGGCAGGCAAGCTTCTGCTCAGACGGATTATCGTTTTGTAGCTGGAAGGATTAGCACAATGTGTTATTTCTAGCTTTTAAAAAACATGCATGGAATAGATGGGAATCCCTTTAAAATCACAAGGACAGCGACTGGGAAGTTCCAGATTGAAACCAAAAGCTGTATCTTAATAATTGAACTGTGCCATAGCAGGGATGCAAATAATCCATAATTTCCCCAGTGCGCTGGGGAAAACTAATTTTTTTTTTTTTTAAATTGTCCACAGTCTTCAAAAATTTCATTTGCCAAACCTATACATAGATGCCTGTTATTCAGCTAATTCAATAACGAAAAGATATTTTGCAGTGTTGCAGAAAAATAGAAAAATACTGCTTCACTGCAAAAAAGAAACAAGCCCGACCTATTCCAAGTATTTTAGAAGCCATGCTCACTGGGCAGCATTTGAAAAGTCTGCAGATTTGTCACAAAGACAGCTGAAAGGATTACTGTTTGGGAGTGGCCATTACATTTAATCAACATGCTTGCACAAAGATGATACAGAATTTAGCACACCAGAAAATGACACTTAGCACCTCAACATCTCAAATTATTGCACTGCGACATTTCTTCTAGCAAGCAGAAAACTGCAAATTGCAATCTCAAAGATAAGGGAAGAAAAAAAAAACAACAGCAGTTCAGGGCTCTGATACCCAATGTATGTGCACACTTACACATGCACGTGGACAAAAACATTTGAAGGGAAAGTAATGGTTCAACTCATCAATGGAGAAAGCCCCATCTAGTGGAAGAAGACAATCAATTTCACAGAAAATACTACATACATGCCTAATACTGAAGTATTCATACTTGTTTTGTCCTGACCCCAGTACAATGCAGATTCAGAACTCCTTTTTGCTGAAACAGACCGAGACATAAGACATTCTCAAATTTGAACAAACCAAAAAGCACAAGCTGTACATTAACTATAAATTAAGTCTGATGGTATTAAGAAACTTTGCAAGCTCTTTCACCTGGTTTTCTTTTCTCCAGTTTGGCCTGTGGAAGCCGTAAAAATCAAGGCAGTCTACCTGAGGGAAAGTGAAGGTGAATCACCTGCAAGATGAAGTCCTTCCATCATATGATCACTTGTATTTAAGTATATATACATATAAGTATATATACATATGTAAGTATATATAAGGGGCCAGGAAGAGATGGTTTGAGAAAACCTGAAAACAATCCTGAGAATACCTCTGATGGATAACTATTATTTCACTCTTAAAAATAAGTAACATTATATCCAGATAGCATGGGTTACTGAACGGCAATTTAACATCCCCTGTCCTCAGGGAATAATATTCCACCACAAGTTCCTTGCTTAAAAACAAATTGTGTAAGTACAGTTCCTATATTGTAGGAAAGGAGAAGTTTAAACATAGTTCACATAGATAAGCATACAAAATACTCAGACTCTTAAAGAACATCATACCCAATACTCCTCTCAATATCTATCTATTCCTTGTATGTTAACTTCCATGGCACTAAGGAAACGAGGTAGACTCACATGCCCCTTCTTCCCTAAGCCCACATTTTGGCAGTGAACCATGAAGTCATGAGGCATATAAAAGCAAAACACGAGGTGCTTCCACAAAAAGGAGAAACTTCTTCAGGCCCTAAACCACCAAGGGGTGCAGGGAGAAATTTGTGATAAAGCCAGGACAGCCTCTGAGGAAGGAGCCTATGCTACTTAGCATACTCCAGCACCACTAGGGTCCCTGTGCAACTCCAGAAGAAAATTCCCCAAGCACACGTTAAGACAGACATGCAAAGCACAATTTCACCATGAACAAAAGTAAGACCTGAGCTTGCTATTTCAGAGAACAAGTAGGTTGATGAGGTAACCTGGAGTGAAGAGCAAAACAAAAAAGAACGAGAGACAAGCAAATAAAAAATGAGCGCTGCCACCTATTCAAAATCAAATTTAAAGGACGAATAGAAACAACAAACCAAGGCAATGAAAAAGTTGGCAAACAGAACATGGAAATTGTTATGAATAACCAGAATTATGCACAGTTTAGCTAGAGAACTCACAAATAAAGAGAATGAAAAAGTAAAAGATGCAAGAAAGCTCTAAAACCATTACTATGTTAGAGGTAGATTAAGTAAGGAAAAGCACACGGAGCGAAGCAGAAAAGAAAGACCACAGTGCTGTACCAATTTACCAACAGCACTCACTAGGCTGATGAACAGCATCCTTTCTACAACAGAAATAACAAAAAAATATAAATAGAAGTAACATTTTAAAAAAATCTCTAACAACAAATCTCTAGGGCATATCAAGATACCCAGAAGACAGCAATACACAAACTCCAATTACGCCTGGCCACTTTCTTCTCCCTAAAGCCCCTGCCATAGCTCCTTCCAGTGTAACAGAACCCTAGTTTGTAAAACGTTTGAGCCACTACCTTCCCAAAGGAGTGCCTCAAACCTATTTTTTAAAGATCTGTTTTGCAGCCTCCCTTGTACCAGCTTCCCTGAAGTAAAAATATCCTGCATACCAGCCACCTCCCCCAAACCAGCTCCTTAATCTGATGCCTTGAAGCATGAAGTGTCACAAGCATATGATTAAGGCATAGTCTGGCAAGGCCAAAGAAAACAGGTATGCCACAAAGTGCAAACCCACAGACTGTACTACTGAGGTCTATCATTTTACAAGTAGTTGCAATATTCCTCAGTTCAGCTCTGACCGCATAGGCAGCAATGGCTCTGTAATGTCATCAGCAAGCCATAGTCTAGACCCTTCATTTGAAAGCAGCTTTGAGAGATTCATTGTTTCTGTATCATTTTAAACAGCAAAGAAATCTAGGGTTTAACATTCCTTGAATTCATACACTTAATTTTAATCAGTTTGCTTCTGTTTGTTCCAGAAATAAATACATCCCTATATGTATGATACAGTACTAAAAAAACGCACAAGCAATTCAAGTACATCATATCAAAAGCAATTAAGTCATGGCTAACAGAACAAACACTTGGCACGAACCTATAATCCATTAGGTAATACAGTCAAGAAACCTTATTTACACTCTCCCATTGTTATTTTTTCGGAGACGTGATGGCCATGGGCAAGTCACTCAGGCTCAGTGCCCAGTACAGTTAGTTATATACCTAACCCACACTGGAACCAAAGCATGCCTGTGTCACGTTTCATTCATCTGTAAGGTGAACAGTATCTGTTAAGAATTTTTGTGTTACACTACAGAATACACTTGAATCACACTCTTAAATAATTTAAAAACAAAATAATGCTTTGCTACAGCAATTAACACCATTAATTAGTAGTCACTTTAACTTTCATTTAAAATACCAATCCACTAACAGTTTGTAAGTTTTATTCTCCCCATGTATCCATGCAGTTCCTGAAGGGTACTGTTTTCATAATTCCCTAAACTCAAAGCCTGTCAGTATTAGGTCTCTAAAAAACAGAAGCTGTTTTCTGTCAGAAGAGATGCACTTAACAGAAAGACCTAAATTTCTTTTAATATACACTCAGTGCACAGGGACCACCTGCTCAGTGAATATTGTTTCCAGAGGAAAAAAGTCAATTTTACATGTGATCTGAGGTCTTCAAAGCTGCTATGGAGTAAAAAACCATTCATTCCAGTGACAGCTGTGGGCCACTATCCCCTATGGCAACCTTTGAAAAATCACAGCTTTATAGATCAATTGGCAGCAAAATTCTCATTCTCCACTAAGTCTCCTGGATATTCTTAAATTCGTAATGCGCCTGTAATGCTGTATAGCTGAGATAGATGATGTTGAAGCACTACAGAATGGAGAGGGAAAAAATCTGTACTGAGAATTCAGGATACCTGCTTAATGACCAGTGACACGCATTTTAGGTTTAATTCTTTGCCACTTACTAAAGACACCTCTGTCTGCCTCTGTCAGTCACACTGTTTTATGCTACGCACCGTATGTAAAGACTTGAATTACAGTTAAATTAACTAAAATGAAATTAAAATGAACTAAATGAAGAGAACATATACCAAAAGGCTGGGAGAAGGATGGCCTCTCGACATGCTGCAGAGCACGTCTCAGCAGAGCTGTGAGCAGCTGGCAGTGCCATGCTGATGGGCCTTGAGTCAAGATAAGGAAACAGCTTGGGTAACAATGGCTGTTTATAAGGGAACCAGGACATTCAGGAAAATCATTTTGTCTTCCCAGTAAATACTCCATGCAGCTGAGGGGACTCTGTGCCACTCTGAGTGACAGGAAGATGGTTCGTGCAGAGGTCACTAGGGCTGTCTCTAAGAGATGCTCTCTATTAAGCTGTGACCCATGCTATGAATACTGTATTGCACTAATTTTCACAAAGTAAAACTACAGAGGAGGACAAAGGAAGTAATGGATTCAATGTGCATCCTGAGCCCATGACATCTACATGCTCTCAGAAAACAAACTACCTGAAGAGCTCTGCTGAGAATCACAAAACTAAATGAACAAATCCACCCCTCAAAAAAGAAAAGCTTTCTAAGGTTCACCACTCCTCTGCAGAAACGTAGCACCACTTGCACTCTCACAGAAGCCTTTTGAGTCACTTCAAAAAAAGCCCAGAATAATTAAAAAAAAGTTAGAGACCACATTAATATGCTGTTTAATCTATCACTCAACACCAACTTAGTATGGAAGAGGAGACAGGCAGAATTAACTCGTTATTTAGAAACAAAGATATTAGATTTCTTAGTGAGTACAGGTGTATATTTAGCCTGATCTTGAAAAGTTTTTTTTTTCCCTTTCTTTTTAATGTTTTCCTGTTAGGAAAAAAAAAAAAAAAGTTACTTTTATGGGTGCTGTAAAGAAAAACTGACTGATTTTATGAGGTGGACAAAGATCTGACTTTTCACTTTCTGTTCCCATACTATGTTTAATATCCTTAGTAAGTTGTTCTTTGGACCATATAAAATATCAAATAGTGTATTAGGAATCCATCACCCACAGTGAACTGCAGCCTCCCTGGCATATATATACAAATGCCTTCTCTCACATTACTATGTCCAGAAACTGCTGCTGCTTCCCATTATAGTATCTTGTTTCTCCTGAATTTAAATTATCCAAATAACATTATTCTTTCCTGTAGTACACACTTTTAATCACCTCTCCCTTTTAAGAAGCCAGACAATTGAGAGCAGGGAACTGCCATATTCAAATACAGAGAGTCCAAATCCACGGCAAGCAGAATGAAGGCTAATTATTTAGAGATACTTGAACTGGGAGGTGGAGGAAAAACAGCAATGGTCACATTAGTCTGACAGCTTCATGACCACGATTTAAAACATGGTAATTATTTGTTACTAAAACCAACCTCAAATAGAAAATCTATCTCCTCTAAGGACTGCAAAGAAGAGGGTTACAGTATACCGATCCCCTCCTTCTCCCTATGAAACAGATAATCTGCTGTAGTAAACAAGTTAAACTAGCTTACATATCTGAAAGATCCTTTGGAGAAAGGATTAATGTTTATAAATATCTAAAGGGAGGCGGGAGGCAAACAGATGAAGCCAGGCTCTTCTCAGTGGTGCATAGCAATAGGACAAGAAATAATAGCCTAAAACACGGTAAAACAAAGTAATAGCCTAAACATGGGAAGTTCCATATAAACATGTGGAAGAACTTTATGGCTAGGATGACAGAGCACTGGAACAGGTTGCCCAGAGATATGGTGGAGTGTCCTTGTATGGAGATATTCAAGACCTGTCTGGATGCCTACCCATGCAACCTATTGTAGGAACTTGCTTTATCAGGGGGTTGGGCTCAATGATCTCTTGAGGTCCCTTCCAATCCCTGCAATTCTGTGATATGCCTTCTATTCAGTTCTGTTACATAATTCTGTCTGGCTGTTCTCCTTCTTTTCTTTTGGTCTCCCTGCTGAAGAAACCAAGACCTGACCTCCAAATTGTTGCTACTCAAACCAAGTGGAAACTGTGATCCAAGTTGGTGAAGTGTTTCAAGGTGTTAAGTGCTCTAAAAGAAAATTTGGAAGTTTCAACTTCAGTCTTAGCTCCCATCTATAATAAAATAAGTTATACTAGCTCCTCGCTTTGCTTAATCACCCTGAAAAGAGTAAGGTAATTAATAATTCTGTCTTGAGACAAGGCTTTGATTAGCTCCTGTGTGGAGACAGCAAGACTGAAATGCAAAACATACAGGATCGAGCCACATTTTGAACACAGACTACCACAGGCACCATGGAGCAAGAGTGCAAGAACTTCATGGCCACAGTGCCATTGCTTTTGGTAAGGAACTGGCACACCATGGAGGTTTCCCCCTCCCTATCCTTTCTGTCAGCCTGCTGTGCTCCCCTTCACAGAAGGGAGCTCTTCAGCAGAGGGAGCAGAGCCCCAGGAAATGATCTAAGGAGGGCTTCATAAAAAGCACACCTCTGGAATCACCTCATCTTCTCTGGTACCAAATGACAACCAAGGAAGGTGGCACACATGCTGGTCAGCCCACCGATGACAGCCGGCTGCACTGGAAGGATGGGGGAAGCGTGCAGCTAATTGTTATTTGGATTACCGCAGGCAGGCCCAGCGCCGCACAGCACAGGTTGCCTAGCAACATTTCCCAACCTTAGAGGAGAGCCAGCCTCCATTTCCATGTCGGAGGTAGTCCAAGGAGCAACAAACATTAACATGAGTGATCGGGGTGAAACCCACAGCACCCACCCAGCCAGCCCCAGAGAAGCCTGGCACCTGATGGGCCTGTTGAGAACTGTCTCTGGGGGCAATTGGAACCATTTATCCTCTAAGCGAGCTGCACTTACATGGTCATCTTTAACAACTGTACCACAAACACAAGTCCTACGGGATACATATGGTGATTAACATTTAGTTCAGATGCATTAGAGAAAAAGAATCAATCTTGCCAATTAGCAACCAGCAGATTAAGTAAGACTTTTATCAGTAAACAGCCTGACTGGCTTGGAAAACAGTTACGTAAAAACGCCCTAACAAAATAACATTGTGTACACTAGGGAAAGCAGTTCTGAAGGCCTGAACTTGGGCCACACACAACATGACATCTAAAAACGAACAAGAAGCCAACACCAGGCAAAACAAAGAGGCACAAAACAGGGCAACACATGCACAAAGAGCCCCACAAAGCCTTGCCAAGGTGACAGACATTGCGTATCTACTCCCCAAAAGCACAAGGAAGACCAAATGATGACAGTTACATAAGTACATTTTATAGGAGCACTGAAAGGCTATTAAGAAAAAATGCATCATGCATACCCTCCTCTCCTGTGGCGATGGTTGTGCTTGGAGATTTTATATGGCAGAGCCCTTTCTCCCAGGTTTTCGAGGTTCCTCACAATGGCTCCTCTCTCCATGAGAGCCTCTACAGTGCGCTTCAGCACAGCTGCAGTCTCAGGCTTTGAAGAGAGAAAAAATAAAAAGAGAGCAGGAAATGTACACAAATCTTGTTATTCTTATTATGTTGATTACAATCAACACATGCATTTGTATGGCTTAAGTACCAGAAAGGAATGTGTAGTAATCTATGGATTTGACTCACCTGGTATCACCTTGGCAGATCCTTGCACAGGTCTGAGTAAATACGTATGGCAAAGAGCAACTACGAACTGACAACAGCTTGAAAGACCCTTGGACCACTAATGCTAGTTAATATTGCTCATCAAAACATTTAAAGTGAACATTATGGGGAATACCAATCTGTGGCTTGCTGGAAATAACAATTAGCACTACATTCACTTTGCACCATCACTGCAACAGCATACATGTAATAGATATTTGGACCCTTGCCTAAATTGCTGCGTGTCTCATTACAGTTGCGTAGTTGACATCCAAGCCTGTTTAAGAACGAAAGAATCGGCACGCAGTAATTGGTCTAACATGCAGAGATTTCACTCCTCATAAGAACAACTACGAGGAACAGGCAGCCAAAAAACAGTAGGTGAAACAGATGCAACATTTTCTTGCTTAATGCAATGATTTCAGCAGCAACACTTAGTAATATCTATGAAAACGTTATTCAGTATAAATTACAACGTTTTGAAAACTGCAAACTTGGTACATTCTCGTGACAAGTATTTGAAAAAACCAATCTCTTGCAGGGAAAGGAAAGCAAGTGGACATCAAACTGAACACAAAACAAACCACAAAGTGTTATTCCCACCTCCCTGCAAAATTTCACATCACCGTATATTCCCAAATCTACTTGTCCGTAGAAATGGCAATAGCTGAATGGTGAAGTAATTAAAGAGCTGGTTTTCAAAGTACTGCCCTTTCTCAGGCAGGAAAAAAAAAATCTTCCATAATAGTTCAATCATTTAATGAAGATTACTCAAAGTTAGCTTCGTGACTCTAAAAAGAAGGGCCATTTAGCATCTGAATCTCTTAAAGGACACTGGTGAAAAAGGTGGTACCATAATCTTATAGTAAGAATGTGGTATAGTCCATGCCTCGGCATATAGAATTTCCTTCTCATTTTGCAGAGGATGAAAGGTGATAAGAAGGAGCTTCTAAATGCAGAGTAAAGGTGTTCAACAGGCAACATTTTGCAACGTTGACTGTTCTTGGAAAGACCAGGAGCACAGATATTCTGAAATGATTTCTCGTTTCCATAGGTTAACTGACCAGTGAAAGTCAAGAGTCTGCATCTACTTCTCTTAACTATAAATCAGAAATTTTATTTCCTCCTCACCTGCTAGATGAACTGTTCGGGAAATTTATTTTCAACACAAAGACCCCAAGCAAAAATGCCTGGGATTTGTTTTCAATGTACATTTAGGCTATGTTGTAAAACCGTCAAAGCATCCAGACAAGTGAGTTCAAATATGAAGAAATGTCACTACCTTGCCAATGTTCTTCAATGCATTAAAACTAATGTTCCTCACAAGAGACAAATACTAAAAGTATCTCTTGTCACAGTGTGAAAAATTAGGGTGAAGGCATTGTTAAAACAGCTTACGCATCGCACTATATTACTTTAAATCATATTTTAGCTCAGAAATAGGAAAATCATTTTTTCTGTTGACTTAGGATATCTTTTTGCCTTCATGCCACAAAGCAAGCTGTTCTCACAAACATTTAAGGTGTCTAAATTTGACTTCGGTCTCTTCCTTCAAGTTTACCTGCAACAAAACCAGCGTGTTCAGAACTTATGAATGAGAGACTGGCAGACAGATAGGTACACTATACAGCCCTCACATGAAGTAGAAATCTACATATAAATCATGCCATCTGAAAAGCCACGTAGAACAAGTGGCATTTTCACAATAACTCCAAAACATTCATGTTTTCTTTTATCATAATAAAAAATGTTTGTTCAAATTTCTGCTACTGGAGAAGTGTCAGTAACAGTCAGGTTACAGGTAACAGTTTGGCTTTACTTGACCCTATTCCTCCACACTCCAGAAATGCTGTAACACAACAGAGTGAGAGCAGAGCTGAGGCTCCTCTCAATACTTTCTCCATGAACAACTATTTTCTCAAGCTCTTTACAGCTCTTTGACACAACTTAAAAGACACAAAGATGTGAGAATCTGGCTCAAACTCTAAATACCTTTTTTTTTTTTGCTACTTCCATTAACACGTGATCTCAGCACTCAAAACTCATCCAAACCAGGAGCTGCAGGTGAGACACCTTTCTAACAGTGGCTGCTTCATAGGGTTGCACATTCCAAAAAGCAGGGTGACAGAACTGGTAATGTCATCCATAGGTTCATGCTGCAAGAACTGTATCAGAAATCCAGCTTCAAGAAAGAAGAGAAAAATAACAACTACGGCTGTTGTGAAACAAAAGCACTGACACAAGTATCATTCCCTAGGAGGTTCTGACTTCAAAATAAGAATCTGACAAAGACTGCTAGGATTTTACTTGTATTAATAATGAAAAACAAGTAGCTTTAGGAAAGAAAGGGTAGTTAATCTAACAGCTTCAGTATTTTGTGCACTGCAGCACACCTGTAGTGCTTGCAACACTAGGCTGGAGAACATATGCTTAGAAGGGAATAGGATCTGCCATTCAAGTCTTCTTCTGTGCCTGCTGTGTGTGCTTTGGTTGCAGAAGCCTCTGTGGTGCTCAAGCAC
This sequence comes from Centrocercus urophasianus, assembly GCF_019232065.1. Taxonomy (NCBI): domain Eukaryota; kingdom Metazoa; phylum Chordata; class Aves; order Galliformes; family Phasianidae; genus Centrocercus; species Centrocercus urophasianus. The sequence goes on along the minus strand of NW_024884364.1, from coordinate 29,327,394 downwards.
TTATCACAGTAAATATCTGTCAGATTAATAAATAAAAATATCATTAGGTTTACTGTTGCTACTTGTTTCCCACTCAGACAAAAAATTCTGATCCACAAAGAGAGCTCTGTTCAAAAGAGACCGTAATTGATCGAGACTTTCAGACAATCAGCAGCATGTCCAGATGTGGATGTGTATGATATACCCTTCTATAACAACCATGCATGCTTCAGTTAAATCTACTGGATAAGTTTATTCCTCTGCATCCCTCCTACCCTCAAGTGACACTTAGGCTTTCTGTATCTTTTATACTTGCCAACAAATCAGCATTTTCCTAGAGTGGCAGCATGTCCAACATGATGTGCAGTTTCCAAACACAATGAAATCTAAGATAACGTCCTATATATTTAAAAACAAAACAAAACAAAAAGAACAAGAAAAGAAAGCCACAGATTTCTACATTCAGAATTGTAAAATATTACGCTTTTTTGCAACCTCTCCATTTGTGGAAGTACTTTGAAAACATAAACTAATTGTTGGTTTTGAAAGCTTGTCACTGCAATCCCTCTCATTCCTCCTCTCCAAAAAAGATCATGGTTCACCATAGCTTGCCTGAAGCCATCAACCAAACTATATATAGGCTAGCCTGTGCTAACCATAATATCCACAGACACAGGTTCCTTGGCTTGCCTCAGAGCCAGACCAGTTGAGGACATAGGAAATGGTACTGCCTGGCTCCCAACCCAGAAGCCACAACATTTTTTCCTAAACAGCCAGCAGTTATTCTAGTACCACAACTGTGGAGAAGCAAGGAAGGAAAATAAAAAAAATAAAATAAACTGAAGAAGAAAAAAAAAAAAAAACAGGAGCAAACGGCAGCCAGTGCCAGAATACCCATGCTGGAGAGCAGGAAGTGTTAGAAAGAGCATGTAAGCCCTGGTATGCAATTCTATCCCTTGTTCATCCTCCTGGGTGCATAATTAAGCCAGAGCCCTTTCAACTGGATTCACCCTTAGTGAACTTAGTGAACTTCATCAGTGAACTCCATTCACCATCTGGCCATAAGTAATTACCTTATTCTCCAGGAGATGCAGAACTAGTGACCCCACTATGGATATGGAAGGAAGAGGGGGGAGAGGTCACTGCAGACTTTCCAAATGCTTTTACTTGGAAAACTGCCCCAGGAAAACTGAAGAACTGTTATCTACAGATCAAACTTCCTCAATCCTCTACCCCATGCTTTTAAAACTTACAGCTGCCCAAGTGAAAATGTGCTGGCTAGCTTGTTAACCCAGTAGCCAATTGTCAAACACAAGAGGGGCACACTGCAAAGGATACTTTCTGTCTATGGTTGGCTTTCTCCATGGATGAGAAACACTGTGGTCACATTTAGCAGGTCTCCTTCATGCTGCTATCGCCAACACTTCAGTAGCTACATATGTCAAGATAACCAAGTGCTTTTCCACAAATACCCATTCCTTTGGGCCCACCATCACCATAGCCTCCAAATGCAGACAGCCTCCATGCAAAGTTGAGCTTATCACTCAATCATGTCTGTCTACGCTGCACCCCTTCTTTCACTCCAAAACCTCCCTGAGTCAAAGATTAATAGAAGTCCTACAGTTAAAGTGTGGGTATGTACTTTTGTGTCTCTTTTCAGTGTACCATAAATATCATATGAGTGAGCAGAAAGTTATTTAATGCACAGACTTCTTCAGAATCTCAACTGATTGCAAAAATAGGAACAGATGAGGGGTACAGTGAAATGTTGCCCAGGATCAAAGCCACAAATGCACAGTAATAACCAGTAAGTACTGCAGCACAGCTCCAAAAACCTCTTTGTGAGGGGAACTTATGATACACCACCAGCATGAGTAAAAGCTCTACTACAGTCTTCATCAGTTGTAAAGAATTCAGATGGCACTAAGCAAGTATATTTAAAAAATTGGGAAACAGAAAAAAAATGGGCAACATGCTAAAGGCACAGTATTTTTTGTCCTACTGGAGGCTAAATGGATGTGAGCTCATCAGCTGAAACTATAATATGCATTTCTCAGGTGGGGCAGAAACTTGGCAAGAACTTGAAAAAGAACTTGGGCAAAGCTGACATCTCCAAAAAAAAAAAAAAAACAAGGAGACTCGCATCCAGTCCTAACAGAAAGGACAATTCTGTGGCTGAAATTAGAGCCATTTAAAAAGACTGCAGCACTATTCCAAGTCTCATCTAGTTAGCTGGCCAGAGGGAGCTCATGAGATGACAAAGTCAAAAGAACAGCAGTAAAAAGAACTGGCTGAAAAAGAAGCCTTCTCAAGCCACCAAAGCTCTTGTCCTATAAGAAACTGGAGAGAAAAAGGGAAATGGGCACCAAATACTTAGTTTTAAGGGTTAGTTAGGACTGCATTCAAGTTCTTCTGACTACTCACCCAGTTAACACAAAGCATTTAAAATCAGTGGGCATCCTCCTAAACAAAAAGAATTTCATCATGATTAGCATGACTGCCAAAATTCAAAATCAAAATCTGATCTAAATAAAAAAATACGGTTGGAAAAAAAAATATGGTTGGAAGAAAGCTGCAATTCAAAAGCAGTATAACCAGGAAAAAACCCCCCTTAATGTTACTGAGTTTGTAATTAAATACTAAAATCTTGTTAGTGAAAATGATAAGAACACGTATTTGTAAACTTGTTGACATCAACACTGGCCTAAGAAAGAAAATGAGCTTTACAGTGAGAAATGACAGGAAACTGCGGAGAACCATTTAACTATAACACCCTGCTTTAGTACAAGACGAAAAAACAATCAGCAGATTAAGAATTGGGAACAAAGAAAAAAAATGCTGCTAATATTAGTAAAAACTGTAGCCAGGCATGAAGAGCAATGATGTCACTAGCTGTCCTGTATCTGTCTAAGGAACAAGCCTGAACTCCTGGTGCAAGATGAGAAGCTGTAATCACCATAAAAACATAATCAATAAAAAACACGGAACAATCACAACCAGTGATAGACACGCACTACACAGAAACGACCAAAATAAAGATAAAAGTGGTAGATCAAGTGAAAAGTAAGTGTGCTAGCCATGCTGCACCCATGACAAAAAATCATTTGCATGTGACTTCTGAATGTAAGAAGGGTCTTGGGAAAGTAATCAACGAAAATTTGAGGAGCCAGGACACCTGGCTGGATGTTCAAAGCCACGCAGGGGATGGAAGGGAACAATCTAGGGAAAGTTGAACACAGAGCAGCATCAGATAGGAACAGTTCTCTGTAACTGTGACGGTATAATTTATTAGGCATAGAGTAAGGAACAAATGGCAGAATCCAAGTTCGTATTTCCATCAAACAGTTATTGGCCAAGACAGAAAGATACTCTAGAAATGGGTTTAGAAAATAGTTAAGAAGTTTTAGATGGTCAGTCACTACAAATAAGTACGGGGGAGTGATCAAAATTGACTCAGTCTGAATTTAATAAACACCACATCCTCAAAACAGCTCTTTAATCAGCATTTTAATGGAGGCTAAGCCAAGGAATTAGCAACTACACCCAATGAGAATTTGAAGCCGGAGGCCTGTATGCAAACAAAGCAACTTTTCAAGTCAAAGTGCTGCTAATCTCTCTTCTGTCCCCAAATCCACCTTTCTTCTTCAAAGTATCTAAATTCCACGAGATTTTTTTTAACTCAGAGTTTAAGATTAAGGGAAATTACTGAATCTACAAAACTGAATTTAAACCTGAGCAACACCGATACCAGATAAATATCAGGTTTCAAATAATTTAAAACATTAATCTCAACAATGAAATGACTTACATTTAGTTCATCTTAAAAAGTATCAACTCTGATAATATCTAAGAACTCTGGAAGATGTCTTGTAATTCTCAACTAAATAACACTGCCAACTGTAACCAAGTCCTCTGTGACTCGAGGCTGTTTCAGTGGTTTATTATTAGAAATAATTGATTTAGTAAGTAGATACTACCTGAGATACAATTAAACATCTTCCTTAAAATGTCTTTTAGAAACTTACCCTGTTCTTCTCAACCACAATGCAGTACAACGTGGACTCAAATCTAACACTCATAATAAGGTAAGGTCTACTTACTGGAAACGTGCTCAGACCAAGCTTAGCAGAAACCACAAGTACAAAGATACAGAGTACACTTCATCAAACTTATTTTGTTTATTTATTAAGCTTAAATAACTTCAAATGGAAAAGGAAAAGAAAAAACAAAAAACCAACCAGTGGTGGGATTTCTTTCCAAACCTTTTTCTGCCCTATGTTTGCATCACATGCACATTTACAACTCCCCGCTCTTGCTTACAGCTCTCATTCTTTCCACATTTGTCAGGTTTAAGATTAAAAAATAAACACCTTCCAATGAATTGAACAAAAAGATGACAGGAAGAGCAGAAAATCAGGAAGTCAAAGAAAATTTTCTGCAATGTCGTCATACAGAAGATTGGAACCACATTTAAGAGGCTTCTTTTACCATCTCAGCATTTCTCATTGTTAAACCTCTACCTGTGTATATAAAGAATGCATAAGTCACTGTATAGTTTGCCAGTTTAGGTCACCAACTGTCCCCAAAGCAGTCAGCTGACATTATTAAAAAACCCTGAAACTTCCGACTTCAAGAACTTTTCCTCAAGCATTTGAGATTAAGTGCCCAGCATCAAAGATCCACCTTAAAAAGAGCCTGAGACGAATAAAATGTAAAGCCACACTACATCATGCAGTCTAGTCTACTCAAGATCTGAATCAAGTCATCCTTAGATGAGTATGTAACAGAAGTCCCATGTATGATGTATTTGGATATAATCAGGATCTTTAAACACCACAGAGAGCAAAAGTTTGCTCTGTCTTCTCCCCACCTTCACACACTGCAGCTACAGTTTACTGCTTTCTTGAGAAAGCTGTTTATAGCTTCTCTGGATAAGAGGACCTCTGGTGCACTTTTACCTATTAAGATGTTTAGTGCGACATAACCCTTATGAAAACAGGCGGCTGCTGCTAACACAACTGGTAATTCATACAGAGACTGAACCATTCAACAACAGACTTAAGTTGAATCCTAAGTACCTCTTAAAAACGTCATACGTATTATCAAATGTCTCAAGACAAGCCCAATTTTAATTCACCTTCTTTATTCACCTGTAAGTTTAACATCAGTATGGAAGGGCTCCAAAGATAATGGCTGCTGCTCCAAGCCAAGCCAAAGCCAATCACTTCCCTTGCTGTCAGTGTTCTAAAGGAAAAAGATGCCCAAAGGCACAGCTTACTCCTTCAGGTGCCTATCACCTCAATTCACTAGCTTCTGTACAAGTTGGAGAAGGGACACAAATCAAAACACTGTTATGCTGCTACTGACACTGTCTTCCTGGATGCTTCAGGGACAGAGCTATCAGTATTATGAAAAAGAATGGTTTTGCTGTTTTGTGAAGAGCACGTAGCATCACAAGCATTTAAAATGCATGCTTACTCCCTGTCCAACCCTGAATAGGTGATAGCAAGTCTGGTATTCCTCCCTGCAGGGAACAGATCTCTGTCTGACACGGCACACACACTGGCAGCTCAAAACCCACAGAGATTTTTTCACTGTAATTACTCTGGACACATCCTGCACGCTAGGTATTTTTCAAGTCAGCTTTCACACTTCTGTAATTGGAGAAAAGCTGTGAGATGTGGAAGGAAGCTGGCACAGCATGCCTTCCAGAAGACAAACACTACTTCAGTTGAGAGCCACAAGCTGCGAAGTGCACAGACAGTTAATTTCAACATTCCCCAGGTCAAAGACTTAGAGTTCCAGTCTTTGGACAATGTACATCTACCCGTCCAAAACATCCACAGCAGTCGCTGAGTCTTGGGATATATTCCAGCACAGATCCAAACTCCAGACATAGAGTATACAGCTAGCACTAGACTAGTCTAAGGCACTGAATGAGAGAAATATTTTAAGTACTAAAACTAGAGATCTGACTCCTAATACTAGCTGTTATACTCCTCACAGTTACCCTTACTGCTGTATAATGAGAGTCAGGACTACAAAAATGAACGTAGTAAGTAACAAACCACAAAGATTTTGTGTGAGGACTGTGGTCATAATTTTAAAATCCTCCTGCTTTTGCAGAAGATTAACTGACCTCGATTCCAAACCAGAACAGCATGTAGGGTGGAAATCACACTGTTTTCATTATACTGGTGCGCACAAGTGAAACTGAACCTTGACAACTTCTTGGCCAAATTTTCCTATATACAATATATACATAGGTTACTCTGAAAGTAATGCCTCAATGATTTCAATGGAAACTGCAAGAAAGAGCACAATAACACTATTTGGTAGAGCAAATTCCAAGCTACAAAATGCTATCTATCAGCATAGTCACCACCATCAGCCATGCGTTTTTGCCAGCAATGAACAAGAGCCTGCATGCTGTGCTCGTAAGAATCTGTACCACTGGAGGTGACCAACTGTTTCACAGCTGCTATGACAGCTTCACTGCTAGTAAAACACTGCCCACACAGTTCTTCTTCCATTGGCCAAACAGATGAAAGTCAGAACATGTCAAATCTGAACAACATGGTGAGTGTGGTAGGACAGTCCACCTAAGATTGGCAATACGCTCCATGGTCTTCAAACTGGTATGGAGCTTAGCATTGTTGTGTTGCATGAGAAAGGCAGCCACCACCTCTGCCTCACTCCAGAAGTTTGAACCTTCAGATCAGCCAGCACTGCAAAGTAGTGGTCAAGTTTATGGTTTGTCCAGGAAATACAGAAGGATCACCCCTTTTCTAACTCAAAACACAATGCACATCACTTTAGCTTCTGTGTCTTGAAGATTTTCTTTCATGGGGAATTCACATCATCGCTCCATAAACTGCTATTTTGACTCTGGCTCATAGGGGTGACATCACCCCTAGTATCCAAATATATATATACCAGAGCATCTCATCTCTGGTAACAAGATTGAACGTCATGGGCCAACAGAAAGTGGATCATACAGTATTGTTTCAATAGGTCCTGACAAACTTACACATGGTATTCTGTCCGTTCCTGTATGAACATGAGTGGGACCCCCCTGGTGCAATATTCAGCTCCATACACAGTTCCCTAGTAGTTATCTACTGATCTGTATGAATGGGCTGATCAAGATGCTCTTCATTCTGTGGTGACAGCTGTGTACGGCCACCCAGAGCATGGTTTGCCTTTCATATCACTGTTGCTGCTGCTGAAATAATCTACCCACAGCCTCACTGTGCTAACATCCACTGTTCGGCCTCCAGAAACGCTCAGCCATTGTCTATGAATATCAGTGGGTGCCATTTTTTCCGCATAGATGAATTCAATTCCACACCTTTGCTTTATACATGCTTCCATGTCAGATGCCGCTGTCTTAGACTGCCCCTCTGCTGCCATCTGTCATACCACAACAAAATGAAACGGGATATTGGTGGGAAGGTTCGTCCCTCTACTACCATACCACCAACATTCACCTCTGATGTCATGGGCCAATAGAATAACATAGGAGGCATTACTTTCATAGCAGCCCTTGTACGTATACGTTTACACACACAGATACACATGGATATTCAAAACTAATTTACAAAACTAGTTTCATGGTCTAGAAAAGTATTAAAACTAGTTATCTAGATCAAGTGTTATAAGTCATCACAGTCATGAAGTCAAATCACCACCTTAATCCTGTCCATCTAAGTACTCCCCAAAAAGCATGAAAGAAATCACAAAGTTCAACCTGATTAAATGTGCTTACTGGATGGATAGTGGGAAAAAAAAAAAAAAAAAGCAAAAAAAAAAAAAAAGCAGAGAATTCAAACTTTCTGGCTTGCTCACTTTCCTGGCACAACATAGGCACAGTGCAAACTAGGGCAACCACATCCAAGGAAGGAGAATTCACTCTAGCGCCAGTAGGCAGAGTACTTATTACCACCCTCTCCTTGAGTTTTTCCAGTGAACCCTCAAAATAAATGCTGCTGCAGCATTTACAGAGCCTGCCCACAACTTGCCTGGGCCAGGAATCCACACCCAGAGAAACATGAAGGTCGCAGTAAATTGGGTATTGGGAGTCTTTGCTAATTAACACAAATAAAACCAGTAGGTGACAAAAATACTTCTTGATCTTCTTTTAAAATCAATGAAATGGAAAGCTGCTCACTGGGTGATCAGCCTGTAGACCAATTAGATAACTAATTAATTAACAACTAACAAAAGCATGAGTTCCCCTCCCTCACATAAGTCACAAATCCATGCCAAGACTGCAGGCAAGAACCCTTGCTTATTTTGTATCCCGAGTCCAAGCTTTCTTCTCCAAAGATGTTTTGGACCCATTTCTTTAAACATCAGCCAAGCTTCCGTTTTGCTTCTGAAACACAGCAGCAAGAGTATATCAAGAAAATATTTAATGAATGCAACATTTTCCTACAGCTGAAGATCTGCTTCATGTCCTTCCCATAATTTGCTCCTACTCTACTCTCATCATTCCATAGGTGTGTAATCCACAGACCTGCCCCACTTTCTTCACTGGCCAACAAAGAAACCATGACTAAAACCACACTTTCCATAGCTATTAGCTCAAATACACCCTTACAGGGGACAAGGAGAGAAGGAAGGGGAGGACTCACATTTGGCCCCCTCTTCTAGAAAAAGATTAAAATATCAACAGTTCAAGTAAACATCCTGAGTAAGTATCCTTCCCACTCCACGGGCAAGAATCTTAGCACTGACTACTCCAAGCCATAACTGCTTCCTATGAGATAGAAGACAGCATCACACTCATCATTTTCAGAGCATGCCTACGGACAGGGGCTCCTTGCGGGACTCAGGCACTAGGACCAATTTTTAGACCACAGTTGGAAATAAACAGCAGACATACCAAGGCTTACAGGCTGTGATAGTCCCAGCGCAACGCCAAAGCACAACTGTAAGTATTTAGGGATACTCCAGAACAAAGAAAGAAGATGCCTGTCTCATTCACAAACTGGTTAATGAAGCAGCAGTTGGTATATAAAAGAAAACAAAAGCACAATTTTACCCTGTGTCTGACAAGCCTGCACTAACTACGGGCTCACCCATATTCTGTTTTAAGCAAGCAGCTGTTCTGCAGGGTGCATCTGGCAGCTAGCCTTTCCCTGCTGCTGCCTGGCATCCTGACCTTCAGGTTGCAGAAGGAGCAGCCCACACCACTCACAGGTCTCACCCATAAGCCCACCTCCCCACAGCACGAATTGGCCCTCAGTTCCACAGCCAAACTCTACTACTACAGTTTGGATCCTTAAGTTCTTCTTGCAGTTTGAAAGTCCTGCTTTGTTCTCTTGTTTGTTGTTGTTACTGTTTTAAACTCCGTTAAGAAAATGCCCATGCCCTGCTTCAAGAGGTTTGCCTTTATTAACAGGTGCAAAATAGGAGATATTCTTTATATATGCGGACATAAAGCTCATTACAAGCAAGAATATATGAGACATAATTATGTAGAGATTCTCCAAAATAGCTTCACAAATATCTATTCTTGTTTTTCCTCTATTTTTATTGAAACTTTGTACAGAAGTTTTAAACATTTCCATACAATACTTTTAGACAGGACAAAATGCCATGGTAAAGGAATGTAAACTGCAAGAAACACAGTCTGAAGTATCCAAATACTCTCTAATAAGAGTTTTAGTTTGAAGACTAATGCAGTAGGCGAAATAATATGCATACAGTATACAAAGAACAGTATACACAGGGCCAGCAATGCTAACTATGAAAATTTTGCATCAGATTTACTTCAAAGATTTATAGCAATAAGATGATTCTATACACTAGACCAAAATTAATTTATCATACATCGTTTCTATGACAAAAAGCTTGTCATTATGGACAGTAGCAACTTACAAGTATAATTAAGCTGTATTAATCTCATTAACACTTCTAAAACTATATTCCTACTACAATAATTTTTATCAGTATATTGTCTTATAAGATCTTAACAGACCTTTAAATAACACTTTACCAAAAGAGACCTGGATCCATTATAGCGATCTTATCTACATGCCCATTTGGCTTATTTCAAAACAAACAAACAAAGGAAAAAAAAAAAAAAAAGAAAAAAAACAAACAAACAAGGGACAAGGAAAAAGGCAGATTTCAAATGCTATAGATCATATCATTTGGTTTTGGTCTGAAATGTATTTTAGTTGAATAGTTAAAAAAAAAAAAAGGCAGTTCGTTAACTGGTATTTTATATAAAATCTGCAGAAAAATACAATAGCAACAAAAAAACAAAAATACCTCACAGATATCTAAAAAAACCATTATATCAGAAATACAAGGTAAAGCAGCATCACTTTGACACTGTGCTTCAAAAATAAGAAGATGAATGAAGAGACTGCTCTAGTGATATTAGAAAATTTGCTTTCTTCTTGAAGAAGACTACTAACATTTTGCACAGCAACTATTTTTATAACCACCTCATTTAAAAACGTGTATTCATAGACACAGAGAATTGTCATATCATTACCATTTTTGCTCAAAGTGTCTGACTTTACACAGTGAAACTGATAATGCTAAGTGTCACCAGATGTCACTATACCATGAATTCAATATTAGAACAGAAGTGAAGCAAATGCTTTTGAACCAACACCATAAAAGAAATAATTGAAAGTGTTTTGTAAACAAAACAAACCACTTCGCAAAACAAGAGAGTTCAGAGATCTCACAGTGAAATCAGAAATTCTAATTATATATGTTTACATTCTAGGACTACTCTTTACCTTAGGCCAATTAAAGCACATTAAACCATTTAATTATATACAAACATTTGTTTAAAAAAAAAAATTTAAAACATTGCACACAAGTTTGCTTTTTAACATCACGTAACAAGGTTAGTTTTATTTTCAAAACAATTACATTTAAGGGCACAGAACATACAGAATACCAAATTAACAGGTGAGCTTTTTTTTTTTTTTTTTTTTTTTTTTTTTTTTTTTTTTTTTGCTTTGCTATACATGCTAAATCCAAAGATTTCCTCAAAAGTGTTAGAGCACATCAGCTCCAACCTCTCCCGGGCATCCTGTTCTGTAAAAGGGAGCATCTCCCATCACCTCCTTTATCTCAGGATTTAAAAAAATATATATATAAAAAAAATAAAGCTGTACGTTTTAAAGTTGTAAGCAGCTTTAGCTTTAAGTGTTCATGCAGAGATCCGCTGATGGCTCTGCCCATTCACCGTAACCTTGTGGGAAATCCTTTTCACTACTGAGTTACAGTACTCTCATGACTTGCATCAGAAGTCTCACGCTGGCCCTTCTGGGATAAGGGTGAAACACAGATTTGGAGAAGTAAAAAAAGTACACGAGTGGTATAACTGAAGGCCATTTTTAATTTCGCACAAACTCTCGCCATTTCCTTTCAGGTATTAGCAAAAGCTAACAGGAAAAACAAAACAAAACAAAAAAGAACAACGGTAAAAGTAATAATTAAAAAAAATAATTAAAAAAAAATAACTTTGGCAGAGAACAGCATCAAATCATTCATTTAAAAAAAAAAAATTAAATAAGAATAGTCTCCCAGAATGCATTCTTAAGCTCTCAAGAAGCTGCTGCCTTCTTAGCTTGTCTTTTTTTCTTCTTTTTTTTTTTTTTTTTTTTTTAAATAAAAGGCTTCTAATAGATTTCTGGGAGAAGATTCAGATATCTTAACAGAAATAAGTTAAGGGTAATAACAACAAAAAAGGAGTAGTTCCAAAACGACTTCTTCAAGACTGTCATTCTAAGTTCAAGGCAATAAATAATCCCCTTGCTGCAGAGAGGGAAGCCAAGCACCCAGCTCTGCCCCTGTGCAGCTCACCAGTCCCACCTCAGAGGAGGCCAGTCATTAACATGTATGGAACCAACTGTCCGTTACGGGACAAACTGCAGTTCTACTAGACCAAAAAAGTTGGTGTTTGGACCCAAACATATTAACCAGGATTGTAAGTAGATCATGATCAAAAAATTAGCAAAGGCATGTTTACGCTATAAAAAAAAAACCCTCGAGCAACTTCTAACACTATAGTCTCTTAGACTGGGTGAGGCATTTGCTCACCAACAGTTCTCCTGAAGCCTTAAATTTTGGGGGGATAAAAGGATTTGTTAAGTGTTTACATGCAGCAAAGAGTATCGGGCAAGTTCTATGACACCTCTAAGACATGGAAACAGAACACGACTGAAGAGGCCGACATCAGGCAGAGAGTACCATAGAACTGTTTGTAAATGACTTAAGAGAAAAAAACCCACCAAATAAACAATTTGCTAAAAAGCTTCTTCACAATAATGGTTTAAATGGTGAGAGTATTACTTCATGAAGATTCTAACTGCCTGTCAATTATCACTTACATTGTTTTGGCAACTTGTTAGTTCAGCAAAAATAAGAACGTATTAACTGGAATATTGAGTATCTCAGATTCAACAGTCAAAGGCTGCACTGTACATATGGGAAAGATTCTGACTCCATCCGATGACCAAAGGATCAATTTGACCATGGATGTGACTGCAGTTATACTGACCAGGATACAAGCATCCCATGTATTGACTATTTAAACAGAACGAAGATAGAACTCCGTTCTGTTTAAATAGCAAATGACTTAGGGAAAGAGGAGGGAAAAACAACCTGGGAAAACACATTATAAGCAAATTGCTATTTAGGTGGCACTAAAAGCCATGCCTTCAGCTTCCTAACTACATAAGGCACCCTGGAGAAAAAGTAAGCAAGGACGAAGCAAGGGCAGCCAAGCAGAAGGGTCCCTGAGCTAACCTAACTGCACAGGTTAGGTGGTAATGCATTTGTTAGTATTAGAGCCAAAAAGACTGCTCTGGAAAACCCAAGTACCAGCTGCTGATAGAAAGACAAGCCAAGTTAGTAAGGGACAGTGCCCAGCACGTGAGTCTCCTTCCCTGTGCCAAATCTGGCACTCTAGAACCTAGGCTTTTCAAGAAAATACTGATAGTCTGAGGCTTATTCTCATCCTACAAGTCATTTTTCACTCCAGTAACATCAGGCAAGTTCTGTTCTAGATTATTTTATCCTGCATAGAAACATTTATTGATGTTTTATGTCTTTTACATACAGTATCATTATTCCCAACTCACCCCATTATTGAACTAACTTGAGATTCCTTAAACATACTTCATATACTAGAACTTTACCATTAAGAAGGAGTTAAAAGATTTTTTTCTGCATGAAGTGAGCCACAAACTGCAAGAAAATGTGTATTTACACCAAGAGTCAGGTATGGTAACTCTCCTCTCTTAGATACACTCCAACAGGGTTCCAACACTACCGTATTTCCAGTTAGATATCCTACTTCACAGTGGCAACAACTAAATGAAGTGGAGAAAGGTGAGACAACTCATCCTCTAACTAAAGTCTCAGAGCTAATGGGAGTCAACTGATTTCAAAACAAACAAACAAAAAAAATCCTCCACAAAACCCAACATGCATTGGTTTGCTTGAAAACACACATCATATATCATATTGCTAAAAGCTACTTAAGCAGCCTGCAGCTTACAGGACCCACTGTACTGGAAAACAAACTATCTCCAACAGTCAGTGGCAAGATTAATCCAAATTTCATCTTTACGGAACTATCTGTTCTCAAGTTTATTAAGAAATTAGACTGCGGGGGAAACATTTCTGGACCCTTAAAACACATCAGGCTCTGTCAGCACAGCCCCTCACACTGTCTCAGCCTGGCCACTTTTCCCAAACAATTCCCCAGACAAGCTCAGGAGCAAAGACTGCTGCAGGATTTAGTTCCAAAGGCAGCGTGGATGTGACTTTGGAAAATAGGGACTTTGCACCTCTTTTCCTCACCTCTCCTTCCCCTCTCCTTTGTTTTCTCCCCTTCCAGACTCAAAACACAGCAGTGATAAGGCCGTGGAGCGTTCCCTTTCTCCCCATCATGGAGGAAAAAAAGTTATATTTTAGTGTGTTTACTAAACTTAAGACATGTGAAGTTTAACATTTCTCCTTCTCCCATGTGGTAGAGACTATGTATAGATTTTTCTCTAAAAAGAGGCAAACCCTGATGACGTCAATGACAATATAAGGCTAAAATTTTGTGGGCCGTCAGCATTGAATGTATATTCTTCCACTTCAATATACTGTAAAATCGCAATGAAGAGAACCCTTTTTCACCCCTCTTTTCTTCTCTCTTCCATTGCCAGTTCGTGATCTCCAGGGTTTCTTTGCTTTAACTATAACAGCTTTTCACTTTTCTACTGCAATTTACAAAGGATAAAGATCAAAAGACAAACATTTCCTTACAGGGAAGAACGACAGAAAGCTACTAACAGCTATCACATTTTAAATTACTGCAGGAAAAATATCATTCTGTTGTTGCTATAAGAGAACTGAGAAGCTGAAAACACTGGAAGTGATGAACAAAATTCATAAGTATTATGTTGGCCAAGATAACACAGCTACATTACAAAGAACAACGATACAATGATGTGCATCACAACTCTGCATTCAAAATCTTTCGACATAGCTTTAATCATTTTGGATTTTACACAAAGGTAAATGATTACTTGTTATCTTCATCTTAACGCTGACTGAACTCTAGAACTGCCTGACTTCAAACACAGCCACCTGCCCGCCTTTGGTATATTTACACGCGTGTATATGGAAAAAAAGAAAAGATTAGTACTGCAAACGAAGGGAGAGGAGGGAAGAAAGAGGGAGAGAGACACCACACAACACATCCTGCTTTCAGCAGATAGGACAGCATGTTTTAAATGGTCTCTAAATGGGCTAAAGTTGAGTTGATTTTACAGTTATAGCGTAAACAATGCCTGGGTTGCAGTTATGTTACTTGGAAAAAATAAAAATAAAAAAATCTCCAGAGACCTGTATCAACTTCTGTATGTTTAGCCATACCCTTAAAAGTTCATTATTCACTCACAAAGAGAAATAGACAAACATGAATATTCCAAGCGAACAGACACAGACCAGTCCAGTATTTAGTAATAGTTTAACTTTTGGAGTCTCTTCCAGCATTTGTAAACAAACAGTCTCTTCCTCCATCTCCCGAACAGCTCTCTTGTTCATGTTTTTACTTTTAAAGCCACAGAACCAATCTATGAATTTCAAATGTCTCTCTCTATCATCAGTTTCTTCCTCATGCTTTTTCTCACCCATCAAAGCTGCTTGTCCATTCGAATAGCAATCAACTGGTGTCTCGACTTCAGAGTGACTTACGGAAATCACCGGGTTGCTGTCATCTCTGCAAGTAACCAGAAGATTGATATCCTCAGGCTTAATATTTTTAATGTTTTCTTCAGATTTGCCGTTTGGAATGATATGGTTAGCATTTTCGTTACACCTCAAGATGTTCTTTTCTTGTATTTTGTACCGCTCCCCCTTTGCAGTATTCTCTTTTACATTCCTGTTTCTCACAGCCCAGAAAGTGGTTGTTCGAACCTGTTCCTTTGTAGGCGGAGGTGTAAGAAGGCTCACTATAAAGGTCACAATTCCAGTGATCCAGAACAGAGCTGTAGCAACATACATGTAATGGATGTTTTTGATAAAGCTTGGCCTAGTATCTGGCTGGTTACACTCCGGAGCACGATAGATAAATGCCAGTATCAATCGTATCGCTCCAAGGACAAACCCAGCCATTCCGCCATAGAACGCTCCCTGTTCATTGCAACGCTTCCAAAATATACCCATAAGAAACAGAGCAGCCACCGGCGGGGTCAGATAGTCTGCTACCTCTTGAATATAAAGGTACATCTGACCACCTTGCATTTCAACAATTATGGGGACCCAGGCAATGCTTATAGCTACCATGAATGCCACAAAGACTCTTCCTACAATCATCAGTTCTCTAGACGTTGCACTCTTCCGAATGAGTTTGTAGACATCAAGCGTGAATATGGTGCTGGCACTGTTGAATATAGAGTCCAGGTCACTCATCAGTGCAGCAATCATCACAGCCATCATCAGTCCCCGAAGACCAACCGGCACAAGTTTCATCACCAAACGTGGGTAGGCAATGTTAGAGCATCCGGCTCTGCTCCCGCAGACTTGAAAACAGTGTTCTGGATTAATGCAGGCGATATCATCTGCAAACAGTATTCGTGAAATCATCCCCGGGACAACTATAATAAACATTGGCAGTAACTTTAAGAAGCCTGCCATCAGAGTGGATCCTTTGGCATGAGCAATGTTTTTTGCAGCTAAAACTCTCTGCACTATGACTTGATCAGCACACCAGTACCAGACAGATGCTGGAGTCTGTCCCAACAGAAATCCAGGCCAGGGAATATCTTCATCTGTTGGCTCACGCAACATTTTAAGAGCGTCGGGCTTTGGGTCCACATTGCAGGAATTGGTATTGGAAATGTTGTAGGTTAACAAGATAGACGTAATATTTGGTGATGCTAACATGTACCTTCTTTTAACTTCTTCAAACCCACCAACCTCCATAATACTTATGATCATAAGTGTGAGGGCACCGATAATCATAAGCAGAGCTTGAAGGGTGTCTGTGTAGATGACAGCCACAAGACCTCCGGTCACAGTCAACAGTGCAGTCATTCCAATAAGGAGGATTACTGACAAATAGAGATTCCAACCTAGCGATTCTTGAATAAAAAGCGCCCCTGAATACAAGTCAACTGAAAGTTTGGTGAAGATATAAAGAATTAGAGACAATGCTGCAAAATAGATTTGGATTCTATGCCCTCCAAAACGCTTGGACAAGTATTCCGGCATGGTGTACACTCCTGACCGAATGTAGACAGGGACAAAGACCCATCCTAAAAGCTGCAAAAGCATTAAGGCGTTGAATTCCCATGCACCTACTGCAAATCCACTTGCCGCTCCAGATCCTGCGAGACCAATGAAATGTTCACTTCCAATATTGCTCACAAATAAAGATGCACCAATCGCTACCCAGGTCATAGAACGCCCTGCCAAGAAGTAGCCACTTACGGTGCTTCGATTGTATTTCCACATGGCAAAAAAACCTATGCACATTACAAGCACGAAGTACAGCGCCACAATGGCAATGTCTGCTGTTTCCAAAGAAGCCCTCATTTTTGTAAACAAAATGACTTCGCACAGCTGATGTCCACTTCTCGCCCCCCAGCAAACGTCTCTTAAGCAACACGTGAACCAGTTAACATGTATCAACACTGCGGATCAAATTCTTTGTCCCTTGGTTTGCTGTCCTGATGCTGGTGGTTGTGGTACATTTAGTTTCTCCGCTTCTCAAATGGAAATTTGGAACTTAGCACGCACTTTTAATCCACATTCCACAAGAGCATCAGCCTTAACTCAGTTGATGTAGGAGAAATTCTTAGTTGCAGCTAAGTTTAGTGAGGCCTACTGTACCAACCCTGCAAGGCAGCAAAGACAAAAGACAAAGATTGAATTAGAGGAGAATTTCATGAAGTAATGAGAAAAAATTTGAAGTCTAGTAAAACAATGACTCAACACCACAGATTTTCCCCCTTTACATTTCCTGCAATCCATGCTGTATTTAAGCAATCCATAATGCACACAAATTCAATACTTGTAAAACTAAGAAGTCATGCCTTTTATAAGTCAACTTTAACAAGCACCTTAAGATACAAAGCAATTCCAGACTATTAAGTCACCCAAGTTCCCCCAAAGAAGGCAAGAAACAAATACATTTTCATTAATCTTTACTTTACAGTCTCTCAATTCTATTTCTCAAGCCACTAAAAAGGCCCTCCTCTTTCAGACAATCTTAGGAAAAAAGAAAAAACACAAAGGAACTGTAACCTGGCTAGTCATGTTATTGCTCTAGCACTGCACCTTACAAATCTTAACAGATCCTGATGTCGTATGCATGCACTCAAGACGCAAGCTGGATACTAGAGCTACAAAGTCATAATGCTGTCAAGAAACAACATGAATTTATCATCACCTGAGAATCAAAGTTATTCCACAGGTTTTAACCAAGCTTGCACCTGCCTAAAGTACAGATTATAACAGGGTTACATTTCACTCTGAAAGCTCTTCATAAGTACCACACATCCTCTGAGTGAGGAAAAGGTCCCATTCATCCAGATGGCAAAAGCAAAACTATGCCTCACATCCAGCTTTAGGATATCTCTATCTTCCACGTGCTTTTTGACATCTGCACCCACATGGCTTCAACATCCTCTGGGAGCACTCCAGGTACCATGATGAAAAACTGGATGGCTTTTGGTAGCTTCCAGTTTCCAGTACCACCCATCTGTACTCAAGCATGAAAAGGATCACATTAAAACCAGAGGCAAGTTTGAAGGGAAAGTATATCCTGCTGTTCTATTCCCGAACCCCCAGATCATACCCTGTCCTGCACATCACCAAACAAGGGAATTCATTTAAACACCCAGGATTGAAGCGCTTAAAGTGGAGGCAAGGGGATAATAAAAAGATTTGCTGTCAAGATAACTGAAAAGGCAGGAAAGGGGCATTAAAGAGCTTCACAATGATTCCTATCTCTGTTATGCAGACAAGACGCTCCTTTCTCCTGATTCTGCCTTAAAAAGTATCATTTACCTACCAAAATCATGTAATGGCTTATGGGAGGACTGGACACAAAGTTTTTCTGCTTCTGGTACAAGCACAGTCTTGGAATTTCAGCTTATTACAGAGAAGGAAAGAACAGGAACTGACACCATTTCTCTTTCCCATCCACTAATAAAGGCAAGCACACAAATCACTGATTGCTGTTCTGAACATAAGGTCTATCAGCCGTAGGAGGCCTACAAACATCAGTTTTAGGCACTCCCTCTTCTACTTCCTTTGCAAAAGCACTTTGGGTACCACTCTGAAAGCACACGTTTTCCTATTAATTCACCTCTGATTAAGACAAACTCATGGATAACATACCAGCATTTGGGTGGTTTCCCCTTCAGCACCCTTGTAGCATACTCATTTTTCTTATAAAAAAGAAAAATTAAAACATCAAAATTTCTCAAATAGATCATAATAAGCTGCAGTTTGGTTTAAAATGCACACATACCCTGTCTGCCTTACTGAAGGCAGCAAAGGTGCTGACGTAAGAATGTATGCTTCTCATTAAGGCAGATGTATTTTAGAAAAAGCTTATAAGAAATTTCAGCCTTAAGGAGAAAAATCACAATCATGTTACTTGTACAAGCTGGCTGTTTTTCAAGAGTAGTTCAGAATCAGAACAAGATAACAAGGGTTCCCCACCACCGCCACAAACCCACATGAGAATACACATATTCATTCTGCGGGAGCTACAGTCAATAATGAAAGACTATGGAGACGTGGCACAAAATGGACTGATTACAGTACTGTGCTAAATTTCTAATGCTCTTAAGCCTCGAGCCACAGATGTATTTGAAATTCTTCCACAGAAGAATTTGTGTTTACTCCCACTCACAAATGCAGCACAAGTTAAATGCTTTAGTTTAATCCAACACAAAATTCTAAATGCTTCAGATCATAGGGTGCCATCACACCATACGCCAGTGTTATGCATAGTATTCTTAGCTTTAAGCATTTCTGAGCAATACTTTCATACTGTTGTTTCTTTTACTATATTTCCCTAAGTTTTCAAGTACTTTATAATGCTTGCACCAAAAATAAAATATTTTAAGGGAAGTGGAAGAAGAAACACTCTGGAAAATAAGAAAAACTATACGGAGTCGGAATAATGGGCAAGCTAAAGAAATAGCAAGAATCTATATTATCCTTCTTCTACTGTAGAGGATAATATTCTACTGTCATTCTGTTACTGAAAAATGTTGGACTTGAACTTCAGTTCACTTCTCCATATTTTCCCTGTAGGTTAATCAACAACCCTGCAAAGTTATACTACACAGTAACATATATGAATCATGACAACATCCAATGAAACTATGTCTACATGATAAAAGAGGTCCCCAGCTGATAAGACCATTACACAAGCACATTCAATCCCCCTGGAAAGAGCATAAGTAGAAGATGTAGCTGCCCTTGAACAAATTGTGATATTTCTCAGTTGGGATACATGCCAAACTACTACAGGCTCATTCTAACTAAAATAAACAATACGTGAAGTTTATTGAGTATTTCCCACTGGAAGGTACAGCCAAATTATTCATTTTAAACAAGCAGCCTACAGAGGCTTGAACTATCACTTTTGTAATCAACATCTGAAATTTACAGGGTTCAGCTCAGTTGAACAGGAAGGCGTAAAGTTTTCAGTAGCTGCCACAAATCTGCTGCACTGTCACTAAATTACAGTACTAAAGTAGTCTCTTGTACCAGTTTCATACTAGACCTAATTCCAAAATAACCCTGGAATTATTTTTTTTTTATTATGAAAATGAGACACGTCCCTCTGAACTTTCAGCAAGTTACGACCTCAAGTCTTAAGAAGGACTTTTGAGACATTCCAAGAGAGTTTAAGCTGAAGTTATTAGAGCAGCATACACTGTGGCACTGATAGAAAAAAAAGAAAGAGCCCTGCTGCCAAGGACTGTGATTTTTTTCCCCTAGAGCTGTTTTCTGGCTGGATCATATCAGAGATGCAAAACAATGTTTTTCCCTCTTGCGTGAAGATAGAAGATTACAACTCTGGTGAAACAATGCTCTTGTCTCCAACAGGCAGCCTATGTTGTAAGCAAAAAAAAAGTCTCAAATCCCTGAAGAGATGCTAGATAATGTGAAGCAGATTTAGGGTGGGATTTGTAGGAGAAATTTGTATGATTGTTTTAAAGGAACACTTTCTCCACAGTGCTTTTCTAATAAGACAGGCCTTTAAAAGTGCCAGAATCAAACTGTTCCAGCCCTGAAGCAACTATCTGGTTTGTGCTTAGTCTATTTCTCTTAATTGCAGATGGGAGGCTTCCCATTTCATTTCCTCTCCCCCCTGCATTTAAAAAGCTAGTCCCAGGGACCAATGCTTTAAGAGTTAACTTGAGGATCCACATGGCCACAGTAGTCTACAATCACTTGTTAGCAAATTAAGTACACAGCTTTGCTCACAAGGTGGTTTTGAAGGTCTTTCCTAGAAGTAAGATTTCTTCACTCCTATCTTCTTCAAAAAGGGTCAAGCTAATGTGATCTAGTAGTGCCTTACCTATTGAATCACTCACCTGTGTAAGACTTCCAGACTTCCAGACTCAATACCTGCACAAAAAATATTAACACTTTCTCTCCCGGTGTGGAGGAAGGAAAAAAAAGACTTTAGAAGATTTTATATTTTGAGCAGGCCTGCACAACATCCAACCCTCTGAGCGTGCTGTCTTTCCTATTCACACTGTGGGCTGCCTGCTACAGACATGCAAGTGAGTTCCCAGTTGTTCACTGCTCCACAGTAAATATAAGGATGCTTGAGGCAGCCTATCTTTCAGAAAAAAAAAAAAGTGGGAAAGGCTCTGTTCCATTTATTGCACCATGCCAGGAAAAAAAAAAAAAAAAGGGGGGAAGAGAGAGAGAGGAGCACAAAAATGTTCTTCATAGATCAACTGCATCAACTGATACATTTCAACTTCTCCTTACGTAGTACACGTCCTTGAGAAGGCAAGGTCTGCTCAAGACTACCCTAAACATCCACAAACTAACTTTTAGGACTTGGCCTCATAAATGATGAACTGGGCCAGAGGGGCTGGGCTAGAATGGCACCCCAAAGCAACACAGTACAGCAAAGGAAACAGGCAAATTCAAAGGCAGAACTGGACCTATAACATTTAATAAATAAGTCTGAAATGTCACTTCCAGCAGCTCATCAAACTGGAATTATCTGAATGGGCAGCTAACTGGATCAGCCTGTTTGCCACACAGACTCTGCTGCCCCAAAGCGATACCACATTAACGCTTCTCCAGCCTTGGAGAACACAGGTGCCACAGAGGTAGTCATGTAAGTTATCACCACCACAGAAATCCAATTCAGGGTGCAAAGTTCAAGTCAGTCAGTCACTCAAAGGAGTCACTAAAAGCATGTAATGTACTTCTTTGTCTGGTATCTCAGGAATGACTCCAATTCTGTTCTTCATCATTTTATAGCAGCACCAGAGAAAGAAGGTTGCTCTGTAGCATGTTCTTCTTGATTCTGAAGGACTGATCAAGGAGACAGAAGAGAAATAAGTAACCTCACGCATGCGGTTCAGCAGCAAGAGAACTACATCTCTCTAAAGGCAACTGCACTGCATTTTGTCTGTCAGAAATGTTATGCTATTATGGTCTTTTACAGAAGCAGTAACTGGAGTACTGGGAGGCCCTATGAAGCTGAAGGCCAGCATAACTGACAGCACCAGCATTGTAGATCAAATTATTTATTCGTTTATTTTTTAAAAATATACAAACAGTTCCTCCTGCCCCAAAGCATATACACATTTCCAAGTCCTTCACCAAGTCATAAGGGGGACAAAAGAACTGGCCTATGTTTATGAGGGTGATATATTATCAGCTCTGAGATCCTGAAGTACAGCTGCTCAGCACCTTCAAAAGATTGGCCAACCTTTCCACACAAATACATAGTATCATTAGGGGGTTGCAATGACTGAGGGGTAAGTCATTGCACTTTAAATTCAGGAGTTTCTCCCAGCAGGTTTGTATTCCTGCTAACATCAATGGATTTTCAAGTTCAAGCACAAGGTGCTGCAGCTGGGGCAATGCAATTCCATATGCAGAGAGCCCAGGAGGAGGACTCAGGAGGCCCAGTAGATGTAAACCTCATCATACGCTTGCAGCCAAGACAGCCAACACAAGGCTACATCAAAAAAGGGATGGCCAGCAGGGAGACAGAGGTGGTTATTCCTCTCTGCTCTCCCTTCATAAGGCCCCATACAGAGCACTGCATACAGGCCGGGGGCCCCCAGTACAGGAACAAAACAGAGCTGTTGGAGGAGGTCCAGAAGAGGCCATGAAGATGATCAGAGGGCAGAAGCAGCTCTCCTGTGACGAAAGGCTAAGGGAGCTGGGCTTGTTCAGTCTGACAAAGAGGCTACAGGGAGACCACGCTGAGGCCTCCTGCAGTGCTCCAAGTGAGCTTATAAGCTTCAGGGAAACCAACTTCTTACACAGGCAGATAACGATATGTCAAGGGGTGGGGGGGGAGGAGGAACATTTAGAAGTGCTTTCCTTGGAGGGTGGTGAGGCACTAGTACAGACTGCCCAGAGAAGCTGTGGTGCATCACCCCCAGAGGCACTCAGGGCCAGGTTGGATGGGGCCCTGGGCAGCCTGAGCTGGTAGGGGGCAGCCCTTCCCACAGCAGGTGTGAGGGAGTGGAACTAGATGATCATTAAGGTCCCTTTCAATCAAAACCATTCAATTATTTTGTGATTTGTGTCTTCACCAAAACTCCAGCAGATGACTAGTAGCTCAGCTGCCCACAGATGGGTCACTATAAGCAGCTCCTCCTTCCCTCAGGAAGAAAACCATGCTGCTTCTTGCAAATGCAGATAGGCAGATGACCTTCCTCACACACAGGAACTAGAAGCAGAAGAGGAAGGAGAGCACAGAGAAAGCATGTGGCCAACAATAACAAAATTAAGAGCACAATAGGGCAAATAGGGAAAGAAAGTAGTTTTAAAGGGAAGTGAGAAGGTGTATCTCCCCCAGGCACTGGGGAAATGAAGAAGGTTGTGGCATCAGGCAGAATTCACTATGCCAGGTAAGTCTGTACAGATGTCTGCTGATGTACTACATTAGCAGCTACAGACTCAAATTCCTTCTCCTAGTGGTTCAGAAGCACCATCTTTTTCACTGCTTTTTACAAACGTTATTTACCTATGGATAAGTTTGTTTAATTAAGTAGTTTGTGATTAAGATCAACAGCGAGGATAAAGGAAATACAAACATACAAGTATTTGACTTCAATAGAGGACTTGGGACCACAAAATAAAGTTTTCTGTGTGTGAATGACAGACATTAATTACTATTAAAAGCACAGAAGCCATCAGAAAGCACTATATATCTCTACTGTTGAAGATGATTCTTCTTCAGCTGCAAGGCACGAAGACACAATCTAGTTGATGGTTACCATCACCTGGCAGTTTATTAGAATAACTTGCACAACTCCCAGTTCAGAAAAATGTGTTTGTTGGTTTACCTCATTTGAAGAGGATTTTGACTAAGAGAGGAGGAACTTCATAAGCTACTTAGAGAAAGAAATGATCATTAAATGCGAGTCACCACACAACTGGGCAGAAAAGGAAGTCATTCTTTCCAGAATTTCAAGGACAAAGGAAAAAAAAAAAAGCACAAGAAAATCACAGAGAACACTCAAGGCTTATTCAGGACTTTCCCAGGTTCCTATCACATTTATGGCTGTCCACAATCTTTTCAACAACAAAAAGTATCACAAGTTTTATTGTTAAGTGAGACTGAAGTTTCTCAGGCACTTTTAACAGCAGAATCCAATTTTGAGGCCCCTCAACCTTTTCAGCCTGATGATGCTCTTGCAAGATTTCTGAAGGCATTTCAAGGCACCAAAATGAGTATTAAAGAAAGTTATCTTGATTAAAGAACTACTAGTGCAATTCTAAATTGAACTTTATAATTACCTATAGCGAATGAACACTACCCAGCTTGCTTAGGTAGTCTCAACAAACTCCACTGAACATATTCCCCTCCTCCATCCATGTTATGGATGTACCTTTGTTTATACTTATTACTCCTTAAATGATTTCATGACCAAAGCAAAGACTGGCTTGCAAGTGGACAAGCCAAGATTAAAAAAAGAAAAGAAAGGATGTGAGAAATAGCAAAACAGCAGTTCTTGTGTCATGAAGAACTACATTTTTAGCATTCATGACAGTCTGCCACCCCCATGCTTGTTTCTGTTCCCCCTCCTCAGCCAGGCCAATACATTTCTGTAATATCTCAGCTCCAGAATTCAAACTGATGTTCCCATAGCAGAAACCTTTAACTTGCACAGATCTTGCCTTGCTTTCTGTATTTTTAACTCTCATCTTTCCTGTCCAACTTCTACATACCTAGTTATATTTTACCCATCTGCCCTCCTTTCCACCTCATTACTGGCTCTTCTACAAGAGGCACACCAGAGCTACATCCCACAGGCAGGAAGCTTTCAAGTGCATAACCCAGTGGCTCCTGCTGCTCTCAAATAAACTGCATAGAGGTCATTATAAGCAATGCTAACTGCTGCTTCCACTTCAGCAATGCTTCCTCTGTCAGAGATCTGTAGTAAAGCAGGTGTGAGCAGCTGTGGGTCACAGAATTAACAATCTGCTCAGTCTGTAATCTGAC